>NC_136492.1:101725008-102105008 GCF_053919585.1 Euprymna scolopes
AAAGTAACTTATCTTGCCTTTGATAACATTTATTTGTTATATATTTGTTTTTTGACAACTTTTTCGAATCTATGTATAAACGAGATTTTGATACTTATTTTGATTTTGAAAAAAAACATTTGTGGCTGTTCGCAGTAAAACATTGTTTTAATTCGTTGTTCAAAACTAATTTAAAGAATAAAAGTGCATGCAATCTACAAAAGTTTATTTTGTTTTTTTAACCATGTTTTTAAATTTGACGAGAAATGTGAGAAATTGCAACAGATTCAATGAATGTCTGCGTATTCAATCACCGCGAGCGGATATTTTGTCAACACGGTTTTTTAACAAATAAGAAATAATATTTTTATTATGTTTGAAACAACTTTAATAGTTTATTTTGGAAGTATATTCCATAAATAAAATAAAAAACCCACTTTAAAAACAGAAATTACGATTTTTTTATATTTTATTCGCAGTTTTGTCTTAGGGGTGTCAAATTTGCAATGGCGATTTTCCCAAAGATTCTGACACTGCTACAGATTCATAATGCCGAATTGGTTGGGATTGTTGTTATTATACATTCTGAAAACCGAATAGTTCTAAACTAATGTTATTCTGATAACAAAATAGCTCTAATTAAACATATAAGAACATTTATATTCATGTTTTCATGTTTTTCTTAACTCGTTCTTGAATAAAAATTAAAGAACGCGTGTTGTTTATACACTGTGCTGTGCTATGGCTGATTCTACAGGCTGGAGCTGCTGCTGCTGCTAGTAATACTAACTTCATTTGACCAAATTCGAGAAATAGAAACAATTTTTTTTTCGGGTAGGTCCTTTTAAATTATCAATTACCGCGGTCCTACTCAACATAAAATAATACTTTTAATTGATAAAGATAGTAAAAAGATTGATTTACTTACTACTGGGTGTCCGAAGAATTTTTTTTTCAAAATGTTCGATACTAGTCATATTAAAGTCTTATTTTTAACACAACAAAAAAAGAAATGGTCAAAAATATTTCGGACACTTGACAGTATTAAGATTAACACCTCTACTGATTGGTTCCCAAATTTCATGACGAAATTCTTCATACAATCACGGTACGGACCTTTAGAAAACAGGGGGGGGTCATTACAAAACCTTACCGAAAACGCCATTTTATGACGTTCACATTTTTATCACTTTATTTGCTTAAAACTCTTAAAATATATAATGTACATTCATATTTATTAATTCATTTGAAAGTATATTCATTTCCGAACAAAACAGTAGTAATTTGAAGACTTGAAGTGCTTTGGTTTAAAAAATATGGCTATTTTAGTAGAACTACCTTGAAATCTGTGATTATCCAAAGCGTTTTTTCGTCCGTGTGTATTACTACTCTAATCTATGGTTCCCCCTCACCAAACTTTCACGAACAACATTCATCTGGTTGAAACCACTGTCAATAATTATTCCCACTCTTTATCTATACCTATACCTAAACCTAAACATAGATTCCATGGAGAAAGCTTCTTTCTTAGAACTGCACACCTGTGGAACTTTCTTCCATTTTCTTGTTTTCCAGCTGCCTACAATTTGGTAGTCTTCAAATCCAACATAAACAAATTCTTGATGAACTGTTCCCTTAAGTAATCCAAATTACCAAATTTCCACTACTAACAATTACTACGACATGTTCCCTTTCGCCACTGTACACTCAATAATTCTTATCATTGAGTGGCCTCTGGGCCTTGATAAGTGGTGACTCCTATGTAAAAAAAACAAAAAAAAACAAAACAAAAACGGACATTCTTTTACCATTGAATAATTCTGTTGAGGAACATTCAGAGGAAAGGAAAGAGGATGCACCAAGAACAGTATTGAAAGAAATATGCAACAAGTGGAATGATATCAAAGCCTTTGTGGTTAAATATAACCCAGATATCGCTACAACCTGCAGACATGTAGACGTTTTTCATGACAATGTTATGTACCATTTTCGCAGAGTGTTGGACAGTAAGAAAAAAAACAAGTTTCATTGGATAAATATTTTAAACGTAAAGAACATCCTGTTCAGGAATCATCTTCATCCAAGAAATTTGCCAAAGAGAGAACCCCAAATTACGATTTGCCATCTGTTTTGATGGAAGTGGATTCTCCTTCGAAACAGTAACCTCTCTATTCCTCCCTTTATCCACCCACTTGCACCATCAGCTAATTAGCTAAGAAATAAAAATGGTTGAATTGGAATTACATACATTTTACTCTCTTAGTACATGTATAGATTATATTATTGTAATCATTTGAATATATGTTTATTGGTGATTTTCTGTGCAATTAAATTTATAAAATCCTCAAAGTTTACAGATAAAAAGGGACTTTTAAAGTCTGGAACCAATTCTATTTCAGTTTATTTAAAAGGGAAATAATGTTTTTGTTGTAGAACATTTCGGTGTTCAAATAAACATCTGAAACGAATTATGGTCGATACCGACATACCACTGTGCGTGTGTGTGTGTATATATATTATATATATATATATTTATTTATTTATTTATTTATTTAAGGATAAGTTTAAGTTCAAAATCTTTCCAAGAGACTAACTCATCCAAAACTTGTTTTTTTAACAAATTAGATCATATGAATCTTTCATAATATATTTAAATACTGCAGATAAAAATAGCGCTCAATTATTAACAGGTTATGTTGAACAGAGCTTTCATATTTTAATTCAGTAGATTATAAAAGTTAAGATATGACTTGAATTTTAAATATTATAATCAAATTCCAAAAATCAACACTAGCAATAAACATTGCACATATCCAAGGCACTGGCTGAATTGTTAAAAAATAATTTTGAATCTAGTAGAATGTGTTCATAAATGGATGGTTACAATTAATGTTATCAAGACAATAGCTGATTTTTTTAAAACAATTATAAGAAACCTTTCCAACGAACCAATTGCCATTGCTAATAGTATCCTTGCCGAGAATCCAACGTTCAAATTTGAATAAATGCATAAAAGATACTGTTAAGTCTGCTGCAAAGAAAGTTGACTCTCTCTACCAGGCTAGAAAACTTTTTTTACTTGCCAGTATACTATATCTCTACAAAGCCACCATTTGCTCATGCATTGAATATTGTTGTCACATCTAGGCTGGTGCACCAATCCTAGATTCTCCTTCTTGGGCAGGATGTATAAAAAAGAATCTCTAACTGAATAGGTCCCAACAAACTAAATCTGACTAACATTAAAATCCCATCCGTTCACTATAAAGGTTTGCAGATGTTAGAAAACTATCAACTTTAATAGCTTTATTATTGGACCACCTTGCCTTTGAAATTCCCTCCCTCTTCCTTGTTTATCAGACTTTATCAACATTTAAATGTAATTTGAACAAACATCTTGTTTTCCAACATTCTACTTAGAATGCTCCTATAAATCTGGCCTCTAATCACAGTAACCCCTTATGTCTCAGTGACATTGTGCCTTGTTTGGGATGAATAAAAATAAATAAATAAAAAATTAAATGAGTAAAATTTCAACTTGATAGAATAGTTTTTTAGTTATCAATGTTTCCATAGCATTACTTCGGAAATACTTCATACAATTTGGAGAAGTAAGGCTTAAATAACACTGGTCCATCGTTATATTGTCAGTATGCAGTCTCATGACCAACTTATGTTCTTATTGTATATGGTTCTTGTTCAAAATAGTTCTTATATTAAAAAAATAAAAGTAAAGAAAAATTTATTTAATGTATGTTCCCATAATAAAACAAAAATATCATATTCCAAAAATCACTTCAATTGATCAAGTAATTTTATTTTTAAATAAGAACATCAAATTTTATGAGTAACTGAAGAGCTGCTATCTTGTCTACCATTTTGAAAATGATCTAAAAAATAAACAAAGGCAGATAACTAAACATAATTCAAACCTGTGAGATTTATTTTATAATGCCTACGAATTTCCATTAATCACTTAAAAATGTTTTTGTTTATAAAACTAAAACTACTTGATCTGCAGGGACCTGTGGTATAGTGGATAAAATACTTAGTAAATTTAGATGTAAAATTACACCTTTTGGAAAATTGAAGATTCAATTCTTTATGCGGGCAACACTCAAAAATACAATTGCGAATTATTTAGAACTTCTATTCAGTCATGGCTGATGGAACAGGAGCATAACTCCCCACCCCACCCCACCGATGTGAATTAAATAAAGGGTTCCGTTTGAAATTCTGTGTAAATTCCAAAGTTCGATAACATATGTCTAAAGAAGGTTGGTGGTTGCATTGATTAAAAAGCTGTGAAAATAACACTCAACACAATAGTCTGAAGAATCCAAATAATATGTAATTGATCAGTTTATATAATTTTTGGAATATGATATTTTTGGTTTGTCATGAATACATACATCATACAGATTTTTGTTTTATAAATATGGGGAAAATTTTGGATGAGAACCTTGTATGCTATAAACCTTTCTTGAAGTGGTAAATGTAATTCTGAGAAATTTGTACATTCTGAAGTTAAGGTATATCAATAGGATTCTTTACGAACATAACAAAATCTCCAGTATTACTTGATCTTTTGTAAATAGTTATCTGGATTTTGTAAGTAATGTTTTCATAAATTCTACATTCATACTCTTTTGTTCAACAAAGTTTTTTTTTTTTTTTTTTTTTTAAGGAATTGGAAAAGCAACTTGAAACTGCTGTTCAAGAAAAGAGCAATCTTTCACAAGAACTGGAAGTTTTACAAAGAGAAAAGAAAGTATGAAAATATTAAATTTACTTATATTATTTAATTATTGGAATGTTTTTTTAGATAAGTAATTTGTATATTTATTTACGAACTATTATTCTCATCTTTATAGTTGTTTCACAATGTTTCGGCCAACTATTCCTCTGGCCTTCATCAGGTTGCTAACGAGACAAGAATGCTGAATTTTCAACTGTATCTTCAATAATTGCTGCCTTCCATAGTTGCTGTCGTCTCACCATGTTTTGGCCAACTAATCCTCTGACCGGCTTCGGGTAGGATTGAAACTGCTGGAATTGTAGAGATTCAATGTCTCTATCCACTGCGCCACGGGCCCGTGGTGAAATGACAACAATTATGGAAGGCAGTAATTACTGAAGATGTAAATAAATAAAAAAAAATATTTATTTTACTGTTACAATATGTTTTTATTCGCTTTATAATTTTCAAGGTTTTACATTTTAAATCATATACTTTTATTTAAATAAGAATTACCATATTGTAGTGAACTTTCTCTAAAACTGACCAAAAATGGAATGTAATGTTTGGCATATTGCATTTACAAGGTGTATCTTCAAGGTCTTGTTTCTTATCTGAACATAACTATGCTCCTAGAGATAGGTGGTATATCTATTATGAAAGTATATGTTTTACATGAAACGAATTTTACATGAATATTGAAACTGAATGTTATAAACCTGATTATAATGGAGATTACGTGTCTGTCTTTAACTGAAACTATGTCACTACCTAAATCATAATTACACCTAAGTTTTCTTAACTATTTGAAAGATTATTTATAATTTATCTGAATGAAATATGCACTTAGGCGATTAATTCCTATTTCAGTCATGTACGTTATTTTGAGTTGAAAACAAAACAGATTATTTTGTTATTGGTCCCCAACAAATGAAAGATTGGACCTAATGATTCACTACCGTTCTTCAGTTTGCACTTTTCTCAATAACATGCACTATATTTTTTAAAAATTTTGGCTGACTGGGATAGCTTCCGTACATTTATACCTCTGCATTCCATGTTTAAAAAGGATGTGTCCTCTATAGTACCAGACCTGACCGAATGGTTAATTGTAAGCATAGACCGATCCATACCATCCAAAAAATTCCAACAAAAACCTAACAGCCAACCATGGTTTTCCCCAGAATGTGCTGATGCCATTGCGCACAGAAATCACTTTTTCCATAGCTACCAACGTAATAGATGTACTGAGACTAAAGCTGCTTTCAGGACTGCCAGCAACCACTGTAAAAAAAGTAATAAAAAATGCAAGAGAGCTATATGCCCAGTCTGTTAAATCCAAAGTAGCTGAGCAGCGGCTTGATTTCCGCCAGTTTTGGTAAATAACAAACAGGATCCTGAACGAAGGCCATCAACTCCCCGTATTTCCTCCTATAACAGACAACACACTATGCAACGTACAAATATCTGTGCATGAGATCGCCAAGCTAATCAAGAACCTTGATTCCAGTAAAGTTACTAGCCCTGATGGCATTCCAATTCTAGTGTTGATAAAGCTTCAACCAGAACTTGCCCCCATACTTACAAAACTGTTTAAACGTTGCCTTAAGAAGTGGGAAAACCTCATCAGTATGCCCTGTATTTAAGAATTCAGGTGATAAGTCATCTCCCTCTCAGTACAGACCAATGTCATCTGTGTGTCATGAGTAAGTTGCTGGAATCCATATTAAATAAAGAAGTAGTCAACCACCTCAGCAGAAATAACCTTCTTAGTGACATGCAATATGGTTTCCGTTCTGCCAGATCTACAGCAGATGTACTAACTGTTATATCTCATAGGATTAGTGAATCTCTCGACAAAGGCTTCCTTTCTAGGGTAATTGCTCTTGACATATCAAAGGCCTTTGATAAGGTATGGCATAAAGGCCTACTTCACAATATTTCCAGCTATGGTATAACTGGAAATGTTTTCTCAATCATTAAATCCTTTCTCTCTGATAGGCTCATAAGAGTAGTTGTTGATGGGCAGAAATCAGAGGCCAAGAGCCCCTCATGAGTCCAACCTGGGCCCAACTCTCTTCCTGATCTACATTAATGATCTCCCAAAACACATACTTAAATCATTCGTTGACGTCTATGCTGATGACACGACCATCTATGGCAACATATTAAAGGCTGTAAATGACAAAGTTCTCTCTGATTCTCTCTCCTCTGATCTTGAGTGCGTGGTACAGTGGGGGGAAGAGGTGGCTGGTTACTTTTAATGCATTTAAAACCAAGCTCCTATCTTTGCACGATCAATGCTCTGATCCCCATCTGCCATCAATTGAAATGGATGACTCTCGTCTAGGGGAGGCTCCATGTTTTAATAAGTTTCTGGGATTGACCTTTACACCTGACCTGAAATGGAACACGTACATCAAGTCTGTTGCCAAGGTAGCTGGAAAAATGGTAGGATCCTTCTACCGCTCCAGAAGATATCTCACTGCTGATGCAATTCTCTATTTATATAAAAGCCAAGTACGTCCAAGGATAGAGTATTGCTGCCACATCTGGGCAGAAGCTGCTAAAATAGACAGAGTAAAAAATAGACTTTGTGGTTTAGTGGGGGATGCCCTTTTCTCTTCCCTGCAACTTCTCTCCCACAGAAGAGATGTTGCAAGCCTATCTTTGTTTTATCGTTATTTCCATGGCAAATGCTTGTCTGAGCTCCAATCTCTGGTTCCCCCTCGCCAATCTTTCAAGAAAAACACCTGTCTAGCTGAAACCACTGTCAATAATTTTCCCCATTCTTTATCTGTGCCTAAATCCAAACGCAGATTCCATGAACAAAGCTTCTTTCTCAGAAGTGCACGCCTGTGGAACTCTTCCATTTGCCTGTTTCCCACCTGACTACAACTTGGATGTCTTCAAGTCCAACATAAACAAATTCCTGATAAACCGCCCCCTTAAGTAAGACACTTTATCAAATCTCCATTACTAATGATTACTACGATATTATCCCATTGATTACTGTACACGCTATAACCCTTATCTCCGAGTGGCTTCCGGGCCTTGATAAGTGGTGACTACCATATAAAAAAATAAAAAATAAAGAAAAATCTGGAGGGTGTACATACTTGTGACAAAACGAAAATGTCATATTCTAAAAATTATGTAAATTGATCAAGTAGTTTTTTTTTTATAAAAAATATCAAATTTTATGATTAATCAAGACAGGCTGTCTTATCCACCATTTTGAAAAATCTAAAAAAAAAGAAATACAAATAACAAAAAACAGAACAAAGCTTGATAATTCAACAAATTCAAACTTGAAAGATTTATGTTGTACAAGTTCCCATTAATCACTTAAAAATGATTTTCTTTATAAAAATCAATTTACATAATTTTTGGAATATGATATTATCGTTACATCATACAGATTTTTATAAAGAGAATTATGGATAAGAAGTGTATTTTTTATGGATAACTTTTCCTTTTTTAGTGTAATAACTAAAAAAAAGCCCATTTAATTAGTATTATTTAAATTATCATTCTCATTTTGGTTGTTCACGTTTCAGCCATGGTAACCTCTTTTCGAGTATTATTTTGAACTTGAGAGCCTAATAGTCAAACATGGGAACATATATGAAATTTGAAACGAAACCGTTTATTCAATTAACATGGGTAGATTTTTCTCATTCAGTCAGCCATTATCATGTATAAGCCTTCATTTTATATTATCCCTAATTATTATTGCCTGTAGCAAGAATTGCATATTCATCCAACAGAAGAACTGATTGTTAACTAATGCTATTACCTATCATTCCACATATCTATCTGGACAGTTTTAATACGAATTTTGGAAGGTTTAAACCTAATCTTGTTTTCACGTGTAGTATTATCATTACTACTACGATCCCTTGACGTGTGGTTCTTTCGGATTTTGGGAAGAGGAGCGAAAATGAAGAAGTAAGATGGAAGAAGAGAGTGGAGTGAACAACTTTGTCCTCCCCCTACCATTCTCTGTGAATACTCTGTGGCTCTTCCACTATAGACTAGGCATTCAGAGTCATGTCACACATAAATATTAATGAAAAGGATAGCAGACAAACAACAGAGCCTGATATTCTGATATAAGTGGAAGCCAGCGATGATTATTACCACTTATTAATATATAACTTTATATATTTTTTTACCATGCCTCTTATCGAATTTTCTTTCACTGTCATTCTAATTTATTATTTATTGGGATTCATATTGTTTTTGCATCATATATTAAAGTTTTTTTTTTTTTAATATCTTTTACAAAACTGAATCATGTTCTACAAAAACAACAATCGTTTTTCCCCCGCCCCACTTCCCTGTCTGATACTGACTTCCTGACATTTTACTTTGGAAAACAACGCTTTTAAGAGAGGGACAACATAACTTTTGAAAACAAACCTTCAAGAAATTGACAACATTTTACATTTGAAATCAAACTTTTTAAGAAAGTGGCAACATTTTACATTTGTAAATCAAACTTTTTAAGAAAGTGACATTTTACTTTGGAAATCAAACTTCTCATCTTGAGTGCTATTTTCATAACTCAAGGACCTATTGCGTAATGGATAAAGTATTTAGTAAAATTCAGTTGTAAGTGACACTGTTCTGGAAATTGAAAATTCAGTTCTCGGTGAGAGCGATACTCTGAAAGCAATTGTGAATTGCTTAGGACAACTACTCGATCATGGCTGATGAAACAAGAGCATGCTACCCTTTTGGATTAAATAAAAGGCTCCATTGAATATTCTATGAAGATTTGTGAGTTTGACAAAACTCCCTGAGTTCGACAAAATATACCTGAAGAAGGTCGGAGGTTTCATCATTTGAAATTTGTGAGAATAACACTCAATATGAGAACAGTAGTCTGAGTAATTCAAATAATGCGAATTATCAATCCTCTTCTAAAAAATTCAGTAAATTCTTCTATTAAAAAAATATGTAACAAAAGAAAGCGTTGTATATTTGTGAGTTGAATTAATAACAAATTAAATCCCAGATGAGTCGATTAGAAAAAAATCAATTAAAATCATTTTATTAAACAAGTTAAATTTAATCAAAATTTTGCTAAGTTAATCTTAAATTAATAATCTGTTACAAATTTCCATTTTGAGTAGTAATTGTAATAGTAGCAATGTATTTAATTTTCTTTTCCTTGCTAAATTCTGTTTTCTTTTTGGTCCCCTGATAAAAGGAGGGTGGACCTGTAAATTCACCCATGTCTCTTCGTCCGTTTGCATTTTTCTCAATAATTACGCCTTGGAATTTTTAAAAATTTTGCACAAACATGATATGAGTAAAAAAGTAACAGAACGGATTTTTGAGGAAAAGTCTGGTTGTACCCCTAGGGGTGCCTTTCAGGTTAAAATGGCTTGTGCTTATTAAAAAAAATTGATGCCTTGGATTTTTATAAAACTTTCTGAAAAGTTGTAACTAACTGATTTCTATATAATTTTCTTTGTCTATACTTCACAATAACTCTTGGGTGTGCCCTCTTTTAGGGCTAATAAAAACACTCCTTTTTGGGACTATTTTACTATATTTGTCTAAAATATTCTGTTTATTAGCAGTTTTGCATGGTGCTGAACTCAAATTTAAATATGCTAAAGCCTTGGGGACTTTTGGGGCTAAATGGAAGGTGGGCAGATGATGGACTTAGTCATATTTTTTTTGCATGGTGCAGAACTCAAATTTGTATATGTTAAGGCCTAAAACTGTATCATTTGTTAATTTTCACCAGGATTTGATGTCCCTTGGACTTTTGGGGCTAAATGAAGGGGGGGGGCAAATGCTGAACTGTCAATTCTTTTTCACTGTCCACTCACGGGGGACCATGCATGCTTCACCTTTTTTTTTTTTAAATTTCTTATCTGTTTTGTTAGGCCCTTCAAGAACAGAATGAATGTCTGAAAATGAAAGATGAAACCTTGTCATCTTCATTTCATTTCATGCAAGAGGAGCAGGACAAAATCATTTCTGAAAATAAGGTCAGTTGATTTTAATTCAAATTATTGCATCCTTCATCTAATTTTAGTTTTGTAACTTTATAGTTATAAATATGATTTTTCTTTTCTGATATTCAATCTATAAAAAAAATTGAACATGATTCCGATATGTAATGCTGAAAGTCCTGTTTCTTTTTAGAATCTCAAAGAAGAAATCAATGTACTGATCAGTGCCAGAGATGAAAGTATAAAAGCTTTGAAAAACTTGAAGGAGCAGCACAAAAGTGAATTTTCTGAAATCCAGTCACAATTGGAAGAGTCAAGACTTCAATGTGAACACCTTGAAGAAAGACTAGCTGCTGCAGAATCTGAAAATCAGGTATGTTATTTTCAAATTTAAATAATAGAATTAAAAACCTCAGACATTTTCCAGTTTACTTTTGTGTTTTTGTTAAACTTTACATTTATTAATTCATGGGCATTTGTGCAGAATTCCCTCTATGGAAAAAGAAAATAAAGAAAAATATGTTGTAGATATCCGTGATGAAAAGGAAATATTATAAATAGTGATGAGACGATTCCAACATTTTTCCTGATTCCATACTAAATTCCCAATTCCGATTCTTTATAAATCTTTAAATATTTAACTATAAAATTGTTATTCTTTCCCAATTACCGTAAAAACATGTTAAATAATCATATATTTTTTCAAACTTAAAAAAAAACACTTGTGGGGAGGTAATCTATAGATTTTAGTTTTGCTGGTAGTTGAAAATAAATTAGTATTTATTACTTAATTATTACTACCATCAGTGGAAGATTTCGTTTTGAACAAAATCAAATATAAAGATAATTAAAGGAATCATTTTTGGCATAGGAAAATAGGCACTAATTTTTCTGATATCAATTCTGGTTAATTGTCCCAACAGCAATTGTACACCAAAAAATCATAAATTGATTGAGTAGTTTAATTTTATAAAAAAAGAATCATTTTTTTTAGCAAAATTGAGTGTTTCCAATGTACCTCTGCCCCTCCCCATGCTAAGAATGGCTTTTTAAAATCTCACAAGTTTGAATTATTTGGAGTTATTTCCCTTGTTCTTTCAGCCTGTTTTTAGGATGGCATTATGATATTGTCACTGTTCATTTAGCCACAAAATTTGATTTTCTTATTTACAAATAAAACTGCTTGGTCAGTTTATGTGATTTTTGGTGTACGATATTTTAATATTTTTTTTCTGTCACAGGTATGTACATTATACATATTTTTCTTAATTTTTTGTTCTTTCACGGAAGGAATTCTTAAAAATAATGTCGAATTTTTTTTTTTTTTTCAAGTAACCATTTAATTTTTCGCTTAATTTATAAAGGGATGATTTTTAAACTTGCGGATTTTCAGGAAATTTTATTTTGGTGTTTGTGAATGCTGTTTTTAATGCAAAAAAAAACAAAAAAAAACAAAAAGCCAAAACAATTCTAAAAGAAAGTTGTCCTTTGCTGTTTATGAAACCTATTGCATGAATTTTGCATGTTTTGAAGCTAATTTCTTTTGAGTTTTGTCAATTAAAATATGAGCCAAGTTAAATAAATTTGTTTCTCTATACATTTATCTCAACTTGCTGTTGTAAATAAGATTGTTTTGGTGCTAGTGTAAATTGATGATCTTTTAAAACAACATATTTCAGATGAAAACATAATTATGTACTTACCTGCCATGTTGAGATTAGTATAAATTCCAAAAATTACAAAAAATGATCTAGGAGAAAAATAATTGCAAGTAAAAATAGAATTTATCGAATTATCATGTATATTTTAATGGGGAACAGTTCAGGATGACAAATTGACTTATCTTTCTTGATTTAAATATAGGGTCCCCTATTTTTAACCAAAACATAATTGATGATTTTTTGTTAAAAATACATGAAGCACATCTTTATTGGATCATTTTTCATAATTTTAGGAGTTTATATTAATTTTGGCAGGACACACAAGTACGCAATGTGTTTACTGGAAGTGCATTGGTTTAAAAAAAAATCACCAATCTACACACAATCTTGTTTTTATTTGAAAATTTGTCTGCAATAAATTGATATAAATTCAGTTAGAGGCACAATATTATAGTTTGGGATCAGTTTATTTAAAAAGAAAATACATACTAAGTTTTGGATTGGAGTTTAAATTTATATATATAATTTTTGGTCTTCATAAACATAATTTTCTTTTTCATTAAAAAAAGAGCATAAAAAAATGTGATGCATTTAAAGATGCAAGTTATTTGATTTGTATTCCTTTTATCTCAATTTGTGACATATTTATTGCAACTCTTAGATCATTATTCTACATTCTAACTTTTTTTTTTTATTGAAATACACATTTTATGGTGTCAATAATTTACTTGCCTCCCCAGGAGGACAGAATTTGACACAAGGTCAATTTTTAATGGGAGGAAAATCCAGCTCCCCAAAAAGAGGGCACTTTGAATTAAGACAAAAATAAAAATTACTTCACTCACCAACGACAGAAAAAAATACGTTTAGTGTCAAAACAGATACTACACTTTGCTCCTACCGTGCCAACAGTTTTAATGAATAAGTTGTGAAGAATTGTAATCCTTCAAATCTAACCATATAAATGTTTCTTAGTTTTACTTTGATTATTTGGTTTTATTTATATAGGTTTATATTAGTTATATGATTACAGGGTGGCCCACTTAAAAGTAGCCCATAAAATGTAGTAGAGAGGAACATTCTTTTATTGTACTGTAGTGTTATAAAAGATGCTAAAGTGCTCCCGTTGACATCTATGCATTTTTATGCATGTTTAACAATGTTTGCAGATACTGCCTGTAGATCTTCTCTGGTGATTCTCCTGAAAGCATTGGTAATGTTCTACTTTAGTTGGTCTAGATTGTGAGGATTATTTGCATAAAGTTTTTGTTTTTAAGTCCTCCAAAGATAAAAATCACATGGTGATAAGCCCGGGAAACGGAGTGGCCATAACCCTTTGCTTATTGTTTTCTGTTCTGTAAACATGTCATGAACTCGTGTCAGTGATCTGTGAGACATGTGCCATGTAGCGCCATCTTGTTGGAAAAAGAATTGCATTTTGTCTTGTGGTGTCAGTTGGCTGTTTAAAGAAAGATTAGAGAGATTGGGCTATTTTTAAGTGTGCCACCCTATATATTTTTAATCTTTTAATCCAACCCATTTCTTATAATAGTAAAAGGGTTTACTAATGGGATGGGAGACCAAGGTTCAATCCTCGGTTAAATTATACCAAAGACTTAAACACTCAGCATTATAAGGTGAGGATCAAGGCTAAGTGGAATAATCCAAGGGAAGAAGTGATACCATCCCCTACACCTCAGTGTAGTAGTTAGTGAAAAAGGGAGCTTTTGGGTCGCCTTTGACTATGATCAACCTCTTTACTATTTTACTTTTAATCTTTTAGATAAAGCATTAATGAATCATTTTGTTGAATATTTTGGACAATCATAGAATATCAATCTGAAACCTGCAATAAAACAGATTGTTAAAATACTAATCGAAAACAGTATTTAGCAATGTTACATACAAAAATTCCCGAAGATATATAACATTCTACTTTAATCACGTTTAATTTAGGTGCTTGTCCAGAATTCCTCCTATATTAATATTAAAAATACAAAAAATCTGTATGATGTATGTACCCATGACAATGTATTCTTTAAAAATCATGCAAATTGATTAAGTAGTTTTATTCTTATAAATAAAATAATTTTTAAGAGATAAATGGAAATTCGTAGGCACTACAACAAAAATCTTGCAGGTTTCAATTATCTCCCTTATTTTTTATGGGACAAGATGGTGGTGCAATACAGTCAGCCCTCGGTTAACCATAAAATTTGATTTTCTTATTTAAAAATAAAACTATTTGATCAATTTTAAATAGATTTTGGGATATGATATTTTCTTTCAGTCACAGATACATATACCATACAGATTTTTATTCATTTTTGTTTGTAATATAAGGAAAATTCTGGACATGCACTTTAATCTTTTAGTTTTTTCCAAGTTTATCAGCTAAAATAGTTGAAATTGTAAAAATTGACTTTTTTTTTGTCCTGCAATTATTTTTAGCAATTTCCTCATAAATTTTCTTTACTTCAAATTTTAAAAAAATACGAAAAAAAAAAAAGTTATTAGATAATTCTCACATGTTGTTATCTAAAATTTTATGGCAAAATAATTTTTCTTGAAATGTATATTTAAATTTATTTTCGATAAAGAGTAAACAATTGGGATGGTTGCTTGGGTATTAACTTGACTAAAATATGACAAACTTGCTTTTCTAACAACTTCACTTTGCTTGTTGCATATGAATTTTCTTCACTTTTACTAACAATAATTTTGCTTCATTTGTGGAGGGTGATGATTGGTTTATTTCATTGTATTGTTATTGCTGCGGCTGCTGGTTTCTTTTTTTCTTGGCTTAATATATTTTGCTTTTTATCAAATTACTTGAGTGATCTTCTAGTCTCTTTCAACTTCACAAGAATTTTCAAAAATACATTTTTATTTTGTATTGACAATAGGTAATTTCAAGTTAAATAAAATTGGTTTTAATTATTTGTATTTATTTGCAAGTATGAATAATAATTGAAAAAAAAATATAGCATTATTTATATTTTCATTTTTTTTTTTTTTTTTTAATATATTTCTTAATCTGTTGTCAATACAAAGAATAATTTTTTTATGCCTTTCAAGAATTATTTTTGTTGCTATAATTTTGTTTTTTGTTCTTATATATTTGGTTTTATAATTTAAAATATAGATTGATTCAATAAATTAGTCCAGTAAAAAAATGAAAGATATACAAGTGTGATAAAAAAATTTTTTTGTTTAAAATGTCAAATTTAAAAAAATATCTTTAAAATATATAAAGTTAATTTTGATATTAACAATATTACTAAATTTCTTTAATATAAAATCAATAAATCCTTTGTAGGTTTTAAATTTTAATGTAAAAATGATGTTAATTTTCATTAAACTTGTGAAATTTAATTTTTTTCTAAAATTTAATTAAAAAAAAATTAGACTCATCTTTCCATAATTAGTCTTAAAAACCTTCAGTTCTAAATAAAAAAAATAATTTAAAAAGAATAAGATAAATATGGAAGTTAATTATTACAGAATAAAACATTCTCAATAAATGTCAGGTCATCATGAAATGAATTAATAAATTATATCACTTGTATTATTCAGACTATTATTCCGACAAAGTTTTGGCTTATGTAACCTCTGACCCTTTTCAAGTATATCTTGCTGAACTCTGGAATTTTATAGTTGAACTGAGAATCTATATAAAATTTCAAACTAAATCCTTTATGTAATCCATGCGAGTAGTTTTTTCAGTCTGTCAGTCATAGCCAGGTAGAAATTTTAAGTAATTTTTATTTTATCTTTAGTTAGTATTGCCTACAGTGTGGATTGAACCTTCATCCTTCATAAGACTGTCACTTAGAACTGATTGTTACTGTTAGGTACACTTGCAAAAATATATTTATTTCCCTTGGACAGATGAAAGGAAAGTGAGTGCCCTTGGAAAAGGGCACATTCGTAATGACAGTGGTTTCTACACTACCTTTAATCTGTAAGTTGTTTAATAAATCTTTGTTTGGTGATCACTTTTGAGTGGTTATTAAACTGTATCAATGAGCATAGCGGTTACTTAACACTTTTATCCATTGTACCACATGTCGATGAGAATAATAGTCTGAATAATTCAAACAATACAAACTATCAACTTCATCTAAACAAATTCCTAAACCTAATTCTGTATCAGTTAATGTTTTAAATGTGTTACCATTGCATATGCAGAACATTGTGTAAATAATGGCCTTTTCTATTTTTTTAGCCGTTTTTTTGTGTTGTAAACATTTTTTTATTAAACATTTCCTTTTAATGTAATGCAGCATATTAATTTCTCAATCAGCACTTGTGCAAAATAATTGGATTTTGTACAAATGCATTTTCACTTAAAATATTATCATCTACTTGTGTGTCATTTCAAAATTAAAATAAATTCCAAAAATTACGAAAAATGATCCAGTAGAAAAATAATTACAAGTAAAAATAGAATTTATCAAATTAACAAGTGTTATTGTATCTTTTAATATGGAAGTATTGTGCAACCAAACTGACTTATCTCCCTTATCTCCTCTATCTTTCCTTGAAATTCGCCATTGAAAATATAGAAAATGTTTGATTGCTAGTTTCCTATGATTTTTTTGTGAAAAATAGATCTCACATCTACTGTCATTTTTCATAATGACATGACACATAAGGATATGATATTGTTTTTACCTGAAATGCATTTGTTTGAAATTTCATTATACTGCATAATACATCTTTGTTTAATAAATAAGAAAAAAAAAATGAAAAGACTTTACTTATCTTGTGTCATAGAAATGGAGGCATTAGAGAATAAAAATCAAAACAAACGTTATGTTGCACCTTGTATTCTAAATACTTAGCAAAGCATTAACTGTTAAATTTAGATTATAAATATACTTATCTATTAGTTATCTCCCAAAAAGAAAAGATATCTTATTTGAAAGTTAATTGTAGATAACAGTACATATGAAAAATGGGTTCTTGTTCAGATTTCCCCCATATTAAAAAAAACAAAATTAAAGAAAAATTTGTATGCTGTACATACCTATGACGAAATGAAAATAAATTAAAAAAATGACGTAAATTGATCAAGTGGTTTTATTTTCATAAAGAAAATCATTTTTAAGCGATTAATAGGAATTCATAAGCATTAGAATATACATCTTTAAATTAAAATTTTTCTTTTTAGATTTCTTTCAAAATGTCGGACAAGGCTGTTATTCTTTTGTTACTCATGAAATTTAATTTTCTTATTTAAAAATAAAATTACTTGATCGATTTTTGGTGTATGATAGTTTCATTTTGTCACAAATATGTACATCATACAGATTTTTTTTCATTTTTATTTTTTATTATGGAGCGAATTCTAGACAAGAACCCCAAAATGTTTTCTTTGTGTAATTTAAAGATTATGTAGGTAAATCTGTTGCATGCTCTATTTTTTTTTTGTTTATTTTTTGTTCACAAAAATTGTTGCACAATGAGACAAGATCTGTTTATGAAGTAAGATTATTTCTATAAATGTATTGGTGCTGATGGTGATCAGTATGCTTTATTTGTTATCTAGAAATGTTGCCATGTTGCTGCTGTTCACTGTAGACTGCTTCTCTTTGGGTTTCAACTGCAAATGTTGGCTTATGTAAAACAAAAACTATAATTATATATTTCTTTACATCAAGTAATTATCCTGACATTGCTGTTTTTTTTTGTGCTTATCCGTAATCAAATATATATATCTTAGATCCCTTTTTTCTCTTGTGTAGGCGTTTAGTTATTCACCTGCATTCTTTTTATCATAGAGTTAATAAAGGATTTTAAATGATATTACAGATTATAAGTTTCTGCTTAATTGGAAATTTATGTTGGGCAGTTAAGCATTTGTCTGCTCAATTCTTAGCTCAGTTTTCGATCCATAAATGTGTGTTTATGAATATAATTAGTTATGGTTTATTCCAGGCAAACAAAGATATTGGGGATGTGGCCACCGATAAAATAAAAGAACTTTTAACCAAAGTAGAAAGTTTCCAGAGCCATAATACCAGCATCACTACACAATTAGAAGAAAAGGAAAGTTGTTTAAGTAAATTGGATGATGAATGCAAACAGCTGAAAAGTTCTTTAAATGAGAAAATGGTGGCGCTAGAGCAGTTGCAGACCACCAATCAAAAACTTTCAGATCAACTGTCAGATTGCCAAAATGAAATTGCTTCATTACAGGATATTAAAGAAGACAATTCCACAGAGAATAATTGTCAGAATGTAGATGCACTTCGCGAGGAACATTTGAAGCAGATAAAACACTTTGAGCAACAACTCAAAGAAGTAGAAGAGCAACTTGCTTCATCCAAAAATATTTTAGCTGAAAAATGTGAAGAAGTTTTATCTGTAAGAAGTCAACTTGATCTCGCTAAGGAGTTGTGTGAAGATCTAAAAATAGAGAAGAATGAAAGCAATGTTAAGTACCAGACGGTTGTGAAAGAGAATGATGTTCTTGAAGAGCAATTGCAACAAAGCAAGCAGAAACGCTCTTCCTATAAGAAACAGTTGGAAATGATGAAATCCGACCTGAATTTCTTGGTGGAAGAAGTCAAAGAATCCAAAGAAGCGTTGGTAAAGGCTGAAAGCGAAGCTGAGGCTGAAAAGCTCAAATCGGATAAGAAGGAAACAGAATATTCAACATTGTTAACCAAATATTTGCATTCTGTTGATGCACTACAAACACTTCAAGAGAAACTACGAGCAATGGAGTCTTCGCCTCCAAATGACTATTCAAGGCTGCCACGATCAGAACAAACTCCTGACGAGCAGAAAATCAGTTCTCTTCAAGAAGATAACAGTCGGATCCAGTCAATGCTGGAACAGATGCTTGAACAGAGAGAAACTTTGCAGTATGAACTGTATGAATTGAAGCAAGAAAATGAGACCCAATGCAGTTTGCTATTGAATAAGACGGAACAATTGAAAGAGTGGGAGAATCTGATGCACATGATGAAAGAAGATAAGGAGAGAGCGTTGCAGCATCTGGAAGAGACAGAACAACGAGAACAGCATTGGCGCAATGAGTTGGAATTCCTTATGAATTCGTTACATGAAGCATTGAATGAACGGGATAGCTTGCGTGAAGAAATGTTTAAGCTTACAGAGAAAGATTGCTCCTCACGTGACGAAATAAATCTCATGAAAAAGAAGGTTGAAGAGATAATTAACGAGAAAGGAAGATTAGAAAATGAACTCCTGCGGCTTGAAGATGAAATACAAACAGCCGAGAAAGAAAAAGCAAACATCCTACGCGAGAAAGACTCTCTTTCAGTTGTTATGCACTTGTCCGAGGAACAAGGTCAAGAGATAAGTGAAGAGTGTAAACAACTGAAGGATTCTTATGAAACTTTGTTTTTGGAGAAAGCCCAGCTGACGGAACATTTCGCGGGCGTTGAAAGAGAACTTCAAGAAATGAGAGAGCTGAAAGAAAAATGGGACAAGTCAGAGAATGATAGGGCAATTGTCGAAAAGTCTTTAGAGGAATATCGAATGAGAGTTGAAAAAGTGGAAGGTGAGAAAAGTTCTCTTTTAAAAGAATCCAAAGTGAAAGATGAGAATCTTCAACAAATCGAGAAGAATTTCCAAGATAAAATTACTTACATAGAAGAATTAGAGACAAAGATCTTAGATCTTTCCAGTTCACTTTCGTCAATGAAGACAAAATATGACGAGCTGAAAGTTGAGAATGAGCAATCTGAACAAGTTTTAGAAGAAGCCTGGGTCGAAAAGAACGAATGTAAATCAAAACTAAAAGAAGAGTTGCTTGAAAAACAAGATTTAATCGACAAATTGGAGAATCAGTTGCAAGAGGTTCACAAAGAAGCCACTCGGCGAATACAGGAAGCTAATGACCAAGTAAACGAGCTGTCTAGCCATTGTGACCAACAAAGCTCTAATCTAAGTGATCTACGAAAGGCTTTAGAACAATCTGAAGAATATCATTCTGAACTTTCTAGTAATCTTACCGATAAAGAGAATCTCATTTCTGTCTTGGAGGATAAGCTGACTGTCACGATTCAGCAAAAATCTGTGCTCACTGATGAAAAAGCTCAATTGCTCTCAAGCATTAAAGAAATGACTGATACTGTTGAGAAAGAAAAAATGGAGTTGAAAGAAGATATTGATGCTGATTTGGCTAACATTAGCATGATTAAGCAAGAAAACCTTGAACTGAAGTCTCGTCTTGAAGAATGTGAGAATAATCTTTCTCTCCTTCAAAATCAGAACAGTTCCAGTACGAATCAGTTCAATTCTTTGGTTCAAGAAAAAGACAATTTGCTTCAGATTTTAGAACAGAAAACATCAATGTTAGAACATGCAGAACGATTAGTGAAAGAACAGTCTACCTCCCTGTTGAAATTCGAATCTGATTTGGAAGAAAAAACCCAGAGTTATTCGCAACACGTGTCGAGAAGTGAAAAAGAAGAGAAAGAGTTGAAGTCCATAGTGAACTCTTTAGAAAGTCAGTTGAACATGAAGGATAAAGCTTTAGTTGAGAGTCACAGCTCGTTGGAAGTTTTAACAAATGATTACAAGTCTTCCGAAGTTGAGATTGTGGAATTGAGATCATTATTAGAGAAGATGAACACTGCAAAATTAGAAGATGAAAAAAATCTTGAAAAATTGCTTGAGCAATTGAGAGCTTTAGAGAGCGAAAGGACGTCAGTGAAAAATGATGTCGATGAACACCAAACTAGAATAACGTGGTATGAGAAAACTTTAGAATCAAAGGAAGCGTTGTTGTCGGATATGCAGGAGAGTAATGCATTTTTGAAGGACAGTTTCAAAGAAAAGGAGGACGAAATAAAAGAGGAAAAGAAATGCTTCAATGAAAAACTTGCTGAATATGATTTGACTTTAAAAAATCTTCAGGAAGAATTGCATGAACAAACTTCTTCACATGAAAAACTAATGCAAGAGAATGAAGAAAACATTCAAAGTTTGCAGACAAAAATCTTAAAGTTGAATGAAGAAATTAAGTGTTGTCACTCTCATGAGAAAGAACTTGTTATCACTTCTCAAAATCGGATTGAAGAATTAGAACTTTGTGTTTCTAAACTGAAGAGTGAGCTAGCCGATCTCAGTTCAAATATTGACGCCAGAAAAGCTAAAGAAGAAGAAGAAGAACAGAAGAAACATGCTGTAAGTATTAAGGAAGCTTTCACTCAAAGACATAGGTGAACATAAGAGACATTTTTATCCTTTTAAAATGTGGTTGGTTTCAAACAAATTTGATATCAATATTCTCATCGTAAAATGCGGATTAATGATTATTTGTGAGGAAAAAACTATTCATAACGTTTTAATTAAAGTAGATTCATTTAGTTTTTCTCTTCATTTAAACCCCAAAACTTACTAATGTTAAAATGCTAATATAAGCATTATTTAAAAAATTGGCGATATTGCATAACTACCAGTTCAAGCAACTTCTGGTTTTGAAACTTGTCAGAAGTAAATGATATTACATAATCTGAACATCAAGATGAAAATGTAGGTCAACACATAAGAATATCTGGAAACTGATTATTTTAATTAAAATGTGTTTATTTACAGAAAATTAAAAAAAAATGAATATGTTTATTTAAAAAGAAAGTTTTTAAAAAAATAAATATATTCCTTTACAAATAAAATTATTCCTAATATATTTATTTATAGAAAATATTTACAGATAATTAAAATAAAATAATTTTTAAATATATTAAATTAAAATAAATTAATATATAGTTAACATAGTTTTAAAAAAATATGAATTTTTCACATAAATAAATAAAATAAATGTTATGAAAAGAAAATGTGCATTTGTCCAAATATAATTAAACTATATGATAAATATGAATTCAATTAATTTTTACTGAATATAGGATATAGCGGAGTCTTCAGATTCAGTAACCCAAATTACTTCTGACAAGTTTCAAAACCAGAGGTTGCTTGGATCAGTAAATACGTAAGATTGCCAAAAGATTAAAGTTTGAATCCATAGAAATTGAGGAAACTGTTGATTGAACCAATTGTGTATGGGTAAAATGTTGGAGATTTTAAATGCTCTCCTAAAATGAATTCACCTTGTAAATTGAAATTCAAATCAACATTTTATGTTTTGATTATTTATTTAAAAATTTTTTTTAAAAATTCTATTGAGTCATTACTTACAAGGTCAAAAGTCACTTGAGAATAAGGGTTAATGAAATTGTCAGTTGGATGATGACCAAAACTATGAGAGAATTGAAAATGAATGATCAGAATTTGATTACTTAAGAAGATGATTTATGAGTATTCGTTAACATTGAACGTGAAGATAATCATGTTGTAGTCAGTTGGGAAGCATTGCATTTCAGAGATGGGAAGTTCTTGGAAAAACTGCTTAATGAGGTTCCATTTCACAAAGGAAAGAAAGTAAAGTTCTTTGTAGTGGTTGTAGTTAGACGAGTGTTTTTGCTTTGAATATTTTTTTGGAATGGAAATATTGATGCTAAGATATGAAAATAAACTAGTCTTCCACTCTGGCTGGCTGTGTGAAAAAGTAACATTGTGCAATGGAATGTCATTCTTACATTCAGATGATTAGCATATTTATGGTGAATAGTGTTGACAGTGATGAGTCATGTTTGTGTAAATGACATATAACTAATGGGTAAAATTGCAGTATAGCTAACAGCTGAAAAATCAGAAAAAAAAAAAAAAAAAAAAATTACAACTTCTTTCACCAAATGCGTTAAAATTTAATTTTCTGACTCACTTTTAAAGTGTGGAAACTGATTATAAGTTTTATTAACTCTGAATTTGTTATCTGTTAAGTTGACTTATCGGAAAACATACACACACACACACACAAACACAAATAACAGTGAAGTGAAAAAAGAAATAAACAACAGCTATTATTCAAATAGTAAGTCAGATACAGATTTAACTCTATAAGTTTTATTTTGTTATTTATGACTAGCCTGGGTGTTTGGAGGTGTGTGTAAGAATGTTGGTTGAGAAAAAAAAAAGTGGTAGTAGGCAGACAAGCAGGCTCAAATCCGTACTGCGAAAGAGGAAAAGAATGTGAAAAAAACAAAAAAACTTGACGTTTTTGCTGTTGCGTCCATCGCAAAACTGGAAGTGGCGAATGTCAAAATTAAGGCTAGTCAATTGAGAAGAATGGATGACTTGTGAAAATATCTTAAAAAAAAAAGTGACTCCTCCTTGTAGAAAAGTACCCAGTTGAGGGTGAAGAAATTAATGTTTTTGGCTAATTTTTTTATATTTGTTGTCCGAAAGTTTGAGGTTTAATACGATACTGGTTTTGTCACATTCCGACGCATCTGTCAAAAGTTTTTAGCAAGCATACACGTACACACACAGATTTTTGCCCTTTATAGTATAGACTAGCGGGGGTGCCTGGCATTGCCCGAGTGTTTGTTTGGGGAGAAAAAAAGTGTTAGTAGACACCTGTGACGCGAAGGCGGTAAAGAAGAAAGTGGAAGAAAAGCTGAGATCTTACCATTACGCTACGTCACGAGAGGAAGTGAAAAGATTTCAAATTTAACGATTAAGAAGTTGACTTGCAGAAATGAGTTCAAATAGACGTAGAAATGAAGGTTGGCTGCAGACCAGTTTCTGCTTCCCAAAAAGGGGGAGTGCTCCAAATGAATAGCAATTGTTTGATATGAAGAGTTTCCTCGACATTGATCAAAGCTGATTGCCTTCAAAATGTCTCGGCCACAAGAGCCAGGCGAGTTGATTTGCTTCAATTAGTTTGGTTTATTTATATGAAAAAGACCAACAAACACGCAAAAGGACGGAATAGAGGGAATTTTATAAAAGTCGATCAAAATAAATGTAGAGACGACGTCTGTTTGCAAATCGTAGATATTATAATCTAGGGAGTATATGAAAAGTTCTACCCCCCCCCCCCCAAATAAAGCCTTTCTTGGACATACAAAAATATGCGCGTACATTTTGCCTTTTATATATATAGATTAATTGTATTTTTAAAAATTAATTTTACTCCCTTTGTCACAAGTAGAATATATCTGCAAAATTGCCTAGTGTTTCTTTTGTAAAGGTCTTCAGACAAACAATCTCGTGGTGTACCATCCCCACACGTGCATAGTAGAGTTTGGTGTTATAGCAATTTAGTATCAGTTTCTGTTTTTTTGTCTCCTTCATACTGTTTTTTTTTTTTTTTAAATTATTTATCATGTTTTCTTTCTAATGAAGCGATTCATTCTCTTGTTTGATCCTTAGTTATTTTAGACTCATTGAATTATGCCATTGATTTCAATAGAGAGATAATCAATTTTGTTGTTCAACCATTTTCTCATTTAAGGAATCAATTCTCAAAATACAAACTTTTATGATTCATTTATTTCAATTTCAAGTTAACTTCTAAAAACAGTGATCAGGACAGATTTTGTGAAGAACGAAATTTTGAAATTGTTTTGTCCTCATTTTTTAAATTGTTGGTGTGGGAGCAGTAACTCATACCTAAACAGCAGAAAATAATAAAATCAATTAGTGAGAGGTTCACACTTTGAAGTAAATTAACCATGAGCTTATTTTGATTCAAAATTTTCTTTGAGAAATTATTATTTTTTAGTATTGTACGATTTATATTAAAAGTATATGAAAATGTGGAAAGATAAATAAAAATAATTTTCTTTTTTTTTTTTAATTATTGTTAATGCAATTATATTGTAAATAAGTGTAAAATATTCTGTCTAAAGTTTTTATTTTCTTGCTTTCATTTTATTTGCTTTACCTCTTTTTCAAGAAGTGTGGGTTTTGATGAAAATATTTCTATGGAATGAACTGAATTCGAACTTGTCACGATTAAGGTGTCGGTCTGTGTCATTAATCACTTAGCCATTATTACTCCTTTAAAGTTTATTTATTTAAATATCAAAACTTAAAAAAAAAAGAAGCTAAGTTTACATTCATTTATGCTGTCTTACTGCTTATTTGTATTTTATTTGAAAGGATTGTACTATAATTCAAAAATCTATTAAAATTAGTGTTATTATAAAAGTATATTAAAAGACTTTTATTAAAGAAATATATTTTTTATCCTTTATTAAGCCATGGTCATAAAACCATTAGCAATAGACAGAGGCTTCCTAGCTAATAAGAGAATGCATAACATTTAAGAACATCACCATAGTTAGATAAGACTGAGCTTTGAAAATATGACAGTAATACATGTTCATTCACACAATTCTGAGGGCAGCACGTTCAGGACTGCAGAACACCATGCAAAGGAAAT
Organism: Euprymna scolopes; assembly: GCF_053919585.1. Lineage (NCBI taxonomy): Eukaryota > Metazoa > Mollusca > Cephalopoda > Sepiida > Sepiolidae > Euprymna > Euprymna scolopes. The sequence continues at coordinate 101,750,632 of NC_136492.1, forward strand.
CACGGTTACATCTCTAAGTAAACACGAGTGTGATTATGCAAAGGGTCTAATTTGAATGTATATATTGTCGCAGGTTTGGTCTGCTCAGCTGCAGCACAAAGCGGTACTTAAGCATTGTGGTGGAGCAAGAACCATAAAATAATCTGTAGGCAACAGAAGCAACTGTTACATTCCGGCGAATAGACAGCAGGTCTAATCCAAGCAGATCATATACTTTAGAGGGAACAGGGTCGTGGCAGGAAATATGTAGTATATATCCAATGGAACAACACTGTAAATGCTCAATAGAATCAGAGAACACCTTGCCACTTTGGCAAACACTAGGGACCCGTATTCCAAGTGGGGACCTATTATTGCTTTGTAAAGCCTAGTCATAAATGCCATTCATATGCCATATGTTTGATATTTGGCCATGTTAAGTTTTAGAGAGCCTAGAATTACAGCAGACATCTTGTTTTTATTGGAATATGAAAATAAAAAACGTTTTGTTTGCAAAATGGCTTGTCCTGTCCTGTAAAATATATCCTCTCTATATTTTTTCAACTTCTGTGTATTGTCTTTTTAAATGTCTGCTATTTTGAGTGTTCAAATTAGCACATGATGGCTAATATTTATTGACTTGGATTGCGATTAAAATATGAAACTTTTAAACAAGTTGTCAACTGTAAATAAATACCATTTATTAACAATCTAATAAAATACAAAAGAAAAATTTGCATGAACTATTAAGGATATTTACTTTTGTAATATTTGATTGTTTGATTTCACAGCATATCAACCCTTTTCAGGTTATTTAAAGCCAAATCTGGCAATTTTGGAGAAAAATTTTGTATGCGTCAAATACTTTATATTTTCAAATATACTTTCATGGAATTCGGTTTAGTTGTTTTGTTTTACAGCATATCAACCCTTTTTGGGTTACTTAATGCCAAATTCAGTAATTTTGGAAAAAAGTTTTTACACTTCAAGATATCTTCAAATATTTATTCATGGAGTTTAGTTTGATTGTTTTGTCGAGGAACATTGTTGTTCTTAGCTTTGCAGAACATGATTGAGTTTTGCAAATGGAAAAGAAAACAATAACATCAATGTTTGGTGCATTTTAGATCAGGGATTTAGTATCTTCAGACAATCTGATAGCATCAGATGTTGTTGTAATGACCTTATGTCCCTGATAGTAGCCCCCTACATCAAAGTGGCAATGTGCCTTGTTTGGGGTGGAAATGTAATTTAAAAAAAAAAAAAAAATTGGCATGTGCGATTCAAATCCATGAATCATTCGCAATGTTGTTGTCTAATGCATTTTCCATATTTTCGGATCCATTCTGTTTCCATAATTTTCAAATTTGTTTTTAGTTTTTGGTTTATTCTACATTTTTGATGAAACCAAGTTCTTTAGTTACTTTGTCTGCTGCCTACTCTTGTGTTGGATTCAATTCTTTCAGTTTGTGTAAGCTAATTAAATGAAGCTCATGTTTCTATACCAACTGCAAAGCTTTTTTGCATTATTTTTCCTTTTCCGTATGCCAAGTTTCTTTTTTACTACTGTGCAAACTGTTCCAGCAATGAGCTATTCTATGAGCCTAAGTTTTTCTCTGTATTTTGCTATCTGGAAATCGCACCATACCCTCTGGTAAATTTGAAATAAATCAATCCACGTTTCTGAAAATTTTGAGATGAAAATTGATTCTTTGAACTACTATCTTGAATGTTATTTGCAACACATTTCGGCCAATGAAACCTATGATGTTCTTCAGGTGCCTTTTTTTGAACTCTAGAATCTACATGGAATTTAGAATGGAACCTTTTTTTTAATCCATGAGATTAGCATGCTCTCGTTTGGTCAGCCATGATCAGGTAGAAGTTTTAAGTAATTTGCAATTGTATTCTTTGTTTTGTCTGCACTGAGAACTTCCTGAGGAGTGTTACTTTCAACTGAATTTTATCTAGTACTTTATCCATTATGCTAGGTGTCTGCAAGAAGAAGAAAAATATCAGACGTTACATCGGCCGAAACTTTGTGCGAATAACAATCACAATGAAAACGGTAGTCCAAATAATCCAAATCCATCCATGATTGTTTTTTTGGGGTGGGTGGGGTGACATTTTTGGTTTGATTTTCCCATATTCTTCAAATTTCACCGATAATTTCTCAACATATCTTCTGAACAGAACAACTGTTACTATTCTGTTTTACTATGTTTTTCAAGCGTGCAACAGGATTTCATTTATCTGGTCATTTGTTATTTTTGTCCAAAGATCATTTTGCTTAGCAGAATAGATATTGTTTAGTTTTGTTTGGGTTGATCCTGTTAATTGTATTGTTTTCGGAGTTGTTTACGATTGTCATGACTGTTTTTATTGATTCACCAGTACAGTAGCAGGTGCTAGTGTGATTGCAAGACACAAGAATTAGGAATGTTTATAAATTTTTGAGATAAAGATTTCTAATAAGTATTATTTGGATTGTTTGAACTATTGTTTTCATCTTGGATGTTATTCTTACAACGTTTTGGCAAATGTAATCTCCAATCTTCTTAAAATATATCTTGACAATGGCTCTTATTGGTGAATGGTGGAAAAACTGATTTTCTTTTCTTTTTTTCCAACAAACCAACATCGTAGAACTCGAAATGTATGATGTTTCTAAAAATGAAAAGAGCATTGAGTCATCTCTCTTCACCATTCATCTATAATCGCCATTGTCAAAATACATGTGAAGAAGGCTCTAGGTTACATTGGCCAAAATGCTGTGAGAATAACACCTAGAATGAGTACAGTAGTGCGAATAATCCAAATAATAAACAGATGGAATAAGTTCAGAGGATATCTGTCTACTAACCAGCATAGCATTACCATTGTCAACTAAGGGAAGAGTTTATCAGGCATGTGTATGCAGCGTGTGTATACTGTGTGGTGTATCAAAGTGAAATCTGGATTATGAAGGTTGAGGACATAAGTTGGATGGGGATAAATGGTAGGACAGTGGTCCTATGCATGTGTAATGGAAGTCTTAAAGACAGGCTTAGCTCTGAAAAGCTCAGACGAAGATTAAATTTGGACAACACAGGAATATGTATTCAAGAAGTTTAATGGAATATTCAAATATCTATGTATCTCATATAGACTTCAAGTGTTAGCCCCAGATCGTGGGCCCCTTGACTTCTGAGAACTTCGGCTGAAGTAAAATAAAACAAAAACAGGAGACTTTGGTGATATGGCCATATTGAGAGAATGAATGGAGTAGATGTTGAACAATTCAGGTAACAGGGGTAGGCGAAGGAAAACAGAAGAAATGATAAGGATGAACTTGAGGGAAAGAGAAATAAATAAAGACCGGGCAGAGATAGATTAGTTTGGAAGCCATTAAACACATGCCAACATGTAAAACAGATGTTAAATGATGAATGCCCATGACATAGAAATATGGATTAATCAACTTTTGTTATAATTCATTTGAAAATATAGATGTTTAAATGTTACTGAATGTTTTTCTTTAAAACACAGTGTTTATGTTTTTGTAAATATAAAAAACGAGATAATTATGGTTTTATAAATATCTCACCATTCCATTCATCAATACATTATTTAAATAAACTGTAGTAATTTTTATAATGCCTATTTATCCAATTTTGTATAAGTTTTCCTGTGTTTAGTCATGTGGTTATTAGGTGTTGCCTTCCATCTCACTGGGAATTTGTTGTATTAAGAAATGCAAAATACAACTGGCGGCAAAGAATTGGGAATAGACCCTATGCAACTCTTTTATAAGATATAGACGTTAATTACAAATAATGTCTGGTGATTTTTGATATTGGAATAGGATCCTCTATCTTTTCTATTGTTAAAAAAATTATTTGAAACTTATTGAAATGCATTAATTCTTACAAAATTATGTAATATAAAGTGTAATAATTTTTATTCATATTTTTAACAAATTAGCAGTTTGTATAAAAATATTTTAAATTTATAATTGCAAAAATTATTTTGCAGGAAACATAAAATAAATGCGACAAATATCAAAGGTGAATATATTGAATCAAATTATAAAAAAAGATTTCTTCAGATTTTGTACAAAGTAAAATAGGAATTTTCCCAAAGAATTGATGATTATAGTTTGTGTGATTTATTATATTAACTAGCCTGGGTGCCAGCATTGCCCAGGTGTTTGGAGGTTTGTGTTGAACAAAAAAAAAAAATGGTAGTAGGCAGGCAGGCTAGAACCCGTACCATGAAGGAGAAAAAGAATGTGGAAAAAAAAAAAAAAATATGTGACGTCTTTGCTGTTGCACCCGTTGCCAAACCAGAAGTGACAAATGTTTTAATTAAGGCTAGTCAGTTGAAAAGAGGGGATGACTTTCGAAAATATTGGCGAAAAAAGTGACGCCTCCCTGTAGAAAAGTGCCCAGTTGAGGATGAAGGAATTAATGTTTTTGGCCAATTTTTTAATATTTGTCGTCTGAAGGGTCAAGCTTCAAAACGATACCAATCTTGTGAAAATCGATTGCCTCTGTCAAAAGTTTTAGGCTTACATACAAACATACATACATACATACATACATTTAAACAGACAGGTGAGATTTATATTATAGATTTTATGAAATGCTTGTATATTGTAAATGCAACTAAACAAGTTTAAATTTGTATTACTCCAGGAATACTTATATTTCTCTTTGTTTGTCTGTCAATTCAACTTATTTGTGGAAACTGGCTGTTAGAATTTGTACAATTCTAGCAATATCAGTTTATGGTCTAGATTGTTTTTTTTTTTTTGTCTGTTATCTGTCTGCTCCATTTTTTTCTTGGACACTACTGGGCCAGTTTGGGCAAAATTTTGTATGGGCCTTTGTTAGGATAACATGTAAAGAATTAAATATTATGTTTGATGCACAGTTAGGGATTAATAGGGGTTAGTCACCACAATACCACATTTACTCTAGAAGTTTGGTGTAAAGCACTTGTATCAACAAATTTTTGCCTGTTTTTAATGGATTAAAGTTTACAATTAATGTACCCCCTCCAACAAAAAAACGAAAAACAAAACTTGTTTCCTCAATTTGTTTAAAAATAAGATCCAAAGTAATTAAAATAAATTCTTAAATTATTTTACATATAATTTGTTTGATAAGTCAAACTTTTTATGTATTGTTTCCTCAATCTCTGTTAAAAAAATCCAAAGTATTTCAAATAAATTCTTAAATTATTTGACATGAAATTTGTTTAATAAGAATTTGTTTCATAGACAAAGTTGTATGCTCTTGTCACTTATGTACACTTATGTCTTGAATTAAAGCATTGTTAAAGTATTTATAAAATTTTTAAAAACATCATCTCATTTTTTGTTCATCATTAAAATATCATTTTTATTTTAATAAATTAAGCAAAACATATCATGCTCAACTAAATTGCATTGATTGCTTTTGTTTTGTTTTATTAATTTTTATTCAAAATGAAGTCGTTTTATATTGTATTTTTGAATATATTTTATTATTACTACTTTTTGATTTTTAGAAAATGAAGTGTGATCTCAGTAGAAAACAAGAAGTACTTATTTCTTTTATTAAATTAAAATTTTGGTGCTTGTGCAGAACAGTAGTGTTTAAAACCAACGCATATCAGGTGAAAGCATTTTTATATATTTAAATGTCATATCAAAATTAGTATAAACTCCAAAAATTATGAAAAATCATCAATAGTTACAAATAAAAATAAAATTCATTGAGTTTATTGATTTATAGAGGTTTATCATATGTTTTAATGCTGAAGAGTTTGCAAGATTCAGTGGATGTAACTGCAATTGATCATTTTAACAAAATAATTACAATCTGCCATTTTAAATATAAAATGTTAGAACATAATTGTGTCTGCTTTTTTTATTTTGTTTTAGTTAAAAATCTATCTAGCACATTTTCTCTTGGATCATTTTAAAAAAATTTATACTAATTCCGATATGACATGTAAGTACGTAATGTTTTCACCCAAAATGTATTGGTTTAAAACATCACTATACTACACAAATATCAAAATTTCTTTGATATCAGATTTTTAAGTATTTAAATTAATATTATACACTTATTTATATAACATTATAATATTAACTGTAATATGTGTGTGTGTGTTTATGTTTGTGTGCGTATTATACTAAACATGAGTTGATCCATGTTTGTTTCCTTTTAAGGCTTTTTTCCTATAAACTTTAATAACACAAAATGTATGCTAAAATACACTTTAGTTCTGATATTGAATTATGTTTGAAAAATTGTTTTAATTAACTATAATTTATGATTAACTGAACAAGGCACCCTGGTTATGTATTTCTCTTGTTCCCTTTCACTCTATATTGATTCAACCACTCTTTAATATTTTTTAATGCCACTATAAGCATTAAGAGAAAGAGTGACTTTCTTTTTTCAGTTCAACCATTTAGTTTACATACATATATATAAATTAGATAGAAAAGTAGTCTCTTTACTTCTCTATAAGAACCATAAAGAATAATAATACATCTATATAATAACAAGAGTTAGAACAATAATAATAATAATGTGTTTCTACCTTGAATATGTTTCTACCTCAACTACTTAAGCTCGTTGTATATTTAAACATTTCAACAAAATTAAATATCGGAATACTTAAAAATTATTTTCATTGTTATTTTTGTATGGATTAACATTACTATAGTATGATTGTAAAATTTACTTGAAACTTGTTTTGTATTCTCTTGTATTTGAACTCATACAGTGAGTGTTTATTTTGTTGGTTAATTAATGATGACCAAATAGCACAAGCATGGCAGTTATAAATACTTAGCAGTATTTCTGTATTGATGTGGGTTTTTTTACATAACCAATCATCATCTTTGTTTGCTTATAATAAATAGTTACTACCAAATTTAACTAATTTTAATACTAATAACAACTTAAACTATTACTAATCTTGTAGTGATTTCCACAAATATTTTGAATTTTGTCGAACTAAATTCAAAGTAGTTTTATTTTAAAATACTTTGCTGGTAGAGTAAAAATTTTCATTTTAAATTTATTTGATTCCATGTTTTTATGAGTTTTATTCAGTATGTAGTTCATTGTTTTACTAATTTATTATAGCTTTTCCATTTGATTCTACTGTAGCTCTTACTAGATTTATATTCTGCTTTTATGTTTTAAATCAAACTTAGTTTGTATATCTAATGTATAAATTAAAGCCAATCACTTTTGGTATATGTAAAATCACTATTAAATTATTTCGACATAAATAACTGGCACACATTGGGTGATATTCTTAAATGTTTTGAATCAATTGAAAACATATTTAATCCTGATCAGTATTTTATTTTTGTTTAATGATATTCATAAGAAGTAGGAGTCTCCTTCCTGAAAAAATACTCCTCCCACTACTCATTAATAATAGGCGATTTTTTTTTAGTAATGTATTATTATTTGACCTCACAAGTAAATGAAAGTTATATTAAAGTACATTTTGTATTTTACAATTGTAAAAAAAAAAATGTAAATTATTTTATTTAATATTAATAAATAATATAATTTCTATTCAATAAAAATAAATAAATTTAGGATTTGAACAATCCTTCACTGCCAACAACTAATTAAGATAATGTTGTTTTGATTCCTATTTATAAAATTACTAGCGGGGGGTACCCGGCGTTGCCCGGGTGTTTAGGGGTGTGTATGTAGGAGGGGGGAGAACTTCTTAAAAAATCGGAAAAACCCAAACAAAAAAAACAGCCAACGAATGTAAAACTTTAAAAAAAAAATCGGAAAAACAAACCCCCTCTCCCAAAAAAAGGATGGCGTTGCCCGGGTGGTTGGAGGTGTGTATGTAAGGGGGGGGGGACAAAGAATAAGCGAATTAATAACCCTGTTTAAACTTTTAAAAAAAATCGGAGAAAACAAAACAAATAAAATAGCGAACGGACGTAAAACTTCTTTAAAACAATCGGATAAACTCAAAAAAAGGAAAAAAAACAAAAAAAAAAAAACAGCGAAAAGCGAAAAAAAAAAAATGGTATAAATAACCTCGTTTCAATATTAAATGTTTAAAAATCGAGAAAAAAAAGTATATCTAATAACTGGGATCGAACCTGAAATCTTTAGATAACGACACTGTCACTTAACCCATCGTGCTACAGACGTGTGAATGACAGTAGGTCGGTTTTTATAACATTTAAAAGGAATTCAATGTACAACGTCTTTTGCGCGTAATGACACATTTTCACTTTTATATATATAGACTAGTGGGGGGTACCTGGCGTTGCCCAGGTGTTTAGAGGTAATCAAAACATAAGAATAAGCGAAGTAAATATTTTAAAAAAAAAATGTTAAAACTTTAAAAAATCGAAGAAGAAAACAAAAAAAAAAACTAAAGTAAGGCAAACGAACGATGTTAAATGTAAAAATCGGAAAAACACAAGCAAAAAATAAAACGCAAATGTGATGGAAAAATAAAACTGAAAAATGAACGTTAAAACTTATTTAAAAAATCTGAAAAATAAAAACAAAAAAAAAACATAGAACGTAAAAAATGGCTTAAATAACCCTGTTTCAATATTAAAATTAAAAAGAAAAAAGACACCTCACATTACGATTCAAACCCAAAACTTTTAGATAAGGCCTCCGCACTCTAAGCAACTTTTTTTTTAAATATTTAAACTAAATCATGTTCCTACGTCATTTGCGCATGCGTAGAAGCGAACTTGTCATGAGAGGACGGTTTTTGATGACCCCTCCCTGTAGAAAACTGATGATTTTAGAGTGAAGAAATTAATGATTTTGGCCAATTTTTCGATATTTGTTGGGCAAAGGTTGGAACTTTAAAATGATACCAATCTCGTGAAAATCTGTGACCCGTGTCGAAAGTTTTCGCGAGACATACAAACATGCATGCATACATACAAACACACACTTTCGCTTTTATATATATAGACTAGCGGGGGGTACCCAGCGTTGCCCGGGTGTTTCAAGGTGTGTGTGCTCGGGCGGGGGGCAGGGGGTGTTAATGAAAACCTAAGAATAAGCGAAGTAAATATTTAAAAAAAACTAACGTAAGGCAAACGAACGATGTTAAATGTAAAAATGGGAAAAACAAAAAAAGAAAACACGATACAGAAAAACGAACATTAAAACTTCGTTAAAAGATCTGAAAAATACCCCCCCCCCAAAAAAAAAAACATATGAAAAATGGCTTAAATAACCCTGTTTCAATATTAAAATTTAAAAAATCGAAAAAATAAAAGACATCTCACACCATGATTCAAACCCAAAACCTTTAGATAATGAGGCCGCGCTCTAAACAACTGAGCGTTGCCCAAGTGTTTGTAGGTGTGTGTGGTTGTTAATGAAAACCTAAGAATAAGCGAAGTAAAAAAAGAAAACATAAAAAAGAAGCAGGGGGTGCTTGGGGGGGTAATTAAAACATCAAAATAAAAAACAAAAACTAACGTAAGGCAAACGAACGATGTTAAATGTAAAAATCGAAAAAGCAAAAAAGAAAACGGAAAAACAAACGTTAAAACCAAAAAAAAAACATGTGAAAAATGGCTTAAATAAGCCTGTTTCGATATTAAAATTAAAAAAAATCTGTGGGTATCCAGGTGTTTTTGGGTGTGTGTGGTTAGTCGGGGGTGTTAATGAAAACCTAAGAATAAGCGAAGTAAAAAAAAAAAAAACCCAGAAAAACGAACGTTACATGAAAAATGGCTTAAATAACCCTGCTTCAATATTTAAATTTAAAAAATCGAAAAAAAAAAATCTCACACCACGATTCGAACTCAAAACGTTTAGATAATGAACCAACGCACTAACCAACTGAGCTAACACGATGTACATGAAATTTAGTCAGTTCTTCAACTATTTAAACTAAATCAGGTCATGACGTCATTTGACGGATGCATAGAACCGGTCGTCGTCATGAGAGGACGGTTTTTGTTGACCCCCCAAACAATTTTTTTAAAAATATGCATATAATAATAAAATAAATTTTCAAAATTGAAATTAACATTCTGTTTACTTGATCTTTGTTTAAATTTAGAAATTGCAGAACCCCTAGACTGTACTAACGGAACCCTGGTTGAAAAGGGTTCAAAAGAGTCGCCAGCCTGATAGGTCCTGAACTGTCATCTAGGCTTCAGCCTCTGTCCCATCGACGAGATGTTGCATCCTTCTGCCTGTTCTACATATACTTTAATGATGAATGCTCTGACGAACTGCAAACACTTGTACGTCCTCGATGTAATTACCCCCGACAAACCCGACAAGCTCATAAGTCTCATCCCTTTATAGTAGAGATCCATAGGTGCAAGAAAGCCTTTTACTCGAATAGTTTCTTCCCCAGAACTGCAGGTCTTTGGAACTCCCTTTCGGGATTCTGCTTTCCCAAGTGTACTGATATGCAGAAGTTCAAGTGTAATGTGAACAAACATCTTTCTACTCATCTCCCTTCTTAATGCCCCTGCAAATTAAGTCCCTTATAGTAGCCCCCTGCTTCAAAGTGGCACTGTGCCTTGTTTGGGGTGAAAATTGAATAAAAAAAAAAATAAAAAAAAGCACTGATTTAGAGTGAAATGAATTTTGGGTAATTAATGAATAATTTTGGTCTTTCATTGGTGTGTGAAGGAGGGGGTAACCCCAAAGCAAACCATTGTCATCATCATCACATTCTTTTAAACTTTTATCAAATAAACTACAGATAATGAAAGTTTAAAAACCTTTTCATTTAATTATTGAATTTTTTGAAGAAATAGAATTTTAAAACTTAACTTAAATATAGTATCATTTTGTTATTTTGATTAAAAAATGTTATTTTTAACATGCAAAATTAAATAAATAGGCTCACAGACAATGCCGGGTATGTACATATACTTAATAATGAACCGTTTATCAATAGAGAAATTTGGTAACATCTTTGAAAACATTATTACATAAGCTAAATTGGAAAATTTAGAAAGACAAACAATGATGTATAATTTTCTTATTGAATGATTAAGCTTTTGGTATAACAACAATTGATTCGTCTATTCTTATTTAATATTTGTGCACAACAGTCATAAGCTTTCAAAACGTTAAGACTAGGTTTAATACAGGTAATATGTTATGATTAGGGCTATGACAAGAGAATATTCTTTTCATTAATTTGTCTCTCGAGTATATATCAGTTAATATCCTCAATTTTTATATTGAGTGATGTGGTTCTCGATTGATTAACTGTGCCTAACTGTGTCGGATATATACTCGAATCAAAACTATGATAAGAATATTCTACTCCTAGTTATGATACATCATGCTTATTTTCAATAATAGATTGTTGCAATATTTTGTCCCCAAACATCCAATAAATTATTTTTTAAGATTTTTATATTTCAAATATAGTTGACAAGTACATAGTTTGTGTTAAAAAAAACAACAAACTGTTAGGATAAACTCTGTCAAAGATAGTATTAAGGGAAAGTTGGGTGCTTATATTAGCATATTAGGCATAAGTAAAAACCCACACCATTAGTAAAACCACTTTGATATGCTTATGTATCATGCAAAAATAAATATCATCACCCAGAATTATGAAAAATTAACAAGTAGAATTTTAATCTATCTATATATCTATAAAAGTGAAAATGTCTATGTGTGTACATTTCCTTACGTAATAATTCTATCAATTTTCGGTCTACAGACTCTAGATTTGACATAAAGGGTATTTAGATTTGGGAAAATCTTTTTGATTGGTTTTCGGCCAGAAATTTGGCTGTTAAGAGGTCAAAATTCAACAATGTGACTATTGAAATCTCTTCCAAACTTCTTCGCCAATTTTGGGTCTAAACACTTGAAATTTTAGATAAAGGTTACTTGGACATGGATCTAACTTTATGATTTGATTTGAGTTAACACCTGTTAAGGGATCATAATTGGGGTCAAAGTTTTTAAAAAATTGCAAACTATTAAGCAAACTATTAAGCTAATTTTGGGTCTAAACATTTGAAATTTTACATAAAGGGTATTCAGACATGCATCAAGCTTTTTAATCAGTTTTTGGGCAAAAATTTGGCTAGCAAGAAGTCAAAGTTTACAGAGTTGACCTTTGCAGACTCTACCAAACTTCTCTGCCAATTTTGGGTCTAAACACTTGAAATTTTAGATGTAGGTTACTTGGACATGGGTCAAATATTTTAATTTAATTTGACCCAAAACAATAAATGTTAAGGGGTCAAAATTAGGGTCAAAGTTTAAAAAAAATTTGACATCTGTGGTCTCTACCAACCTTTCTCTATGGTAATTAAGGAAGCCTATTATATAGAAAGGCATTACCGTACATATTCACACTTTTTAATATATACTTTTGCACATAAAGTAATAAATAGTACATAGGGCCTGAGCAAAGCCGGGCAGAACTGCTAGTTTAAAATAAAAATCTGTTTTCGTATTTTGCTGATTTGTCATTCATTATTATTTGATTAAATGACACTGACTTATCTCCCCCTGATTATGGGATTTTTGCCTTTAACAATGGCAGATCACCAAAATATGATAAAACCGATTATTTTTAATTAAAATTCTACTCAGTAATTTTCCTAATTTCTGATACATATCGAAGAGTTTTCTTGTTACCTGCGATTTTCACCTGTGTAACTGTGATTTTCTCTGATACTTGATATCATATCCCAATACTATATAAGCACCGAAAGTTGTTTCTTCCTTGTTGATGCTTTGGTTTTGTTCAATTATAAATAAAAACTCAAAGATGCTGATAGCTACATGTCCTGTGCCAGAGACACATAAAAATCTGTAAACAAGGCAGTTGAAATCTTATTCTTGTCCCAAAGGCGCAGGCCAATTTTTTTCCTCCAAATAGGATATATTGCAATACACACAGAAAATCTATCAAGAGTGTAGGTTCTTTTTTACCTTCAGGTTTTTCTTTATTTTTTTATTCTTTCTTTTTTATTTACCTGGCCTATTTTGTTAGAGAATAATTTAATTATGTGACACGGATCAGGGAAATAACTTCATTCTCACCCTTCACCTGAACAGATTGCCATTCATGGAATATCAAGACCAGCTGCTTAGGGTCAACTATTCTTTGAAATCTACAATCTTGAATTCTGATCCTGTGATCCTTTCCATGGAGGTGGTTGGGGGTAAAATTCACATTTATACTGTTATTCAGATTATGTTGGAAAAATCATAATAAATATATGGATATTCTTTTCATTATTATTATTTTTTTTTAATAATTTTTAAAATTTTCGTTGTTTCTTATCTGATTCTGAAATTGTAGGCAGGGGAGGGAATCATAAAACTTCCCAGTGACTCATTAAAGTCAAATTTGTGGATTCCTTAAATTAAAAAGCTATCAACATCACTCAATAGGTTCATAAATTTTAAAAAAATATTTAAAAAGCTATTGCATTATGTTCACTCTTTCACACACTCATGCTACCTACCTTTTTATATATATATATATATATATATATATATATATATATATATATATATATATATATATATATCAGATCAAGTAAAGATTAGATACCCCGTAGCAGAAGACAAAGATTGGCGAACATTTAAAGTGACGTCAGTTGTTCGACCTTGACATTGCCGGTGGTTATTTGTAAACACATCATATAGCAGACATGGTCGAATGTTCGCGGGCAAAATATTTTTAAAATATATGTACAAAATTTTTAAGATATAAAAGAAAAAATATATACTTACAAAACATTTTCTTTAATATTAAATATTTACAAAACATTTAAGGATAAAAAACAACAACTTTTTTTCTATTTACGCAAAACTTTGTAGTGAAAGTAACAAAATGAACTTAAATTTAACAAAATATATTTAAATAAATGGGTGTCTTTCTGAGTGCGTTTTTTTTAAATATATTTACAGAACTTTAATAAAACTAATAATTATAATTATAATAAAAATTAAAAAAAAAACAGTAAAAAGAATGAACTATATAAATTACAAAACATTAGAAACTGAAAATTTCAGACGTTAAACTTACTTATACTTAATTTGCCTTTATGGAGAAGTAAGCAAATAGCAATTTTTTATTTTTTATTTTTATTTTTTTAAAAATAAAAATGAAAATTATAAAAAGATTTGTATATTGCTATACTACACTTCATCTTTATAAAAATAAAAGTTATAAAAGATATGTGAATAAAATATATTTTTTAAAATCTCGATTGTTTTGCTTATACTTGTGATTTTATTATGCATAAAAATTGCCTTGGTCTAGAAGGATTTCTCCTTCACTGACCACCTACATACATCGCGCTTTAAATAAATATTACATTGTTTAAAAACGCACAAAAAAAGATTAAAAAAAACACAAAAAAACACACTGTACATAAAAATTCATCTTGGTCGCAAAAATCCGAACAAGTCAGTTATTGTATATTTGCTTTTGCCATTAAAAAGTTTGGTTATAATAATTTTATTTATTTATTTTTTAAATATGTATTTTTTAATTGACATCATCTGAAATTCTCAGTTATAACGTTGGTTTATTTATTTATTTGGTATTATTTTACGACCTGCCCCAGCGTAGTATAAATACCCTCAACCACCCCATGTTAAGAACAGCTTTCGGAATAACGCCTCCCAACCACCCCATGTTAAGAACAGCTTTCGGAATAACGCCTCTCAACCTCCCCATGTTAAGAACGGCTTTTGTGGTTGGGGGGGGTGTTTATTCTGAAAGCTGTTCTTAGGGAGGTTGGAGTGTTTATAATATGCTGGGGCACATTGTAAAAATTTACCATTCATTTATTTATATTATTATTATTATTAGTTTTATTAAAAAGTTCTGTAACTATATAAAAAGAACGCACTGAGAAAGGCACCCATTTATTTAAATATATTTTGTTTAAATACGTTTGTTTTATTACATTAAAAAGTTTTGCATAAATAGAAAAATGTTTTTTGTTTTTATTAATCTTTAAAAGTTTGTAAATATTTAATATTAAAGAAAATGTTTTGTAAATATATATTTTTTCTTTTAAATCTTTAAAAGTTTTGTAAATATATTTTTTAAAAAATTTTGCTTGCGAACATTCGACCATGTCTGCTATTTGACGCGTTTACAAACCAACGGCAATGTCAAGGTCAAACAACCAGTGTCACTTGAAATGTTCGCCAATCTTTGTCTTCTGCTACCGGGGTATGTAATCTTTACTTGATCCTCTATATCTATATACCCACGCAGCATCAGCCGTATAGCGTACTGGTGAGAAGCCTTGACTGTCATTTGGGCGGTTGGGTTTTAATCCTGGCTTGAGACAGTTGCCTGTCTAGCTGCACTGATGAGCTGTGAAACAGTACTGTATGTGGATGACTAATATATATATATATATTAAAATTACAAGATAAATATAACCTTTTATTAGAACCTATCAAGATAATAGAAAGCTCAATATACTAGATAGAGCAATTTAAAAAAAAAACAAGAAAAATTAATGATGAAAATAAAAATTTAATAAATTACAGTATTTATTAATCCATCAAAAATTCAAATAAGTAATTATAATTTTCTTTATTATAATTCCTTGTTTGAATTTTTGATGGATTAATGAATATTGTAATTTATTCAATTTTTACTTTCATCATTAATTTTTCTTACCATAGGGCTTCTAGAAAAAAAAAATAAAAACATTTCCATTTCAAAATTTAACACTTTTCATCTGAAACTCAACTCTGCAATATCTCACTAAACTTTTGGCAAAATTAATTCTAAAACATTAATAACTTCCTCTCCTTGTCTTTTAATATACATATTGGCAAAATATTGCCTGCAAGTAATTTTTTTTTAATAACAGATCCCAGAATGGGGATTATCTTTTGAAAGAGAGAAAAAAAAAAACTTAAAAAGTATTAAATTAAAAACCTATATTTTAAATAATCTATTAAATATCAACTTTTAAAAATAATTTTTACAAATAAAATTAAAGAAGTGAAAAATGTGGGTAATATATTGTTTTAAAATGTTTTTTCAGTTGTATTTCACTCTTTGTATATGGCAGTCCTTTTTGTTTAGAAGCTCAATGTATATAATAACAGAGCATATATAAAAGAATAACAGGATAGTCACATTCCAAGATCCAAATATTTATTTTTCAGGCAAAATAGTTCCACCAGCATATTACAATTTTGGTAGATTTTTTTACAGATCCATTTCATAATTATATCAATGGCATCTCTTTTCATGCATATACTCTTCAGAAAAATGAGAAATTCTTCGCTTAGGTAGAAAAAAAAAATGAAAATGTATATTGTTATGCAAAAATTGCAAGAAGAAAAGAAAAAGTTCATAGAAGATTCAACATCAAGCATTTGTTCCTATGAAAATATATATGACAAAAAAAAAAGACTTCCCCGTAACAAATCCCGTAAACAAAATCTTCAATAAAAATAACCTGAAGTAATCATACAGCTGCTACGAAAATTTAGAGATTAGAATTAAAGCACAACAACATATTAAATAAGAGCAAAGAAAACATTAATTACAAAATAAGTAATGAAAAGTAAACATGACAAAAATAAAACTAACACAAAGGATAAAAATGTAACTATAGTAGAAATAATAATAATAATAAACCAAACCCAAATGACAACAATCCTGATAGAAATAAAAATACTAATAATGAATAAGATAAATGCAACTGTAGATCCCGCACACTCTGCCTACTTCAAAATAAATGTCTAACCAAAAACATAGTTTACCAGGCCACAATATTTGTCAAAGAAAACCTGAATAACAAGAAATATTACATAGGTATAACTTCCTTAGATTTCAAAACCAGATATTATGACCATAAAGTACATTCAAAAACAAAAAACACCAAATGAAAACAGCACTTGCAAACTAATACTGGGAAATCAAAGAAAGTGGACATTCGCCGATAGAGAAATGGAAAATAGTAAGACAAGCCAGTACATGTAGGGACCTAGATGATCCATGTAGATTATGCCTGCATGAAAAATTTGCTATCCTATTCTTTAAAGAATCCCAACATCTATTAAACTGTAGGAGAGAAATAGTGAACAACTGTGTGCACAAGATAAACTTTACTCTAGAATTGCAATACAAAATAATTCTAAAATTGACAATAACAATAGAAAATAAATAAATAAAATAAAAATACATATTCATAAATAATTATAGTTTTATGTGTATGTATGTATGTATATATATATATATATATATATATATATATATATATATATATATATAAACTAACATAATATCCAAAATATAGACTAAAACACAAAATAACATATCGAACTACACCTAGGTTGAAAGTAGGTCAGCTTGCTACAACAAAAGGAGATCTATTCTTCCCATAAAACACATAAAGGTAGGGGAGAACAAGTCAACTGTACCTTTGTCCTATAAGTGGCCACCCATTGGCTGATTAGGATGGGTGCGGTGACAACTAGGAAGCTGATTGGCTAACTAGAAAATTCAATAGTATGTGCGTAAATAAAAATGCATAATAACCACAACTTTTTGCATAAGCCTGACAAATTCTCATGAGAATGAAACCCGGAATATTCTGTGTAGCTTAATTGCCATATATATTTTCATAACTTACCACCTAGCTCTACCTATGTATTGAGCACTGTTGAAGTAAATACTGAAAATTTACGCATAAAATTATATTTTCTTATATATAATAATTTGTGATACAAATAGTCATAACCAGCATCAAATTTTCACTTATCATATAACAAATTTTATTGAACTAATGCTAATCGTTGGATATTTCTTTAAAATATTTTAATACTTTATTCCTGACTTTTATCTTTAAAATATTTAAATTTATATTAAAAAATTTTAAACTGGCAATTGACTTGAACCTGTTTTTGTAGTTAATGTATTTCTAAAACACTAAAACAAACTACTTCACAAAAAGTACTGCTAAGGAAATGATGGGAACTGGGGACTGCTTGTGAATTTTTTATTCCCATGAAACTTTCTCCTTCAGAGGAAGCTGGTTCAACCCACATAGAGTGAGTACTGCTTCAGTACATTACAGTACGAATGTCTACTATTTGTAAATGAAAATGGGAATATTAACTTTTTAAATGTTATTTAAAGTATAGTTTCAGTTTAATTTTTCAATTGAAATTTGTATGATTTAAGATGTTTTTTTTAAGCATAATGTTTTGCCTGTTTTATTAGTTAAGCATGCTCTAGCTTCTATTGTTATGTATGCATTATATATGATTACTGTTCTACATTGTCTTGACTGACCTCTTTTCTACTAACTCTCTTTCCTAATTGACGTGTCTACAGATAGAATAAATCAAGAAAAAATATTGTGTATTAAATTATTATTTTAGCAATTATATATTGTTCTGTATTTATATTTTACAATGCAGCAAGTATTTTTTTAACCATCCATTTTTTATAATCTTAATGGAAATTGATTTTTCAGGTGTCCACACATTTTTCAAAATTAAAAAAACCCCATAAATATTCGAAGTTGTATCATAATTTAGCAATTGAAGAGCTAGTACCTTCAATTGAAATGAGTTCAAATTTCATCCGCATTAGTTATTAATAACTAGCCTAAAATGTGACTAATAAATATATCCTACATTATCCCCATCTAAAGAAGGAAATCATGTTAGGGAGGATAGTCTCATGAAAGCAGAACAGATGCTACACTATCCTCTATCTTCTAAAAAGAAAGTAATGCCTGGGAGGGTAGTTTCATGAAGATACAATAGACACTACACTATCTTCCCCTCCAAAAAAGTAGGAGATAATACCTGAAGAATCTTATCATACCAACAGAAGTGCTTTCCGACTCCCTGGAAAATCTCATGTGTATTTAAGAATTCAGGTGATAAGTCATCTCCCTCTCAGCACAGACCAATAAGTCTCCTGTGTGTTATGAGTAAGTTGCTGGAATCCATATTAAATAGAGAAATAGTCAACCACCTCAGCAGAAATAACCTTCTTAGTGACACACAATATGGTTTCCGTTCTGCAAGATCTACTGCAGATGTGCTAACGGTTATATCTCACAGGATTAGTGAATCTCTTGACAAAGGCTTCCTTTCTAGGGCAATTGCTCTTGATATATCAAAGGCCTTCGACAAGGTATGGCATAAGGGTCTACTTCACAAGATTTCCAGCTACGGTATAACTGGAAATGTTTTCTTAATCATTAAATCATTTCTCTCCGATAGGCTCATAAGAGTAGTGGTCGATGGAATGGACAAAAATCAGAGGCCTGCAGTATTAATGCTGGAGTCCCTCAAGGGTCAATCCTGGGCCCAACTCTCTTCCTGATCTACAGCAATGATCTCCCTAAACACATACTTAAATCATTCGTTGACATCTATGCTGATTACACGACCATCTACGGCAATACATCAAAGGCTGTACATGACAACGTTCTCTGATTCTCTCTCTCCTCTGATCTCGAGTGCGTGGTTCAGTGGGGGAAGACATGGCTGGTTACCTTTAATGCATCTAAAACCAAACTCCTATCTTTACATAATCAACGCTCTGATCTCCATCTTGCATCAATTGAAATGGATGGCTCTCGTCTAGGAGAAGCCCCATGTTTTGACTATAATATACCCTAACCCTTCTTCTCCGAGGGTCGGGCCGCATCCGTCGCTATCCTGGTTCACTGGAGCATACTTGTGATGTACTTGTTCGTGCCGTGTTCGTCGCTCCCAGTTCACAGGACCATGGATGCAACCCAGCAGGGCTACATTCTTACTTGTCTAGTGGTAGATCCTCCAAGGGTGACCAGACTCTCACTGGTCACTGGAAAATATATTCTGCTGCTCAGAGCACGCAAAATGTGCATGACCCTAAGTCCGTGTGGCAACATTATTGATTTCGGCCGTCACTCTGGCTTCGTGCTGGATCCAGTCTGTCTCCTTCATCATCTAGCATCAGGGCATACCTGAAATAAACTGCATTTTCATTCAGGCTGGCAAATCGAGAAACAAGGAAAAACTCTGGGACATTGTTATATAACGAAACAAAATAATTATTCATAAATCGTTTTACACTTGTTTAGTCGAGTTCTTTGATTCAAGCTTCATGATGCCGGTTCTTAATTCCACTAATCAATTTCCCAGCTAAGAACAAGAGCTTTTCAACTTAGCTCTTATGAGGGTCCCCCCCCCTCCGTACCCCCCAGGCGGGGTGAGAGCGATGTGGACGCCTCGAATGCCAGTCAGTAAAAAGGACCAAGGACCCTAACTCCAAAAAGAATTGTTTTTATCAAATCAGAAATTCCTCCTTCCACCTTTTTGGAGTTATTCTTTCTTTTTTCCAATATCTTATTCTTTTCCTTCTCTCGTGAACTCATTATTTTATTCTTTCCATTTTCTCTTTCTTTTCTCTCTTCTTCGTCTTTCATGACCATATCTCTCCCTAGGTTCAATTTATTTATTTATCTGTCCAACTAACTTATCACTTGGCTTGATGGTCTGGTAGTTAAATACTACAGGTGGACCCAATGACAACATCTCACAGACACCAAAGCAGACCTTTTGAACCCAAGTCATTGTACCTGTCTCACTCAATTAGTAGTTAAAATTCATTTTTTTACCAAATCCAACTAGAAAAACAATCTCTTGTTCCATGAATCATATTATCAGATCTTATATTTTCTTTTCTCATTGAAATATTTATTCTTTTCTGGTGGACAGGAATCTCATAAACATCTGTTTTTCCTCTCCCATCTTCTCTTCCTCTATTTGAAAAGCAAGATCATCTGGTGTCGCCAGGGATCTCGTCATATGACAAACTTCTGGGTTTGTCCTTTACTCCTGATCCGAAATGGAACACGTACATCAAGTCTGTTGCCAAGGTCGCTGGAAAGATGGTGGGATCCTTCTACCGCTCCAGAAGATATCTCACTACTGATGCAATTCTCTATCTATATAAAAGCCAAGTACGTCCAAGGATGGAATACTGCTGCCATATCTGGGCAGGAGCTGCTAAAAACAGCCTATCCTGCCTTGACAGAGTACAAAATAGACTTTGTGGCCACCGTGTAAAAAAAAAAAAAAAAATAAATAAAAAAAAAACAGAACAGGTACTACGCTATCCCTGAAATGAGCATTGAAAAATAGTACATTAGTCTGAAATAGAGCTTACATAATAGTATAGTTTTCTTTTCAAACAGACAGATACCAATCTCCATTAATAATAGATAGTAAAATATTACAAGGATCAAATTGTAAAAAAAAAATAAACAAAATAATTTTAAAGTTATCTCCATACAAAATTTTAAACACAATCAATTATTGCTTTATATTACAGTGACTGTGTGTGTGTGTATATATATATATATTGTTTAGAAAAATTGAAAAGTAGATATATAACAAAAACTAAAATAAAATCATTTGCAACTGTAAATTAAACAATGCTCTGCAATTTGCTTCAGCCATGTAATGATAAATGTTAATCAATAACTAATTTAAAAAATCTCATGCCTCCAGAAGGGATGACTCCAGCGTTTTTGTGAGGATGCCCTAAGATTTGAATCACGTCTATCAATATATCATCTGGTCAATCTTCTTGTATGTTTTCAAAACTTGACTTATGAGAGTTGTTGATTGATATAAGTTGAAGGTCTTTTTACAATGACTGTCTCTGCTGCATTCTGTGTTGCTTGTAAGTTGCTTGTCTCAATTCTTGTTCTCTGCTGTCAACATCTCTACTTGACGTGTCTGCTGTTTTGTAGCAACTTTTGTGATGATTTGGACCTGCAGCTCATTGCCTAGAGGGACAATTAAATTGGATACAATCCCTTCTGTCTGAGTGGCGCAAGTGTGTCTGTGTGCAGCTAAGGTGACAACTATCAAGTGTAATGCTTTCATTGAACATAAATGCCTTTATAGGTGGGCCTTTTATTCTCACTTCTTTTCTATTAGATCTCAAATGCTCATTATGTAATTCACTGCTTTTCCTCTTCTCTTTCAATGTTGATTAACACCACTGTTTCTCTTTGATCACCCCCCCCCCCGTCTGTTTAGCTAGATCAATAAAACTTCTTGTAGCTATTGGCTGGTTTCAAGGAAAAGAGTGACACTTCAACTGATGTTATAAATTTATTGAACATTGAAAACTGAAAGAAAATATTAGATTTAACAAATGAAACAAAGGAATTCATTTCAATACCAATTTGGGAAAGAAATTGAGTTCTCAAAATAAACGAGTAATGTGAAATACCATTGCTGTTTCTTTGAAGGAGGAATATGCCAGTAATCAAAATGGCATGGAATTGTTCTTGATTTCTTTCCTTACTTTCATTTGAGTCTGTAGCAAATAAGGGGACAACAACAATTGGTTGATAAAAAAGGGGGGGGGTAGGCTTATTGAAATTAATGAAACTACTATCAACCAAACATGCTACAACCATCTGGTTAATATGGCAACAGCTACACTTCTTTTTATGTAGAAAAGACACAGGGAGACATTTACTGAGAGTTTCTTAAGGATTTTATTTTTGGAGAGAATTGACTCGCACCAAAAAGAGAGACTAAAGTTCTCTTAGTTAATTATTTAGTTAACTTCCTAACTTAACCAAAATGATTGACATGCAAAAAAAGATCTTCACGGTCACGGTTTTGCATTTGGCGATTATCAAAGTTTCTCTATGGCATTATTGGCAGTGTGTCTCATACCTGCTTCTACAGACATATCTTCTACAGACAACTGATTTGAAAATCTTCATTTTACCTCAGCTCGAGAAAACAGGATGTCATTACTAGTGATGGGACAATTCCAATATTTTTCCTGATTTTGATACAAATACGATTTTGTATTAAATTCACAATTCCGATACAACTACTGATTCCAATTCTTTATAAAGCTCTAAATCTTTAATTATAAAATTGTTATTTTTCCTGATTACCATAAAAACACACAGTAAATGTGCTTATATTTTCTCAAACATAACAATACACTTGTGGGGGTATGATCTATAGATTTTATTTTTACTGGTAGTTTAAAATCAACAAATATTTAATATTTTAACATTACTACCAACTATGAAAGATTTTGTTTAAAAAAAAAATCACATAGTAGAAGACAATTAAAATAAATCGGGTTTGGCATCAAAATATAGGCACAAATTGTTCTGATACTGATTCAAATACCCCCAAAAGTTCCAATTTTTCCAATTCCTGATTCCGATTAATCATCCCAACACTAGTCATTACTTTAGTTTCTTATGTTCTGTTGTGTTTATTCCAGTTGACTTGCTGCCCTTTGACTCCACTGTTTCACATTATTTGGGAATAATTCCGTTTTGTAGCTCTGGGTCATCATGACATATACTCAGTGTGCTTATATCAAACTTTATGTTATATAGAGTTATCATTGAAAGAATCTTAGTGAGAGAAGCTTCGAAAGAGTCTTATTACAGTGAGGGATGTTGTAAGACTCAGAGAGAGATTGTGCGTTCATGTTATAAGATTCTTATATTAAAAAGTTCATTCCTTAATTGTGTTGAATGGAAGAAGAAGAAAGCTCTTGGAGTGAAGGGGACATAGTGTTCAGACAGTTCGGACATGATGATGTTGAGACGTGTATATAAAGACATATAACACAAATATATAATACAATTGGACTTTACCTTTCTGTAAGAATCACAAGACAAGACGAGCTTTACAAAACACATAATGGTTTATTTCGTCACACGGCCGTGTTCCATCACCAAGAATTCAAAGTCTCACATTTTTTTCTTGAACTGACGTCTCGCTCCTAGACGCCTGACTGTCTCTCTCCGAGTTTTCTCACTGACTGACTAACTCTAAAGTTTTTTCTCTATTCCTAGAACTTTCTATTTTCCGTGACGTCATACACATGTTAAAACATGTGCCTTCTTTCACGTGTCCTGGACATACGTGTCCAAAACTTTTCCTATTTCTACAAAAGGAATTTTAACCTATATTCAATATGTTAAAAACATTATCTTATAAGCTGCATTCTTTCAATTTAAAATTTCATAACAACTTGAGAGTTCACATTCTTTCCTTGAAATATTTATCTATATTCTAAACAAATGTTTGTTTTACATTTTTAAATTCTCACACGTAATCTATTTCTAAACTAAATTACGAAGTTCGAATTTGTCTATTGCTATTTCATTTTCATTTTAAACTAAATTCTCCATATTTATACTTACATGAAAAGGGGACAGCCCTTATCATGTAACGTTTATAGTAGCTAACTTAATCACAATTGACATAGGATCCGTAAAATGTGACAACAGGAAGACTTGGCTGAGTTTTCAGTTTCACAGATGGTTGCCTAGAACCACTGTGCATGGACTATTATGGTTTAGAAAATGGTGCAAGCCATGGAAAAAAACAAAACAAAAAAAAAACAATTAAATCTAACTAAGGTGAACCTCGTTGAAACAACAAGTTATGTTATTCTTGGGTATTCATTTTCGTAGTATTCTGCATCCATATTTGAAAAAACAAAAACCAATTAATTTAGATGTTCAATTTGTACATTAGATGTTCTCTACAATTGGAGAATAAGTCCAGTTTTGTTGATATAAAACGAATACCTACTGAGTTTTGAATGTTTCCTGTATTTCTTATCTCAAGAGTCAGAAAAATAGATCCCCTGAAATGTTCATGCTCGACTCAACTATTAGGAGTTGTTATTTTCTTTTAACAATAATTGTTTAATTAATATTTGCTGCACAGATCTGTAAAAAGTATCTTTAAAGTGATTTTTTTTTTTTACACGGTGGTCACCACTTATCAAGGCCTGGAAGCCACTCAGGGATAAGGGTTATTGCAAGTATAGTATGTTAGTGTGAAGATTTAATGAAGTGTTTACTTAAGGGGGCGGTTCATTAGGAATTTGTTTACGTTGAACTTGAAGACATCCAAGTTGTAGTCAGGTGGGAAGCAGGCAGACGGAACAGAGTTCCACAGGCGTGCAGTTCTAAGAAAGAAGCTTTGTTCATGGAATCCACATTTTGATTTAGGTACAGATAAAGAGTGGGGAAAATTTTTGACAGTGGATTCAACAAGACGGGTGTTTTTCGTGAAAGATTGGTGAGGGGGGGGCAGAGATTGGAGTTCAGACGAGCACCTGCCATGGAAATAACGATAAAACAAGGATAGGCTCGCAACGTCTCTTCTGTGGGAGAGAGGTTGCAGGGTAGAGAAAAGGGCATCCCCTCACTAAGCCACAAAGTCTATTTTGTACTCTGTCAAGGCAGGATAGGCTGTTTTTAGCAGCTCCTGCCCAGATATGGCAGCAGTATTCCATCCTTGGACGTACTTGGCTTTTATATAGATAGAGAATTGCATCAGTAATGAGATATCTTCTGGAGCGGTAGAAGGATCCCACCATCTTTCCAGCGACCTTGGCAACAGACTTGATGTACGTGTTCCATTTCAGATCAGGAGTAAAGGACAAACCCAGAAGCTTGTCAAAACACGGGGCTTCTTCTAGACGAGAGCCATCCATTTCAATTGATGCCAGATGGGGATCAGAGTGTTGATGATGTAAAGATAGGAGTTTGGTTTTAGATGCATTAAGTGATGCTAATGTTGTCTATAATGTAGTTCTCTATTATATTAATGTTGTCTATAATGTAGTTCTCTATTATATTAATAAAATTGAATATTCCCAGTAAGCGAAGTCTTCACTATTTCTAAAAACACAATGGTTTTTATTAAACTCTAATTCCAACCACTCAACTCTTGGAGATCATTTTGTTTTCCTCTCTGTCATTTGAAGATTACTCTTTCTCTTTTCCTCTGAATCTCCTTTTCCTTCTCTATCTTGACCCTATCCCTCTTCAATTCTCTTTTCCCTTTTTTCTTAGTTTCTAACTCATTTTCCAAAGAAACTGGCTTATCAGTCACTTGTCGGGTGGTCCGGCATTTGAATATATAACATCTTGAATCCTCCATTTATCATTTTTTTTTTCTATACGCTTGACGACAAAAGTCTGGTTTTTAAATCTAAATTCTGTGTAATTTGTCTGATTTCATTAGTTATTTAAAATCCATTTTTACCAAACCCAACTAGAAAAACAATCTCCTTCCCTACTTTCCTTGTGCTAAAGAAATTCTATTATCAGGTTTATATTTTCGTTTCATTGAAATAGATATTATTTTTCTGATGGACAGCATTTTATGGACATCTGTTTTTCTTGACCAAGTGTCAGCATAACCCCCCCCCCAACCAACAATACCTCATCCTCTCTCATCCTCATCTATCTGAGCAAGGTTCCTGGCATCACCCGAAACCTTGCTACTTGACTCCAACAATTAATTTGGCTTCAAATATTTTTTATTGGTCCATTCTGCAAAATGAATTAAACAACTACAGTCAATCTTGGTAGAGTGTGAAATACGACTACGGTAGATTTACCATGTCAGAGATTTGAAGAAACCAACAAAATGTCTGCTCTGGATAGTGAATTAGATCCAACTAAGAAAACAAAATCTAGTGAGTGCTGTAAGAAATTTGGAGATTTGTGTTCCTACACCAGAATTTCTGATTGGCTGAGAACCGATAATTCCACTTGTATACCTGCCCATTTACATCAATAAGAAATAATGGATAATACAATCAGAATAAGTAAAGATGTGTATCTGTATTTTTATAACAATTGTAGGTTGTGATCCTTTCGAAAGACGACTTAATAGAAGAGAATATTAAAGACCATTTATTTCTTTTACTGTAAATAATTTTAGGTTTTGATTATTAGTACAGTTTATTAACAATTATTTTGAACAAAAATAATCATTTGAAGAAGGAAACTAAAATAAAACTTGAATACGAGTTACGGTCTAACTATGTATGTATGATAAATTAAGGCGCAACAACTGGCTTCTGCTGATTCTTTATTCATGCAATTTAAGCATGCCATTCAAACAACCTGCGATGCCAGACAAGCAGACATGACCACTGGCTGCTGTTGGTGATTCTATATTCAAGCAATCGTGGCACGTAAACAATAAAACTGATTTACTCACAATATTTAAACATTAAGATTATATGAAATTGTGAGGTTATTTTTGACAAAGCCTTAAGAGATATTTGCCAAAAATAAACTCTATTTTTTTAAATGCCTGTAAAAGAAAAAAAAATTCTTCTTTTTTAAATACAATAGCAAAAAAAAAAAAAAATAGAATTCGAATCATGTTTACAGTAACTATCTGGGATTCATGTCGAGAACAAGAAGCAATTGATTTTGATTTAGACAAACTGGCATGCTGTTTTTTTGTTTTTTTTCTTCTTAAAAATCTTTGTAAAAAAAATCAATTTTTTTATTTTTCCGACTTAAGGGAAAAATTAAAATGAAAATAGAAAATCAGCAGGAGCCAGTTGTCATGCCTTAATTTGTCATATATAAATAGTGAAACCCACTCAAGTTACTATTTAAATTTTATCATTTAAAAACTGTAATCTGTACTTTGCAGACATTAAAACTTTTCAGTACTTATGCAGAATAAGGACCATGCTATCATCAGAATTTTCCAAGCAGTTTATGTAAAATGCTGGATGTTGCTAAAAAGATTTTGCAATTACTTTTTTTATTTTATTATTTTTTATTTAAAAATATATTATTTCTGCTATTGCAAAGATAACTTGATGAAAAATTAATTGAAAAAAAAAAATGAAAAGAATATTCTTTTTGTTGTTATAATGATTAATTATAGAACAATTTTTATGACACTTTAAGAAAAATAAAATTCAAACAAATCCAGGGAAAAAGCACTCATTGTAAGGTAAGTTTCATGAATAAATATTTTTTGAATAACAAACAAACGATAGTGAACCAAGAAAATTTTTTAGACTTTTACATATGATTTTATTCTTTTTGTTGTTCAAATCAAAACAAATATTTAATTTTTTTTTTTTATAATAAACCAATGATAGCCAGTATTGTCTTAAATGATGTCGGCTGCTGTGATTTCATTGGCTCAGCATTTCAGCATCTTTTGGTTATTTATGTAAACTGCCCAGAAAATTCTGACAATAACACAGTCCTTCTTCTGCATCAGTACCAACTTTTCTAATAATTGTTTATTTAGATCCTTACATTCTATGCTATTTATTAATTGTGCATCTATTTCTTGCTAATCATTTCAAATGAAGGAATTTGTAGCTTTCCATTTTCATCTCTAATATTTGGTAATAATATTCATCAGTTTCGAGTTTCATTTAATGAATACAGCGTGTTCAAGTTGTCTCCTTCAACCCAGTGCATGGTTTATCTACCTCCATTTAAATCATTTTTCTTATATTGTTTTCTGCTTTTTAATATCTTTTGTGCATGCATAATATAATCTCCCATATAATATTTTGATTGTAGAAATTCCCCTCTGGACCAAAATACCATAGGTTTTCAACAACATATGCCATATACAAATTTATTATGTCTAGAATATTAGTCATTATCTTATGTAACTTTAGAACGACATTTTACATACATTTAGTGTATATGTTATGTATAATGTATATAAGTATATGTATGTGTTATAATAAAATCCTACATTTCATCCTAGGGACAACATCATCACAATCACAAGTAGTTCCTATTTTTCCCTCTAAATCTAAAGTCCTCCCACCTCCCCCCAGTCAAGACCAGGAAGACATATACACATAAGTATATTGTCCTAGCACCCTTCATAACTGGATCATACACTCATAGCTGTACAATTATCTTTCCACTTCCTGATTAAAAAATAATAATTTCTCTCTTCTGAAACTTTAGCCATTCTCATTGGCTGAGAGTGTACAAATCTATTAATTCGGATTAAACACCTTCTGACAAAAAACGTACATGTCAGACCTTTCCAAATATGGCTGCTCTCACTACATGAAACATTAGTTTTACAAATATTAAACCAATTTTTTTGTTTATTTTTTCCCTTTGTTTTATAATGGGCGTTTTCTTCTATATACTCTTTTTTTTTTATTATTTGCATTTTTTTTTATACTTATGCACACATTAACAACACACAGATATTCCCTCCCCCACAAAAAAAAAACAAACACAAAATAATCCTGAAACAGAACCATTGTTTATTTTTTTGTTTTCTGCATTAACCACTTATAATTAAGTTGACAGAAAATATTATATGCAGGTGTTTTATTATAGACAAATTA
Organism: Euprymna scolopes; assembly: GCF_053919585.1. Lineage (NCBI taxonomy): Eukaryota > Metazoa > Mollusca > Cephalopoda > Sepiida > Sepiolidae > Euprymna > Euprymna scolopes. The sequence continues at coordinate 101,779,786 of NC_136492.1, forward strand.
TAGACACACTTTTCTTTAAAATGACAACTTTTTTCTTTTGGTTCATAGTATTTGCGTGTAGGGATCCTGATACCGATTATCAAGGTTAATTTTGGAGCAAATATTCTGCTCTCCACCCCCACCCACTCACAGGATGAGGTGTCTTTTCTGGGAGCCATTCTTAATGTGGGGATGTTGCGGGTGGCCATTCCGAAAGCCGTTCTTAACAGGAGGAGGTTCAGTGTTGAGCAAAAACAACAACTGTACTTTAATTCTTCTACGAGAGGAGGGGAGGGCATGTTTCCGCCAGGCAGTTCCGGTTAATGGGTTCTGCTAGTATTATATAAACTAGCTATTGTTTAGCTTTGATTGAAATTAGATTCTTGAAAGGAATTAAATGAAATCTGTTTTTGTACATAAAGAAACTGTGGGTGAAAAAAAAAAAGGGGCTTGTTCAGAATAATAACGAAAATCTAAAGATTGAATTGCAAATAAAAGCAATATTATCTACTTATAATTGACGTGTCGAAATTAGTAACATATTACTACATTCATTGCTTAAAACATTTACTTTCACGATCTGATGATGCCTCCGTTCAGTCTCAAAAGACAATGGATACCCCCTGTAAGGGTGGCTGCATGAGTAATTGTTAGGCTAGAGTTGCACAATCTCTAACCACACTTCTGAATCGGCACTGCTCGAGTCCAGTGGCAAGAAGAAGTGCTAGATGACTGGAAACAATGCTGAGATAAGTGGAGAGCACCTACAGCATCTAGAATTCCCAAATAATCACCTGTTTTAGTAATGACCAAGCTCAACATTGCTTAACAGACGTTCGTTTCATGATCCAGTGATCTGCCATTACTGCAGTTACCTTCCATGCTATCATATTCGGTTTATTATTTTAAGTAAAAATTTTCTTTGAAAGCAATTTACATTAATTTTTTCATTTATTTTTTCGTAATTTTCCAATATTTTACTAGTTTCAACATGGCAATTACGTAGATAATATTGCTTTTAGTTGAAATTAAATTTTTCGATTTTCATTATTATTCCGAACAAGCACCAATAAAAAGACAAAAAAAAAAAAAACACACACACACAAATTTAATTGGTTTAATATTTATTGAATTTATTTCAATTTTTAGAAAAATAGTTAACAGATCAAATTCTCTTATCTGTTTCATCAGATAGATCCCAAAATTGCATTAGTTACTTATGTACTTTGCATATACTAGAGAGCTTCACCACATGCTTGAAAACAAAATTATACCATTATCATGGTCTTGGATCAGTCTTTCAGCTGCCAAGAGCAGCTTGACAATCTTAATCATATCTGGTCAGCCTATCTCTTTGGTGGTCATGCTTTCGATGTTTCTTGAATTAATTTATTTTCAACAGCCTTGTAATTCTTGCTTCCCTTATATTTTCTTTTAATTTTCACATTCCATGAGCGAAGTTTGTTTCTAATAGAGGGGGAGGAATTGCTGTTTGCTGGGTCAGAATCTATTTATTTATTGACCTTGTTTTTGAACTTGTAGATTTTTTTTTTTTTTTGTTTACATCAAGTAGCTTCATACCTTATCTAGAGCCATTTCCATAAAAAAGAAAATCTTCTTGATAGTTTTTATTTATTTATTTTTTTACGTAGCTGATATCTTGGAAACATGTCCAAACTATTTAATCTTTGTTTTTTTTAATATCAGTTAATATCAAGTTTTTTTTTTCTTATATCTGCATTTTTTAGTCTATCTTGCAAAGCTTTAATTTAAAACCCATTGAGCTTCCTCTCATGCTTAGCTAATTCATGTTTCACTTGTATATATGGCAATAGAAACTATCAATGCATTGCTAAGTCTTTATTTTCGAGGCACTGATATGTCCGTCCTGCTACATATCTTTTAAAATGCATTATGGAATCTATTGTAATTACAAAAAATTAGCTTTTACCTGTGAAAAGAATTCATGTTAGTTTAAATAATTTATTTTTCAAATTTAAATGCTTTAATTTAAATTATTTAGAGGCATTTTTTAATCTATAATTAACTGTCAAATATATTTGAAAGGATATATTTAAACATGCTTTTTTATAAATCCTTTTTTATTATTTTTTTATCAAATTTTTTTAAAGCTATTGTAGTTTTTTTTTACAAAGGAATTACCATGTATCAAGGCCCAAAAGCCACCCGAGGATAAGGGTTAATGAATGTAATGTGGTAGTGCAGTAATCGTTAATGGTATAAGTTAGGTAGAATTTGGTTATTTAAGAGGACGGTTTAACAAGAACTTGTTTACATTAGTCTTGAAAGCTACCATACTGTAGTCGGTCAGGAAGCAGGCCAAAGGAACTATGTTCCACAGGTGGGTAGTTCTAGGAAAGAAGCTGTGTTTCTGCATTAGTAGTTTAAGTTGGTAATGTGTAGACACAGTGCTCAAGAACGAAGATGACTCTTGTAAATGATGTTTTTGACAATGATCTAATGCGGATTGAAGAAATAACAATATTCCAATTTATGAAGCTCCCTGACAATTTCGGAATGATTCAATGTATTAGATCATACCAAGTATCGGTTAATAGCCAATTCTTGAAAGTGTGAAATCTAATTTAGTATGCACATCGAACTGTAATTCACAGTCAGTTGATGGTTGGAGATGAAACTGTCCGAAAGATGGGTTGCATCGTTCAATACAAAATCATTTTTTTTGAACGAAGCAAGCTTTCCTTATGAACAGCTATCCTTATAATTTATATGTGGAGTAATGATTTCTTTCAGTTTCAGTGTTTTTACATAAAACTCAAACTCAGCGGCCATTTTCTTTCTAGGCGGTTTACTAAATTTTCTCAGGAGTAATCTTGTTATGAGCTTTGTTTCTTTGCAAGTTTGTGTGCATTATCAATGCTACTAATTCTAATTATTACAAAGGTATTTTAGTATAAATTTTAAATGTACTATATATACTCATGTAATTAATCAGTTTTTAAAGACCAATCTGAAAATAAGAGGCCATTCATTATATGAGATATATTTTTGAAAGTTAAAGTTTACCTTGTTTCGAAAACATTTTGTGAAATCAAGTAAATAGAGATTGCTCTAAAAAACGTTGTTCATTACACATAGAAATATTTGCATCACAATAATAATAATCAATTGGTTTTACTTTGAATTATTTGATATAAATACTTGGTATTTTATTTAGAATTATTGGTATCAGTATTCATATTAGAAGTTTTCTTACGTTTTTATTTAAGATTTTAAAAATGGAATTTTAGCTTAATTTAGCATATTTTAGTGATTTTTTTTTTTTTTTTTTTTTTTTTTTTAAACGCGTTTTCATTTCATCATGCATCTCATCCAAATGAAAGCATTCTACATTACTCATCATCATTCATTGTGGATATTATATTTTAGGAAACACTAAGTGTAGAGGAGAAAGTGGCCAAATTACAAGAAACCGTGAAAGAAAAAGATGAACTCAATCATAAATTGAAAGCTCTTGCTGTGAAAAACAAAAGACAATTTGAAGAAATGAAAATTCAGGTTAGTATCAAAATGCATGGGAATTTTTTTAATGATTTTTAATATGCCATTTTGTTTTCTTACGATCAACCATGGATAACTGATATTTGGACAGACACACACCTATCTGCTAATGTATAAAAGGAACTTTGTCTGTGTGTATGAGTTCATTCCTTATAAACTCGAAAACGGCTGGACCAATTTTTATGAAATTTCACACAAAGGTACTTTATGTATCTGGTAGTGTTATTAGATAGGTTTTTGTATCGAAATGTCTTCAATATGTATCGATAACCGAAATAATCTGATGAAAGAAGGAACAAGCGATTTTGACCAAAGTTAACACTTTACACAGCCTAACATCACAAGTGCATTTGAGAGGTTTTATTACTACACAAGCCGAAAGGCCCAATATATAAAATCAACAGTAGGTTTTTTGATATGACAAAGGCTCATTCAAAATGAATGTTTATGTTTAAAGCACAACTGAAGTATGATACTTGACTTTTGCATTTTAAACTTTAATTGAAGTCATTATATATAGAAAATAATCCAAAACAATGTAAGTTCCATCAGTGTCATGAACGGTTTTGATTCTACAGGGTGGAACGATAAAATTCTTGCCCTAGAAAAGAAGACATGATTCCATTTTCATTTGATGAAAACCAGTTTTCTTTTTTTGTTGCAGATCATCTACTAGTTGGCCAGTTGTGTACAAATCCCAAGAGCAATAGAATAGAATGAAAGTGACACAATGTTTAATAAATGAAATCGGAGATGCACTGTTTTACAACTCATGCTCTCTACTGATTCAAGTTATGACAACAGAACCATTTCTAGCACCCTCAAAATGCATCTCTGGATTGCCATAAATGACAGGGATGTGTCCAGGGTGATAAAAAAAAAGTTTCCAGTCATGGTTATAGTCTTTAGTGTGATTTCAAGTGAAGGCCACCTCATGCCACCTCACATCTTCAAAGTCGGTTTGAAAGTCAACACCAAAGTGTACCTGGATGTGCTGAAGAGTAGGGTAATCCCTACTCTTCAGCACATCCAGGTGTGGCAGCAGGAGTCAGTGCTGGCCCACAAGTCCAAAGAGACCCAGGTTTGACTTTAGAAGGAATTTTACAACTTTGAACCATGTCAGCTGTCCCCTCCTCTCCTGACTTAAATCTGCTGAACTACTTTGTTTTTTCATACGTTGAGAACATCACCAACATGACCTCCCACAACACTAAAGCCAGCCTGATTTCCAGCACTTGTGGAAAAGGCTGTAATTGAGGATGAAGGCAGTTATATTGAATAGATGTCAGCTCTACTACATAATCAAATTACTTGAATTGATTTTTTTCAATAAAAGTTTTAAAGCTGTAGCATTGTTTTCTTTAGGCTGACAACTTTAGCGTTCTACTCTGTATGTTGAATCATCATGGTTGAGTAAAACAAATGAACAAGAAGACTGGAGAGAATAAAAAAAAAAGGTTGGAGAAGGGGAATCTTAATAGCAGCTGCAAAGCCATGTATTTGTAAACAGTTAGACACCAGTGTGTCAGGATTTGGTCACTGGATAAGAATAGTATTATACCAAACATTTAAAAATATTATTACTGGCTTGATAGGCATGGATTTTAAAGTAATTTTTTAAAATTTGTTTCAGAATGTATGAGTTTGGTGTTACTAACTGGGATTTGTCTTAAATACATATTCATACTTAGACATCAGTTTGAACATCTTTTTTGCATCTGTATATATTTCTATATAATCTTTTGAACATTACTTTCTTTTAAGCCTTTCAATTTTTTCAATCAAAATTACTAATCAGCAAAATTATAGCTAGTCTATATAAAATAACTTTTGATAACTGTTTTCCTTCAATGAAAACAAAAACAAATTTTTGAAACTCCATGAAATAAGGAAATAATTAACTTTATCTTGTATAATAAATGTTGTAAATCATAATTTGCAAAATTTTTGTGTTCTTCCAGATAAATGTTTTTGTTCCCTTTAAGCATGTTTCATATTATCTATTAGGAGGGAGACCTGTTGTCCAGGATTGAATAAGGATCAACAAATGTTCAACCCTCCCATACTTTTATTGTTATCAAAACCAGTGAAATCGCACATTTTTTTTTTTTTTTTCTTTTTATCAGATCAGTTTATTACCCCACAATGTACAGGGAGGAAGCTTGAAATGCCTCCCTGCAGTGATTTAGTCCACAAAACATTGTAGTTTATAGTAGAGAACCTACTGTTGATTTTATAAAATTATTTTATATAATGGCTCGAATTAAAGTTTATAATGCAAAAATCAATTATCATAGTTCAATTGTGTGCTACTCAGAATCATTTTAAATGCACCCCTGTGTTAAAAAACTAGCTGTTGATTTTATAAAATTATTTTTAGATAATCACTTGAACTTAAGTTAAAAGTACAAAATTCAAATATCATGGTTTGATAGTGCTCTAAAAAGAAACATTCATTTTGAATATGCTTCTCTGTCTTATAAATAAATCCTTTCTGCTTGTGTGATGATAAAACTCCTCAACTGCACGTGTGATGTTAGGTTGTATAAGTGTTACCTTTGGTCAAAATTGGACTACCTTCTTGAATCAGGTTTTTTGATTATCAATTTTCAAATATTTTGAAAGTTATGCTAACTTGTCTATTTTCTGGTAATTTTAAGTATGTATCACTTTATTGCAAGTGTTTAAAAATGTATATTTTCTGTAATAAAACAATATTCTAACTTTATATTTATATGGAATAAAGAACATATTCAGTAACAATATTAACCAAAAACAAGAACAAATTTCACATTATTTTGTTTAAGGAAATATTTATTTATCAACATAACTCCCATGCTTCAAAATCTCTTTGAATAGCCTCTTGTCAACTCATGATGTCAATCGGCAGATTTGAGATTATGTGATGCTATAGGAAATATCCAAAATCTTCCTCCTCCTTTAACGAAACTTGAACACCTCTTTCATAAACTTTCATCTTTATTATTAACCAGAGCTTCTCAATTGGGTTCATATCTGGAGAACAAAGTAACCATGTCATCAAATTTTCTCCACTAATTTCTAACGACTTAAGGTAGGATGTCGTAGCCTTGGCTGAGTGGGATGGCTCATTGTCGTGCATAAAAATCAATTTGTGGTGACACACCAATGGAAGGTCATTAAGCCATGGTAAATGTTCATTTAAAAATAAAATATAAGATTGGCTTGTCAGTTTCACACTTTCTGGCACTCAAAATGGTCCAATTAGTTCATCGCAGATTATTCCAGCCCAAAGCATGACACCTCCACTTCCCTGTTGATCACGGAATCGATGAGGGGTAGGGAATCCAAGAGGACTCCAAACTTTTGCCTGTCCATCTGGTTCATCAAGGCTTGCTCTGGCCTCATCAGTGAAAAGAACATTTTCAAAGCTGGTTTTCATGTATTTCTGAGCCCAATCCAAATGTTTTTCCTTATGAGTTTGGTTTAAAACAGGACTTGCTATAAGCTTAATGGTTCTTGTAATTTCGTTTAAGACATTGCAGCATATCTTTCTGGACAAGGAAGGTATTCTAGTCTTGTCAAATATAGCAGCACTGTTGCTGCTCGGCTGCTTGATAAGTCGACAGCAAATTTTTCTAACACCATGAGAAGAAACTGACTTTCTTGTGTTTTTGTCCTTCCTTGGTTTGATGTTTGGATTTTCAACGAATGTAGACAATGTTCTTTGATCTCTTTCAAGCTCCTTGGCTAGCTCTAAAAAAGATAAACTTTCTGCAAGGCCTGCAACAACACGTTCCTTTTCACTAGCTGTCAGTCAAACCTTTCTAGGCATTTTGGGAGACCTGCAATAAAGTGATACACACTTAAAATTACCAGAAAATAGAAAAATTAGCATAATTTTCAAAATATCTGTTCAAATTCCAAAAAAATCAGGGATATAAGGCACCTTGTTGTGCTCTTCCAGTGTTATACCAAATTTCACTTTTTTGCGTTTCATAGCAATTTCAAAATTAATAAAAATATTGACCTGCAATAAGGCGATACACAGGGTTTATATATTGCAGCAAAATATAATAAACGTTTTTTCATTTTTTCTATTACTTAGGTTTTTCTTGTGAAACTATTTAAGAGAGTGTTTAAATTGCCTCTACTTCTTTTTTGTGGAAACAGGTTGAGAAATTAAATGAAGAAAAAAATTCATTTGAGAAACAGTTTGAAAAGCAAAACATTGAATCTGGTGTGATATCAACTAACTACAAGGTAAGTTTAAAACTCAAGAAGAGAATAAACGTTGGAGAATATATCAACTCTTGTATATTCTGTCATTATTCACATATTTCAATTAAAACTGTTTTTGCGATTTAAATCTTTTAAAAATTGAATGTGAAATTTTTCTATTTAATTGTTGAGAACTTTGGTTATCTTTCACATTTTGGGTTATTGTTAGGCTGTCAGTTTTTAAATATTATTCTTTTTTTTTTTCTTTGTTTTTCTTATTATTTTTATTTTTCTTGTTTTTAATATTCTCTTCTTTAATGTTAGTCTCACAATGTTTCAGCGAATCTAATCCCAATCATCTTCAAATGCAAATTGTTGAACTCTGGCATGTTTGTCATTTTAAACTGAACCCTTTATTTAATCCACAGGTGTAGATTAGTCTCATTCCATCATCCATGACAGGATAGAAATCTTCAGTAATTTTCATTTTATTCTTAATATCACCTGTAGTGAAGATTGAACCTTCAACCATCAGAAGACCGTCACTTAAGACTGATTATTACATATCCACATGCACTAAGAATAAAATAAAGATTCCTTGCTAAAGATTTCTACCTGGTGTATGGCTTAGGGAATGACATCCCCCCACCCCCCCACCCATCTCCATGACTTGAGTAAAGGGTTCAGTTCAAAATTGTGCATAGGTTTTTGAGGTTGACAAGGAGATTTTAGGTTACATTGGTGAAAAAGTTGTGAGAATAACAGTCAGGATGAGAATAGTAGTTCAAATAATCAAGACAATCCAAATTATCAATCCTCATCTAAAAAATTGTGAACTATATATATATATATATATATATATATATATATTCATTGATTGCTATGAGCTAATACTTCGTATTAGCTGTATTTTCTATTATCTCTCACATGGAGATCTTTGTGTCTGATTGCAGCTTTTACAAGAAGAATATGACAAACTGCATGATATTCTGGAAGCTGAACAAAAGAAATCTAACAGTTTCCAGAAAGATCTTCAGCAGAGTGTCCAAGAACTTTTAGAGCTGAAAGAGAATCACAGTGAATTAAAAAATGAAAAAGACAAAACAGATCGACAATTAGAAACAGCTAGCCTTGAGAATAAGGTGAGGATTTTAAATATTTTTCATTATTTTATACAGTAAGGTTTCCTTTTAGTTTTGAGAGACAACTGATACTCTCTGTAAGGCTTTCTGCTTGGACAATAGTGAAGCAAGGGTTGTGCAGTGTCCAGTTGCACATACCCTGATCTGTTATTGCTTGAGTCCAATGATGAGACATAGTACAGGATGACTAGAAACAGTACTAGGATAAATAGTCAAACAGGTATTATTTCATAGTTTCCTTTCTTCTAGACTTGTGACACAACAAAGGCTTTAATCGAGGTTGGCTCTTGATTTCAAAATGGTGATGTTATCCACCTCTGGATACTTTTCTTGGGATGTGTAACTTTGAATGGCCCTCTTTCTGAAGACAATATTTTTAGATATAATATATTTTATGCATATGGCATATTAACACTGGTGATCCAATGATCTAACGAGCATATCAAAGTGAAATAACATTGAGCCTGACCAATACCAGGTACTGTATGTGCTCTCTCCTTATCTCTGCATTGTTTCCAGTCCTCCTAATTTTCTCTAGCACTTCAATCAGGTGGTGTTAACTCACAAGAGATGTGGTTGAGGATTGCACAACCCTTGCTTCACAATTACACACATAGCTATCCTTACAGGGAGAATCCTTTGTCTCTTGAGACTGAACGAAGGCAATGATGATGATATATGAATTTATCTTTCTCAAGTGAATTAAAATTAGTTATTCCAAACCAAAATTTTATTTCCATTATATTTAAAATGATTTTAATATGGGCACATATCTTTACAGAAACATAAACAATCATACTAAAATTATTTTAGTACCACAATTTGGTACTGAAATAGGACTGTTCAAAGTTTGTTGGAAATTTAAAATTAGACCATCTTCTGTGCTTTTGGTCCAAAAGTAAAATTTTATAGTGATGGCTTTGACCAAGTGAACATGGCGCATACATCTCGAAAGAACATGCAGAAAAGAACTATTCAAATAAGGTTCAATATCAACAGCTACCATATTGAATCTTCGTCATAGCACAGTAAAGATTGATCTAGAATTTTCTCTTAATAGTATGTCAATAATTTGAAACTCAGATTTGAGCTATGTAAAAACAGACAAACACAATTTGATAATAGGGCAAACATTTTATTCACTAAAATTTACAACTTGAATTAAAAAAAAACAACTTAAAACTTTATATTAAGCCTAATTTGATGAGTGCCCCCTTTTCCCTTTAAGATGAGACTGCTTTTATATGCATAGACATACACAATATCATGCACATCAAGTTGAAGAACTACAACATTAAAAAAATAAGTTGTTAGGTTACTATTTTTAATGATAACTAACTTGAAATAAAAAAAGACTAATGACACAAGAGAATTGTATATATACTAGTAGGCTACTCTGCATTGCCCGATCATAAAAATGTTTAAATATGATATTTTAGTTTATACAGATTTCTTATTTATTGTTATAGAGACAATTCTCTATTGATTATTATAGTGTACCCAATATATATAGTAATAATTTCAAAAGTTAAAAAAAAAAATGACTTTGATGCCATCAGCTGGAATCGAAACCCAAGCTATCACTGCTCCAGTCATAGTCGTTATATAGTTACTAGTAACCTGGAAAAGAAAATAAACACTTTTAATGACACACGAGAAAGAATCGTACATATATAAAGAGAAAATATTAAATTTTGTTGACATCCAAATTTTATCAAAATAACTGCAAAAATAAATGAGTTATTACAAGTTGGAGGGAATTTCACTATATTTATCCTTTTACATACACTAAACTGACTGGTTTGCAATACCTGCTAAAATCGAAAAGTTTCCACGGATATCAGTTGTAAATGTCACTTTTTTTGAAAAGTGGGGAAATCAAAATTGGTTAGCTTTATTAGTTAATTATTTTTTTAATATTCTCTATTTCCTTAAACAATTCTCTCTTGTTTCTTTTCAGACTTTGGAGACTCAATTAACTGAATTAAACCAAAAATTGAAAGCCACCGAACTGGATAAAGACTCATTAAAAATACAGAGAGATGAATTAACAAAAGAAAAAAATGAGGTAAAAGAAAATCTTCAGTTTCACTAAAAACATAATTTTTTTAATCTTCATATTATTATGATTACTATTATTGTGAACATTTAATATATCTGTTACGAAAATTGTCACACTTCTCAGAGTTTTTATAATCGCAAATATTGTGACAAAGAAAGCAAGTTTTTGTAAATAATTGATTTCTAATTTTGTTTTTTGTTTTTTTTCAGACAAGCAACAGAAGGTTTATTAAAAATAATTAAAAGCTAATCATTTTGTGTTCTCTTTTAGAATTAGTTTGATTTAGTCATAAAAATCCACAGAAAATAACAATGGACAGCATAATTTTGGAATAGCATTTAATCTATATATTAGATACTAGCCTGGGTGCCCGGGTGTTTGTAGGTGTGTGTTAAGCAAAAAAAAAAAAGTTGTAGTAGCCATGCAGGCTCAAACCTGTCACGCGAAGGCGGAAAAGAAAGTAGAGGTGTGTATAAGGGTGTTGGTTGAACAAAAAGAAAAAAGGAAAATTGTGAGCGCAAAAAAAAAAAAAAAGTGGTAGTAGGAAGGCTCGAACCCGTACCGCTAATGAGGAAAAGAAAGTAAAAAAAAAAAAAAAAAAAAGTGACACGTTAGCTGTTGTGTCCATCGCCAAATCGGAAGAGACGTAAGTTTAAATTAAGGCTAGACAAATGAAAAGAGGGGATGACTTTCGAAAATATCGACGAAAAAAGCGACCCCTCCCTGTAGAAAAGTGTCCAGTTAAGGGTAAAGAAATTAATGTTTTTGGCCAATTTTTCTGTATTTGTTGTCCGAAGGGGAAGGGTTGAGCTTCAAAACGATACCAATCTTGTGAAAATCCATCACCTCTGTTGAAAGTTTTAAGCAGACATACAAATGTACATTTAAACAGACAGGTGAGATTTATATTATAGACTAGCAGGGCTACCCGGCGTTGCTCGGGACCGTATAAACAAGGAAAAAACAAAAGCAGATATTGAACATATGTTTTATTCTTAGGGGAGAGGAATCTTTCATCTCAAGTTTTAGCGTTACAAACAAACATTTGTCTTTTATATATATAGATAATGACAGGTTTTTTGGGGGCCCCCCTCGAAGATAACTGATCAGTTGACCAACTTCTAGTGGTCCGTTTGACGTGAAATTTCGATATTTGTCATCCGGTTGATGGGGCTTCGATATGATACCAAATTTGTCAAGTTTGGTTCCGTCTTTCAAAAGTTTTAGCGTTACAAACAAACATACATACATACACACAGACGTTTGGCTTTTATATATATAGAAGACTATGGATTATCTAATCTACATGTGAGTGAGAATACAGCATAATTATGTTGACACACCTATCCTCATTAGATCACCAAAGTTAAGCAATGTTGAGTCTGGTTACTACTAGATGGATGACCATTTGAGAATACCAGTCGCTGTATATAGGAGGATGTTGACATTTCCCTGTAAGAACTGCAAAAACTATTGTTATCTCGTCTGACTTTGATTGGGGACTGCTAGTGAATTTAATATTCCCTTGAGGAAGTCGGTTCAACCTACCCAGGGTGAATGCTGCTAGCATATATACTAGTGATGAGATGATTCAAATATTTTTCCTGATTTTGATACAATTACAATTCTGTTCTAAATTCCCCATTTCAATGCAGTTTCCAATTCTGATTCCAGTAAATGTATTAAATGTCATGTTAAAAAAAAATTGACTAACAATTTATTTACATATTTTTTTAGTATAATATTACACTAAAAAAAAAAAAAAAAAAAAAAACAGCATGGATATGCTCATTTTTTTTTTTGTATCTTGCCAATAGGTTATAAAAAACAAACATTACATTTTTTTCTGGATTTAAAATAATTAATGTTTTTATTTTAAAGCAAATATTTCTTCATAAATGAATCTATTTTCAAAGGAAGGAGAAACAGGCTTGTAATGTTTAAATTAAAAGATATATATTATTTTTAATTGGAATTCATTATTGAGATGAGTATTATTTATTAATTTATTTATTGTGGTCTATTATCCTCATCTTTCTTAGTTGTTGTTTCAAAACGTTTCTGAAGATAGTGATTTCAATCCTACCCAAAGCCGGCCAGAGGCTTACTTGGCCAAAACATGGTGAGACAACAACAACTATGGATGGCAGTAATTGCTGAGAATGTAGTTAGGAGATTTGGAGTTCCTATCCCGTCGCGGTTACCACCTGACGAAGGCCAGAAGAATAGTTGGCCAAAACGTTGTGAAACAACAACTAAGAAAGGTGAGGATAATAGTCCGCAATAAATAAATTAAAAAATATTTGTTTGAAAAGAAATGTTTTTTTTTTTTAGTTGATTAAACATTAAAAAAACATGTTTGCTTTTGTTTATGTATGGACACAGAATAGTGCTTTAGTTCACACAGCTAGAAAAATACAAGATTTCTGCAAATTCAACTTCAGCAATTTTGGGAAATCATGTTTATTGGTGCTTTCTAGCTCAGATTTAAACCCTTTGGATTATGCTACTTGGAGTATTTTAAAACATACTATCAATATAGCAATACAGAGCAGTCTCGATTCCATAAAAATACTATTAAAGAAGAATGGGAGAAGTTGTCTCCCAAATATTTGAGGAACACTTGTACAAGTTTTAGGACGTGTGCAAAGGCTGTTATTGAAAGAAGGAAGACATAAGTAAAAACATTTTCTATTATGTAAAATTCTTGTGGGAAACAAATTCTCATGACTATTTGGAAAAAAAACTCCTGCCTCAAAATTTTGTAAATTTAGCTTCTCCACATATATATCTCCACGGCTTCTTTACCTCACTCAGAATGCAAATGTAACAATCAGTGTCTAGTCTGAGACATGAAGTGAGGTGGCAGTGAGGTGAAGTGAGGTGGCATGATGCCATCTTCACCGCTGATCATATCATTCTGTCGGCATCAGATCGTCGAGCATATGTTTTTCTACACAATGTCACCTCGTAGTTGAATCCTGAATCTTTCAATTTCTTTCTGACCTTTTCTTCTATCCTCCTGCTGAGGAAGTCCAAAATTTCCTTATTTGTCCTTCCAACAAAGATTCCAGCGAGATCTGTTTCTCTTTCAAAAATATAGTTTCAAAATTGTCTATAATCATTTAGTCTGAAAAAAATATATAATGGAAAAATAGTCACTGTTTGCATGAAGACAAGACTGACAAGAAAAGTAAAAAAAAAAAAAATTGTATAAAATTAGCATTTAAAAATTGCAAACAAATATCATTTTCACTCATCATATATATATATATATATATATATATATATATATATATGATCTTCTTCTATCTATATCTATATAAATAAAATGAACTCATTTTTTCCTCTCCGACTTTGACCTTAATAAGATTAAAAATCATGACATAACATGCAAATGTAATGCGTACAAACTGTAGCACATTATCTGAGGTGTGCTATAGGCCTATTACCTTGACAATGGTACATTCCTATATTTTTTCCGGTGAGAGTCCACTGCCAAAATCGGTTAGATTCAATGGAGATTGCAACATCTTTTCTCTCTATTAGATTCCTTCTTTCCCCGCTCCCCATTTACACCGCAGCGAAAGCGTTCACAAGGAACAGATAACAAACACTGGTTTGGAATCGTACAAGGTTATTTATGCCGTTTTTTGTTTTTTTTAAATCTTTTTCCCCTGCTTTATGCTTTCTGTTTTTCCCATAATAAAAAAAATAAAATAAAAATAAATGAAATAAACACGAAAACGCGATTATTATTATTGTTTTCTTTTTGCTTTTTTTTTAGTTAGTGTAAGACGCAACATGCGGGACTAACCGTTTTTTACGGCTCTAACCATGAAATCTAACTATGACCTTTATTTATTAGTGCTTTCAACTCAGCATTTACTTTTACACAAAGAATTCATTCTTTAATATTTATTATTACAACGCAACAATATCGTGAATTCACTTGCATTACACTTAAATTAAAACAAAAAAATTCATTTAGAATTTGAGTGTGATGCGGGACTACTGAAACTAAACCAAATCAAACTTCACTGCGGAATTGATATTTGGCCTAATTCACTTTTTAGTTAATTCATCACGTTTTTTTTTTTTTTTTTTTTTTTTGCGCTTTCACCTCAATGATTCGAGTTCGACCCCCCCCCCCCAACCTTTTTTTGATTTTTCAAACACCCGGGCACCGCCAGACCGTTCGCATTGAATCATGTTCATTTTTTTTATTTATTTTTTTTTTTTCCACAATTTTTTTTTATAGTTTTAACATGTTTTTATAATATTTAAACAGGGTTATTACTTTGTTTTCATCCCCCCCACAACCACACACACTTCTAAAAACCCGGGCAACGCTGGGTACTCCCCGCTAGTATATATATATTGTCCAATTTTGCCTAAAAGTGGTTTAATTAGTTAAGTTCAAGGACTTATTGAATGATGTGTTATATTATGCATGAGGGGCATTCCAAAAATAATACCTCCTATTTTATTCGCCTGAATGGATCAGAAGAGATTGCAAATTGCATCGTTATGACGACTGTACTTATGCATTCATGACCTGAAAGTTTCATCTCTTTGTTGCAGGTATTGACAGTGTGAGACTCTAAAAAAGCAACCCGCTTTGGACGTGTGTCAAAAGCAGGGATATGTTAGTAAATTCCTGGCAAAAGTACTTTGAGAATGGTAGTAACTATGTAGGAAGATAAATTCTGGAGCATAAAAGATTGCTCATTTTAATGGTACCAGTCCCATCTTAGCTCTTCAATTGTTTGAGTAAAAAAAAAAAAAAAATAGGTTTTACTTTTGGAACGATTCTCATATTTTTATATGTTTATGTATTTTTAAATTGTAGTTTACTGTTAAAACTCAAGAACTTGAAAATACTGTTGAAGAGAAAACGAAGCTGTTACAATCACTGAAAGAAGAATTACATTCCGCCAAAAAGGTATTTAAACAAAAATATTTCCATGAAAATTTGTATCGGCATACCACACACATTTTTAAACTTATGAAAGGCTATTTGTTTATTGTTGACACATAATCATGAACTTTAATTTTGGGATTTATATAAGTAAAAATAGAATAAATATATTTCCATTTTTATTTCTATGATTCTTAGTTTTTTATTTTGCCAATATTTTACCGTTGGAAAGCTGGCTGTATTCTAGATTTCATCTTGTGATTTATTTTATCATTTGTATAAATATTATTTTTATTTATTTTCACCAGGATTTTTTTTATTTATTCTTGTAACTTTGCCGACAAAAATAAGTTAATTTTTGAAATTTTCATTTGCATTTTACTTAAATAAAGTGCATAAAAAATATTTTAAGTTGTTTAAATGTGGTTTACTGATTTTTAACAGAATGAAACTTTCAAACATTTTTTTTTTATCACAGGAAGCAAATCAAAGCAGCATGATGGACCTGGAAATTGCTGACTATGAACGAACTGTAAATTCTATTCAGGCACAATTGAATAACAAAGAAGAAAAAATTCTGGAACTGCAGAATGAAGTGACACATTATCAAGAAAGGAGTAAATCTTTGCAAAAAGAAATTGGTCAGTAATTTTATTTCTTATTTCTTTGGCAGTTTTGTAAAAACAAATTTTAACTAAATTTAATTGTTTTAAGTTTGTTAAAAATTTATAATTGAGTTATATATATATTTATAAACATCTCTAACTACTCATCCCAGTTATACTAATTTGTTGTAAGTACTTATTTACAAACTTTACTAATTAAAAATAATATCAGTAACATTTTTGGCTGTGTATTAAAAGGTGTTTCATTTATATAATTACTAGAAATAATATTTGTTTTGAATTTAAAAAAATGATTATTCCTTTGTAAAAAGAAGTGTAATTCTCAGCTGAATATCCTTTTAAATAGATAAAATGAATATACCTTTTATTTTTTAATTTAAAATTGTAGCAATTAATTCTTATTAAAACAAATATTCTGTCTAATTATCATAAAAATAATTATCATATTCTTCCAATACTTTTTAAAATCAATAAAATGAATATCATTTTTGAAATGTATTTAAAATTATGTTTTAATTGATGGCATAACCTAAATCGATTTTGGAATTATTCATTTTAAAATGCGTAAGGTGGAAGATTTTTTTTAGCTTAGTTGACATCAAATTAATCGCTAATTGAGCAGTATCATTTTTTAAAAAATGTGTATGAAAATTGATAATATACATATGAACATTATCAATTTTCTTGTTTTTTCTTTTTATTACGTTGACCATAATTCTCATTTTGTAGACTCTGTTGATGAACAACGGATACAGGCTGAAGAGAGAAGCAACAAAATGAAACAGTTACTGATGAAGTCCAAAAAGGATCTTGCAGATGCCAAACGATTGGTATGTGTGTTACAAAAAGCTAAATGTCTTTTTCACAATTTAAAACAAAGTTTAAATATCTTTTTGATCAAAATTTGCAAAGTAAAATGAATTATGTCAGACTAAATGATTTATGCATTGTTTGCTGATATTTATGTCTTGGGTTGCTTTAAATCATTTTCACCTGCTACTGTCTCAATGCTGTGGTGAATCCGTGTGTCATCTATTGTCACATATTGATGCAAGAACTTCATTTGATTGCATTCTAACAGTTGTAAACAACACTCTGAATCATTGATGTGTTTTTATTGATTGACTGTGAGCAACCCTAGTACCTACTTTAAACACGGTTTTCTCATTGACAAATGTTAATGCAAAATATTTTCTGATAGGTTTCTGAATTTTTGAGATGAGGATTGATATTTTGTATTATTTGGATTCTGTGGACTAGTGTTCTCATCTTGGTTATTATTCTCACAATGTTTTGGTTGATGTAACCTTCTTCAGGTGTATCTTCACAATGGATGTTATTGGTAGAATAGTTGTTAGAATTTAAATGGTGTAATGTTCTTTTAAAACGAGAGGAGAGAATCAAAAGAAGCTTTTTTTTATTAATTGAATTTTCACGCCGAACAAGGCACAGTGCCACTTTGATGTAGGGGGTTACTATCTGGGACATGATTGTAGGGAGTTGTGCAGAAAAATGTTTGTTTACATTACACTTTAACTTCAACATGTCAGTGCAGTCGGAAGCAGGAACCCGGAAGGGAATTCCAAAGTCTAGCAGTCCTAGGGAGGAAACTATTAGAGTAGAAGGCTTTCTGGCATCTGGGGATCTCTATGTAAAAGGTGGAATTTTGCTAATAGTCGGGTTTGTCGGGGGTATTTACGTCGAGGAGGGACAACCTACCTACTTGTAAAACAGGCAGAGGGAGGCAACATTTTGTTGATAGGATCTATTGGGTTGGTGACTCTCTTTTAGATTTAGATCCTGTTTAAGTAGAAGAGACTAGCAGATGCACCAGCCCAAATGTGGCAACAATACTCCATGCATGGGTGAATGGTGGTCTTGTAGAGGTACAGGGTACTTTCAGGTGTAAGTAACTTTCTAGCACGGTAGAGAGAACCCACCTTCCTCACAGCAGCTGCAGCAATGTCCTGTATATCTGGTCTAACTCATGCTCCCTGTGAATGTTAAGCCAAGGAGTTTGAACGAAATACTTTCAGGTAATGTATCATTAGCCATTGCTATTAGTGGTTGAGCAGGTTTCTTGTAATTATTAAAGGAAAGAAGCTTCGTCTTGGCAGCATTTAATTTGACCATCCATTTTTGTCCCCATTCCACTACAGACTGGATGTCTTCTAGGTTTTCTGTCATTGCCTTGGATACATGTTAATTTGTTTTCTCCTCATGTGTATTATAGGCTAAAACTAATTCCTTTTTATTTAATTTCTTAGCCTTAAAAATGGTTGATGAATGGACAGTCTCGAGAAAATATTCACTTAGATTTCTACATAATTGGACAAATCTTGTCTGGCTGCTTCCTTGTCTCAAATTGCTTCAAAACTGTCTTGTGTCTGGAGCACATGATGTAAATTCTATCTAAATTTGACACTTGCATTTCTGGTGCATTTTGTCTAGAGAGCTGACCTTTGAACACTTGCATCAATCATGATCGGTGCACTGAGTCTATTTTCATTTACCACCAGGCTGTTCTGTCATGTACTTTGTAACTGATGCCGAAATTCATACTAGTTAATATAATGTCTACTTACTTTAGATCCCAATATATAACACTTAAGTAAACTTCTTGATAATTTTTTTTCAACTTTTTGTGATGGAACTTATTTTTGCCTGATATGTAAATATATCTAAGAGTTTTTATTTGGAATGCGATTTTCATTTGTGATTTAGCTGTATGAGTACTGAAATTTCTTTAGATCAAATTCAATTTTGCTAGGCATTTATTTGTCAAGTTAAAATATATTCTTACCATTTTCATCATACTTTGTTTTACCTTATTTGTTTTGATTTTTCTTATTTGACAATAGATCTCTCTCTCTCATATATATATATATATATATATATATACTAGTGTAACACCCTCTCTGGTGAAGTTACGCAAGGACCCCGGAACGTCTTGAAAACTTTGGCTCGTGTCGTCTGGTTCTTGGAGAGGCTGTCACATTGAATTCTGGTATGCTGAAAGCGAATATCGAAGCCGCATATGCCAGAAAGAAAAACAAACAATAGAAATTCTATTGTACTAAACTTAAATACACAAATATATTACAGACTTTTTACAATATAGTGTTCAGTTCTTAGTAAGTTTTAAAAGTCTCAAGTCTCTCTTCTCTTCGGAGACGGCACTCAGATGGGTCGGAGGAGGGGTGTATTGGTCACGTTTTCAGGAAGCGGCATTGTTACTTCGAGTTTCGCGCACAAACTGGTTAATTTCAAGCGACATTAGCACTATATAGTAAGGTGGGGGAGACGATCTCCTAAGCCAATCGAATCACACCATGCATCTGGGGAACCCAAATTTGCGGGTGTGCAATTCAGCCATATCACTAGCTTTGCAATCTGAGACCAAAATATATCTATTCCCATGACCCCCAGAGTTCATCGGCTGCCAGTCAGAACACCTGGCCAGGGCTCCTCAGGCCAGACAATATCAACGTCATTGTCCTAATATTTCCTGCCATCCATTTTTCGAATAACAAATATATCTCTAATTTTCAAGCAATAAAGCAAATTATATCTATTTTTACAACAAAATAAAATATATATCTATATCTTCTACTTTAAGTCTTTGGGATATCCGCCATTGCCTGGGATCTATTAAAGCTATCTTAGCATAGTCATCCGGCTCCCCAATGAGGAGCAAATCGCTCCCTCAGGTTGATCATGTTACACTAGCAGAGAGACCTGATGTTGTCCGAGATTGAATGATGATCAACGAATGTTTTACACTCCCTATTGTCATGTAAATCCGTGAAATCACCCATTTTTCAATCAAATCAATTGATTACCTACTGTAGTTGGAAGCTTCACATGCCTCCCTGCAACAATTTAGTCCACAATATATTGTAGTCTACATTGCACTGTAGAGAACCTATTAATCTTATGAAATTATTTTTTTCTACATAATGGCTTGAATTAAAGTTTAAAATGCAAATGTCAAGTATCATGCTACATTTGTGCTCTAAGCAGAAACATTTTGAATGCGCCCCTGTCATATCAAAGAACCTACTGTTGATTTTATATGCTGGGCCTTTCGGCTTGTGTGGTAAAAAAAAACTTCTCAAATGCACTTGTGATGTTAGGCTGTGTAAGGTGTTAACTTTGGTTAAAATCGCCTGCTCCTTCTTTCATCGAATTTCAATTATTGATATCGAAGACATTATGATACACAACCTATCTAAGGGCACATGGAGTACCTTCATGTGAAATTCCATAAAAATCAGCCCACCTGTTTTTGAGTCCATAGGAACAAACTCACACAGACATACAGTTCTTTTTATATAATAATAGATAGATATACGTATGTGTTTCATAAACTGTTATAAGGAGATATAATTCTTTATGTATTATCTTTTATGTAACAATAGATTTCTATTTAAAAAAGATTGTAATAAACAAATGACATATGATTGGTATATTTTTTGTCAACATTTATTATGACTTATTCATTTATTTTTCTTTCTTGATTTTATTTTCTCTCTTCAGGAAAATGAGCAAAAAACAGCTGAAGCTCAGTTAAGAGGTCGAATGGAACACTTGACTCAACAAGTGGAAGATTGTAAGGTGTGTTGTCATACAAACATAATTTTGTGTTTTTTCGTTAATAACTTTAATCGTAATATTAATATAAAGAATTTCCAAATTTATTAGCGAGAAATTGTCAGTTTTCTTAAATCAGACTTGTTTTAATAATAATTATATTGATTTATTTAAAAAAAAAAAATTGAATCCTGACAGATGTAAAATATTTGTATTTTGTTATCTTTCTTTTAGCTCTATTAAGGCCAGCATCATTAAGGACACTTCAACTAGGGTTGCTATTTTCTCTCTTTTGTCTTATATCACTATATCAGACTTAACATCTCCGTTTTCTAGAAGATCTTTTTAGGATTCTAGCCGTCCCTTTCAGTGCAATTGTTTTTATCTCACTTGCACTTGGTTCATGGGTAAGAATTTCAGTCATAATGGATGGTGTATGATTTATTTTGAACTGTTTTTTCTGGCATGTTTCCAAAACTTACTGGAAATTTTTACAGCTGATATAGCAAAAAATTGAACAATTTATTAACGTATATTAATATTGATCTATTTAAAAAAAACAAAACAACTTCATTTTACAGATACAAATGTCGGAGATGGGAGTGGAAAATAATAATCTTCAAGATCGTTTAAAGAATATGTTGGATTCTCAGCAACGTTCATCTAAATCGCAAGAGAAGCGTATTCTTTCTTTGCAACAAGAATTGGAACAAATGCAGAATGAATTATCTTCCGTACAGAATGAATACGAAGGATACAAAGTAAGTGTTTAATAAAAATTGAAAAACAAAATTGTGTTTTGTTGTTTTACACAAGAAACAAAGGTGAGAAAAACTACAAGTTTTGTTCGGAAAAATGATGAAAATTATCCCTCTCCCTTACAAAAACATAACCTTTCACAGCCACTTAAAATGTGTTCATTTAGGTGTCATTTATTGGATTATTTTTTAACAAATTTCATCTAATGAATTGGAGGGCAAGTTAAAATATATTCTTACAATTTTCATCATACTCTGTTTTTACCTTATTCTTGTTGATTTTTTTTTTATTTGACTATATATATATATGTGTGTATGCTGGGTAGACAGATATAAACAGAAGCTAAAGAGAGTCCTACATAGTTAACCAGATATTGGTCCCCTTTGTTTGGATTTGAAATTGACGGTACTAATGTTGTTCTAATCTTCTGTAACACACACACACATTATATATATATATATATATATATATATATACACTTGTGCCCGATATTATTCATACCCCTCGGATCTTTGAGATTTCTATAAGAATATTGCTCAAACCAGAAGGTAGACAATATTAAAGGGATTTCAAACAATAAATCAAGCATAAGCATTTAATTTAAACTCAACAAATAAATAAATTATGCAAGTTTGAAACATTATACAAAGAAAAACAATAATGGCACTAGTTCAAAATTATTCATACCTCTCTTACTAATAGTCAATAGCATGCTCTTTATTCTTAAAAACTGCCTGTAACCGTTTTGGATATTTATCAACAAGGTTTTTACAAGCATCAACACTGATTTTTGACCATTCTTCAATGCAGTAGTTCTCCAAATCCCTCAAATTTCTAGGTTTCCGCTTTTTAACCTCAGTTTTCAATATGTACCAGAGGTTTTCGATAGGGTTCAGGTCGGGACTCGAGCTAGGCCATTCCAAAACATTAATTTGATTATCCTCAAACCATTTCTTGACTATTTTGGCAGTATGTTTTGGATCATTATCCTGTTGAAGGACCCAGTTTGGTCCTTAATGGAGCTTCTCCGCATCCTGTCTAATGTTTTTCTGGAGTATCTCCAAATATTGCTCCTTCTTCATGGTTCCATCTATCTTGACCAAACAACCTGGACCACTAGCCGAAAAGGAGCCCCAAAACATTAGGCTACCACCACCATGTTTCACTGTGGGTATGGTGTTCTTTGGGTTGTAAGCTTCTCCTTTCTTCCTCCAAACGTAAGAAGCATCCATATGGCCAAACAATTCAATTTTTGTTTCGTCAGTCCACAAAATACTTGAGAAAACGGACTTTGGAGAATTCACATGGGTCCTAGCAAACTTTAGACGTGCTGCAAGGTGTTTTCCGGTGTGCAATGGAGTCCTTCTTTGTCTTCTTCCTTTCAGACCATTTTCATGCAGAGTCCTTTGCAATGTTTGCCTTGATATTTTTATGCCAGAAGACTCCAGATTTTTTAAAATGTCCTTAGTAGTGGTGGTTGGATTTGCATTAACACTTCTTACAATATTCCTGGTGGCTCTAGCAGATAGTTTCCTTTTCCTTCCTCTACCAATCAAGTTGTTTGTTGTGTGGTGGCTCTGGAATTTTTTGATGATGCTCTGTACTGTTGCTGTAGGGACCTCAAATTTCTTGGAAATTGACTTGTAACCTAAACCATCCTTATGTGAATTCACAATTTTAGTCCTAAGATCATTACTAAGCTCTTTTTTCTTCCCCATTCTAATAATTTTTATTCTTTTATTGGTGTTCAGTTGATATCATTTTAATTTCTGAAAAATGCAAAAATCGAAATGAAATTAATCAAAGGTTGTATAAAAGCATTCAAAATAAGAATCAAACAGGAAACAAACAGTCAGAAACTCGATTAATACTGAAAAAATAAGGGGGTATGATTATTTTTGAACATTGCAGATTTTATAAATAGCTGTATATTTCTTTTATTACAAGTATCCCGAGATTTTAAAATGACGAAAATGATCAGAAGAGGTTTATTAAGAATATGTATCAATATGGACGTAAACAAGAAATTCTTACAAAGTTACACCTAATAAACTCAATTTTCAAGGGGGGTATGAATAATATCGGGCACAACTGTATATATATATAAATATTACATTTTTATTTTTGAAATTTTCTTAATCAAGCACTAACCTTACATATTCTATGTATCTATATAAAATGTTATAAGGAGATATATTGTTGATGTTTACCACTTTGCCCTGACAAACCCTTGTACACGCCTTAGATACACAAGAATAATGCCTAGTAGACATTCAGATACTCTCTCATTCAAGTTATCTCACATTTTATTAATCATTTTTCTTCATCTTTTTCTTCTTCGTCTGACATTTAGTACTATTTTAATGAGTCCAACCAAGAGATCTTTTTAGGATTTTGTTCAAGCTGGGGATGGAGCATCTTACTATCTCATACATTTCAACCAGGAGATCTTTTTTAAGATTCTGACCGTCCCTTTAAATGCAATTGTTTGAATCTCACTTGCCTTTAGTTCACTGGGTAGTTTTTGAAATTCTTTCTCATGAGTCCAGTTACATATTATATACTTTATACTATATATATTGTAATTATTGGAATGATAAAGATCTTCCTAAAATTCCAGTTTTATGTATGTTTGTGTGTTCGCTTAAGTAGATGTAAACTCTGATCTTTCTATGCATAAGAAACATTCAAATCACAAATTAGTTTGAGTTTCTGTGCACTAAAAATTTTTGTCAATGTTATCATAGATTTTAGTTTTTTTTTTTAATTCTCTTTTTCAGTTGTCTATTTTGATGTTGATATTGGAGAAATTTCTAGAAAGAATTTTAGGTGTTTAAATTCACAGAGACATGTTCTGCTGCTTAATTTGATAAGGATCTTTAGTTCTTATTTAGAATTCAACTGAACTAAAAAACAGAACTACTAAAAAATCTTTATGATGTACATACCTGTCATGGAACAAAAATTTGATCAAGTATTTTTTTTTTTTTTCAAGATAGCGACGTGAAACAATGAGTTTGCTTATTCCAAAAATTTGATTTTCTTAGTTGAAAATAAAACTACTTGATCAATTTAAGTAATTTTTGAAATATTACATCTTCATTCCATGACAGGTATATATGAAGATTTTTCTGTAGTTTTTTTGTTTTGTTTTATTAGGTTGAATTTGGAATAAGAACCGAATTTTGTTGTGATTTTAATTGTGCAAAAAAGAACCTAAAACCATCTTTATACATTGGGTGTTCAGATATGACCGGGGTTGTAAGTTCACCTGAGTTATTTCCCTTGGGCGAGTCCTTAATGTTAGGAAATAGTTTTTAAAATATCAGGTTAAGAAAGTTCTTGCAGAATTTTTAATTTTGATTTCAAATGATGTATTTTCAAATAAGTTTTCATTATAATACATTTACTTTATATATCAATTTAAAGAGTGTTTAAATTACAATCATTTGAAAACGATTGTCTTTTCACAATGTTGAATACAAGATGGGAAAAAAAAGCAAATTCGCACAATTTTCTTACTTCAATTCAAGCTAGGCCGAAAAGCTGCTGAAACAGCTCACGATATCAACAAAGTGTTTGGGCCAGGACCAACTACTGAATACATAGCACAATAATGGTTTAAGAAATTTTGTGGCGGGAGTCTTGAAGATGATGAGCATAGTAGTCTGCCATTGGATGTTGACAATGATCAAATAAGAGCCTTAGTTGAAGCTAATCCACACACAACTGTTTGAGAACTTGCTTCTAAATTAGACCATAACATATACAATGATTTTTTCTAACCACTTGAGAAATTGAATGACAACCAAAAGAAAAGCTGTTATGAAGTGTCATCTTCCCTTCTTTTACGCAACAAGAACAACTAGGTTGTAACTTGTTATAAAGAACCCACTTTTCATCACAACAGCTGAGTGGTTGGACACCGACAAAGCTCCACAACACTTTCCGAAGCCAGAGTTGCATCAAAAGAAGATTATACTGACTGTTTGGTGGTCTGCAACCAGTTTCATCCATTACAGGTTTTTTTAATGCAGACGAAACAATTACGGTGAAGTACTGTCAACAAATGGATGAAATCCATCAGAAACTTTAACAACACCCACTATTAGTCAACAGAAAAGGTCCAATTCTTCTCCATGACGGTGCTCGACCACATGTCACTAAACTGACCGTGCAGAAGTTGAACGAATTGGGCTACGAAACTCTGCCATATGCCAGACCTCTCACCTTCCAACTACCACTTTTTCAGGCATCTCGACAACTTTCTGCATAAGAAATGCTTCAAAAACCTAAGTGATATTAAAAACGCCTTCAGTGATTTCATTGTCATCAGAATGCATGATTTTTACGTTACTGGCATAAATACACTTGTTTTGCATTGGCAAAAGTGTGTTGATTCTGGTGGTGCTTATTTCGACAAATAATTTTTGTTTGAGCCGAGATATGTTAGTCTGAATTTAATAATTAAAAATCACAACAACTTTCATGTCAAACTGATACTACAAAAATAGAGAAAGCATATTGATCACTATTGCAAAACAGGTGAACAATTTGACTGTTAGCTTGTTATAACAGGTCTCATTTACTTTGGATCCATTAAGTGGTGCTTGTTAAAATGATATAGTTGACAAATCGATTTTTTAAATCTATCATTTTAAGCAAAAACAACACTACATACTTAATTGCCATGTTGAAAATAGTAATATAACCAAAAATTCATGGAATAGAACAACTGCTAGTGTTTTTAGTAAAAAAAAAGTGTCTTGCTATAGACAGCAAATAATGCAGTTATTACACAAGTAATCTAAAATTATCATTTTGGAGTTATATATCCTTCTACTATCTACTTTATAACAAAGAAAGAAAAATGCAATTTTACCCAATATTTTGTAAAAATTACTTTTAACTATGAATGACTTTCTACTCAATGAATTTTCTTAATTTTTAGATATATTACTATTTTCGACATGACAATTAAGTAATATTTTTTTTTGCTTAAAACAACATATTTAAAAAATTGATCTGTCGTCTGTATCTTAACAAGCACCCGTTCAGTTTATACCTTTTTCTTTTCTTTTTGTTGTTGTTTCTGGATTCAATTTCAAAGAAATCTTTTTGGTTTGACAATTTTAAATGCATGAAAAAAATAAAAATAAAGATAACTTCCTCCTTGTTTTTTTATCATTTATTAGCATTTCCAATTTTTGTATATGTTCTTTCATACAGTCATTGAAGCTGTAATAATTAAGCAATGGATTGCAATAATGAGGGGAAAATATATATCCATGGTTGTCAAATAATTTCCCGTAAGTGTGTGTGTATATATATATATATACATATATATATATATATATCTATTTGTATGCACATCCAATGATTTTTCGGTCTTACAAAATATTATTAGGTGTAATATGTTATATAAGACAATCCCAGCTAAATAAAAATGAATCAAAATTTAGGTATTTAAATTCTATGATTTGAAAAGGTTAATCTTCAAATATAGATTTTTTTTATTGTTTGAAAACAATATAATTTAATAAATCTATTTCTTTAACCCATGAGTTTTTTTATGCTTATTCATCTCCTCAGAGGAAAAATATTAGCAAACGTTTTTATTGGTTCGCACCTTATTTGCTAAAAGCAATAAACATAGAAAAATTAAAGTTTTTAAAACATTTTAGATACATAGAATGAGGGAAAAGGACATTGTAATTTAAATTAACTTTTTTCAAATCATAAAATTTAAATACCTCAATTTTGAGATATATATATATATATATATATATATATATATATATCATGTGTATATTTTGATAGAAATCTATATATCTATAAAAGTGAAAATGTGTCTTTGTCTGTCTGTCTGTGTACATTTCCCTACCAAATAACTCTGTCAATTTTAGGTTTACAAAGTCGAGGTTTGACATAAGGGATACTGAGATTCGAGAAAATCGTTTTAATTGGTTTTCGGACAGAAATTTGGCTGTAAAGGGGTCAAAGTTCAACGATTTGACCTTTAAGAACTCTACCAAACTCCTCCGCCAATTTTGGGTCTAAACATTTGAAATTTTAGATATAGGTTCCTTGGACATGGATCTAACTTTATAATTTGATTTGAGCCCAAAACAAATGTTAAGGGGTTATAATTTGGGTCAAAGTTTTAAAAAATTGATCTCTGCGGTCTCTACAAAATTACTCAGCCAATTTTTGGCCTAAACATTTGGATTTTTACATAAAATGTATTCAGACATAGGGCAAGCTTTTTAATCATTTTTTTGCTGAAAATTTGGCTTCCAAGACATCAAAGTTCAAAAGATTTTACCTTTGCAGTGTCTAGCAAACTACTCAGCCAATTTTGGGTCTTAAAATTTGAAATTTTACATAGAGACTATTTAGACATGCAGTAAAGTTTTTACCCAGTTTTTGGGCGAAAATTTAGCTTGGCAAGAGGTCAGTTGAAAGAGTTGACCTTCGCAGTCTCTACCAAATTCTTCCTCCAATTTTGGGTCTAAACACTTGAAATTTTAGATGTAGGTTACTTGGACATGGGTCAAACATCTTAATTTGAGCCTAAAACAATAAATGTTAAGGGGTCAAATTTGGGGTGAAAGTTATGAATAGTACATAGGGCTTGAGCAAAGCCAGGCAGATCTGCTAATATATTAATTTAAAAAAAAAAGCAAAAACAGGTTGTGACACATGCTACAATGGTTATGTTAAATAAACTTATTTCATTTTGACTTCCCTTCTGTTTCAGAATGGTTTTATTTTTAATAAAATGTTATAAATCGGAACATTTTTTTAGTTTTTAATTTGAAATATTTTTCTTCAGAATTATTTTATATAAAAAATATATTTATGTAGAGTTAAAATTAAACTGGAATTATGTAAGACTTTGTTAAACAGAAAGCAAAATTCGAAATTGACATAAATTTAACATAACCAAAACAATCCTATTAATATTTTTCTGATTACATTAGTGATAGGCATTGTTAACCATTTGGACCCTGACCCAATTAAGCAATAATCAACCAAAAAGACAGTAGTCAATTAACAAAATTATTTGATAACGTATTATTAGAAAACCAAAATATCGGATGTGTTCTTTATAGCTATGTTGCTAAGGCCAAATATATCAATGATACAAAATTGGAAGAAATATTTCATCCTTTTTCGCTAGACACAATTGAAATGTTAATAAAAATAGAAAACGTTATTTTTAATTGTTTATTTAAATTCATAAAAAAGTCTATTGGCAAAAATTGTTTTTGAAGAATATTTTCTGTTGACAGTTTTTGGCATTGTATGAAAGTTAGAATTACATAATTTTTTCATTCCAATTTCCATTTATACGAGAATTTTAATCTGCTTGTCACAATCCAAAAAATGTTTTCAGTGATTTGCTTTTCTAATTTATCTAACATTAAAAATGTTTAATGGAGAATATTTTTTCTTCTCTTTCTCTAGGTACGTGTTTATAGTGTTTTGAAGCAACAAAAGAATAAGTCGGTCCAAGATACGATAGCTGTTGAAAAACAAGACAAGTTAGTATATTTTTCAAAACATTTCTTAATCTTTCTATCATAGTCAACCAAGCACTTTAACGCTTTGATATACTGTAATCGTTTTCAACAATTTGTGAATTTGTTTCTTTTGTTAGCCTTATATCATCTATTTGTTTTTATATGTAACTAAAATACTATTAAAGATGAAAAAAAAAGTGCATAGTTTTAGTTTAGAAAATTTATTAACTTAAATTTTTAAATATTGAATATTTATTAAAATTATTGGTTCTTGTCCAGAATTCCCCCTATATTAAAAAAAAAAAAGAAAGAAAAATCTATGATGTGTGTACCTAATGAGTAAACAAAAATATTATATTCTAAAAATCATGCAAATTGATGAAGTAATTTTATTTTTAAATGAGAAAATCAAATTTTATGAGTATCGGAAGAATGCCTGTCTTGCCTGCCATTTTGAAAAAAAAAAAAAAATATCTGAAGAGACAAACTAACTCAACAATAATTCATACTTGGGAAAGCATCATGTTTTGATAAGCTTCTGGGACTGACTTTCACTCCTGATCTGAAATGGAACATATACATCAAATCTGTTGCCAAGATTGCTGGAAAAATGGTTGGGTCATTCTACTGCTCCAGTAGATATCTCACTGCCGATGCAATCCTCTATCTGTATAAGAATTAAACATGTCCTAAAATGGCGTACTGTTGCCACATCTGGGCAGAAGCTGCTTGGCATACCCTATATTGCTTCAAAACCTAGTAGGTTATGCCCTTTTCTCTTCTCTGCAACCTCTTTCCCACAGAAGAGACGTTGCAAGCTTGTCTCTGCTCTATTATTTTATTTTCATCGCAAGTGGTTGTCTGAGCTCCAATCTACTATATACAACTACTATACAAGATTTCACCCACTCTCTAACTGTGCCTAAATCTAAACGCAGATTTCATGACCCAAGCTTTTTTTCCAGAACTGCCCGCCTGTGGAACACTGTTCCACTGACCTGCTTCCTGGTTGAATACAACAGTCTTCAAATCCAATGTAAACAAATTCTTGCCGAGCTGTCTCCATAAATAATCAAATTCTACCCAATTTATACCATTAACGATTACTACACTAATACCCTACATTCATTAACCCTTATCCTTGAGCGGCCTTTAGTTCTTGATAAGTAGTCCCCCCCCCCAAAAAAAAACCCTTTTACATCTATTTTGTAATGCCAACGAATTCTGATTAATCGGGTCCTGGATATGACCTTGAACTATATCCGATGGTGAGGCCCCAGCTTGTGGGCTTTGGGGAGTGTGGAGCCACCCTTTAATTGCCATTGCTCCCAGGTCCACTCTAACCCGGAGTGGTAGTGCCTGTTAGGGTCCCAACTATGTGTTAAATAGAAACAGACTTGGAAAAAAAAATATTCTATTAAAACATTTTTCTTCAAAATAACTGGATTCAGCATTAAATAACCTGAAAAGGGTTGATATGCCGTAAAATAAAAACAACCAACCAACTGATCCATTGCTTGAAAATCAACTATTTAATCAATTTATGTGATTTTTAGAATATTATATTTTCATTTCATCATGGGTATGTACATCTTCCAAATCACATCCTTACATCATTTGTAGACATTTATGCTGATGACACTACCATTTATGGTAGCACATCTAAGACAGTAAACGACCAAGTTCTCTCCAATTCTCTCTCCTCTGATCTTGAGCACGTAGTACAATGGGAAAAGGAGTGGCTGGTTACTTTTAATGCATCTAAAACCAAGCTTCTCTCTTTACATCATCAACATTCTGATCCACATCTGGCATCAATTGAAATGAATGGCTCTCGTCTTCAGGAGGCCTCAAGTTTTAACAAGCTTCTGGGCTTGACCATTACTCCTGATCTTAAATGGAACACGTACATCAAATCTGTTGCCAAGGCCGCTGGAAAAATGGTGGGATCTTTCTATCGATCCGGTAAATATCTCACTGCTGATGCTATTCTCTATCTATATAAGAGCCAGGTACGTCCAAGGATGGAATACTGTTGCCACATCTGGGCAGGAGCTGCTAGAAAGGACTTGTCCTGCCTTGATAGAGTTCAAAATAGACTTCGTAGCCTCGTAGAAGATGTCCTTTTCTCCTCCTTGCAACCTCTATCTCACAGAAGAGATGTTGCGAGTTTGTCTCTGATGTATCGTTATTTTCATGGAAAGTGTTCGACTGAGCTTCAATCTATGGTCCCCCCTCGCCAAACTTTCACAAGAAACACTCGTCTAGCTGTAAACACTATCAATAATTCCCCCCACTCTTTATCTGTGCCTAAACCTAAACGTAGATTCCATGAACAAAGCTTCTTTATTAGAACTGCACGCCTGTGGAATTGTCTTCCGTTTTCCTGCTTTCCGGCTGACTACAATATGGTTGTCTTCAAGTCTAACGTAAATAAGTTCTTGATGAGCCATTCCATATAAGTTATCAAATTTACCAAATTTTCATTACTAATGATTACTATATTGTCGAATTTTTACTGTACACTCTTTAACCCTTATCCTTGAGTAGCCTCTTGGCCTTGATAATGTGGTGATGCCTATGTAAAAAAACAAAAAAACAAAAAAAAACATCATACAGATTTTTCTTTTCTTTTTCAATATAGGGTTAATTCTGGACAAAAACCAAATTACTTTTATTTGAATTTTGGTTTTTATTTCAATTTGTTTAGAATTTTAACAGTTTAAAAGTAAATAAATAAAAAAAAAAGCTGATGTATTATTTGCGATTTTAAAACTTTTTTTGTTTTTATAGAGAACACATGGAAAAAATAATTGATCAACTGAAAATAAAATTACAAGAAACAAGGTATGAAAAAAGAATTCTTGATTATTTAATAGCATTAAAATTAGTTTAAAAATAATAAAACATATTTAAATATGTACTATTTTTATGAATTTATTGGGATGAGGATTGATAATGTATTATTTGGACTACTGTTCTCATCTTGAGCGTTATTTTCACCACTTTTTGGTCTGTAACCTCCAATCTTTTTTAGTTGTATCTTGTCAAACTCTGAAATCTGCATGGAAGTAATTCGCAATTGTATACTTAGTATCATCTGCACTGAGAATTGAACCTTCAACCTCGAAAAGTGTCAGTTAAAACAAAATTTTTACTTAGTACTTTAGCCATTGTGCAAAATGTCATGAGAATAACACTTAAAGATAAGTCCGAATAATTTAAATAATACAAATTACGCTTTTATTGTTTCATTTTGATGATTCAAGCAAAGTCATCTACATGCAAGAGATACAAACCTTCAAAGTTCTTTAAACAAAACCAACATTGCTAGTCAGTGTTTATCACCAATCATCATGTCATGGCCACAACAATTGCATGTTTATCTCATATACACAACAAATCCATTGTTATACTATGTCTCCAAAATGTAGTCATTTTTTGGGCATGGCATATTGCAACAGTGTTGGGTATTCTTTGATTTTTTAAAATTTTATTTTGTTTTAAAATGGGGATGCCAAACAAACATTCACTACTATCTCCTACATTCCAACTGAAGATTCTAACCATCCCTTTGTGCAATTGTTTGAAATCTCTATTGCACTTCGTTTACTGGGTATATTTGCCAGGTAATTTTTGAAATTTTTCTATGAGTTCAGTTGCTCGTATCATTACTGAAAGAATGGAGATGCTCCTAAGATTGCACTTTTTTCATGTTGTACATAAGACCTTTGTATTTTGTTATCTTTTCTCTCTCAATTCTGTTTTACCTAGCATCATTGGAGACACTAACTTCTACTAGGATTGCATTTTCTTGTCCCATATCACTATGTCATATTTAAAACTGTTTTCTAGGTAAATAACTGTAGGAATTGTATAGTTATAGTGCATGATTTATTTCCAATTGTTCTTTCTGGTATATGTTCCCATGGATTGCTGCTACATTTGATATTCAACTTTTTACAGATGGTCCAATAGAGATATTTATAGTAGCTGTTACCCAGCAGAAACTTACAACTGGATGTCAGATGGCTTACACTTTCTACTTTTGTGTGGCAGAACCTGCGCTTGTTGTCATTGCTGAAACCACTCCTCTTCTTAAAAGCATTGGTTATCAAGTCTTGATCTTGAGAAGTCATTATAATAATGATCCTAAACTACAACAAAATGTGTCTGTCCAAGTCTTGTTTGTTTTATATGTTGGATGACTTTAAGAAATTGACTTTGGTTCGATGTGGATATCTCATTTTCTTTTTTATCCTATCTTCCTGGAAGCTAATATAATAGAAGAAAGAAAAAGAAAAACAACAAATATTTGTTTTAGGCTTTAGTTTTCATCAAATTACAACATGCAGAATAGAAGACTTAAATGGCCATATTGAAAGAATGGATGAGAGGGAGGTAGAATGAGTTAAGGTAGAAGGTCTACTTCATAAGGTAAAGCTAAAGAAAACATAGAAATGATAAAACTAGACTTGAGGGAAAGAAGGATAATTAAAGACCTGGTTAGAGATAGGTTACTAATTAAGCAGAACCCGTGGAAACTCCACAGTAGTTGAAAATATCATCACATAAGAAAACAATAGAATGTCCTTCAATAGAATGATATGTGTAATATTAGTTCCGATCAGCTTATGAATTAAAAAAAATATATATTTTTGTAGACAAATATGGATAACTGCTTGAGATATATTATTACAAGAAATAGAACTAAGATACTGGCTAGCAATACATCACATTAGTATTTTAATCTGCACCAACTAAACATTTGCGGGCAATAACTACCATATTATTGTGACCTGCACCGACCAAACACTGGCTGGCTATAATTAACTTATTAGTATTGTGATCTGCACACTCCATATACTGGCTGGCAATACTAATAAGCTATTTATTGATGACCAGTGTCTGGTGAGTGCAGATCACAATACTAATAAGTTATTGTAATCTGCACCCACCAGACACTAGCCAGCAATAACTAACTTATTAGTATTAGTAAAAGAAGAAATAAACAAACTAATTGAACAACTTCCTAAACCACTAATTTTAACAGGGAACTTCAACAGCCACAAAATAATATAGAAAGGAAAAAAAAAACATACAAAAAAGGAGAAATTATGGAAAAAAAATTATAAACAACAATCTATGCTTCCTCAACTTAAAATCCCAAACACACCTGGACCCAACCTCTGGATCGTACTCAGCTATTAATCTGACATTATGCGACCCCTCTACTCTTCTTGACTTCACTTGGAGAATTTACGAAGATACAAATGGAAGTGATCATTTCCTCATTATAATTGAGAGTACCAATCTCTTGAAGAAGAGATTAAAAGATGGAGATTAAAAAAAGCAAATTGGGAAGAATTAAAAAATTTATGCTCTAAACATCTCATCCTAAATGAAAATATTCAAACAGCTGAAGATTTCTCTAACAAGCTAATTACGATAGTAGAAAAACGTATCCCTTTTAAAGTTACTCCATGCAAAAGAAACAAACCATAACTCGGTAAAGAATGTCAAGTGGCCATCAAACAACGACGTAAAGTACTAATTTCAAATTGAACCCACAAAACCTAATCAACTTCAAATACCAAAAAGCATTAGCTCGAAAAACTATCAAAGAAGCCAAAAGAAACTCTTGACAAAACTATGTCAGTGAATTAAACTTCTCAAATGAGAAATCAGCATGGAACATGTTAAGAAGCATGTCTGGAAAAAAAGAAACAAATATTAGTAAATAAACTAGCAAAATAATTTGCTGAGAACTCAAATCAAATTAATCCAAAATTTAAAAAAATAAAAGAAAATGCACTTTTTGCCCCATAGCGTTTGATCCATTCATTAGATTTTCTTGAAACTTGGCCAAAATGTGGAGACCATTGTTCTTAATATAAATTCAGTATGGGTGACCCTGGCAAAATTCTAGTTCCCATCTCTCTGGGACATTTAGGGCTATAAAAATATGCCTTTTTGGAGCTTTTTTTTTTCATATTACTCAAAAACTTGCTATGTCTATATATTGGTTTTCCATGATGCTGAATTCAAATCTCAAAATTCCATATACAGATCTGAAGAAAAAAAAAAAAAAAAAAAAATATACATTTTTCCAAAATAAATAGCAACAAAAATGGAACAACATCCAAAACAAATTATTTCAAATAAGATCCGAAATAGATAAATATATCCTTGCCCTCACAAAGTCCAGGAAAGAACAAGTTATCCTAACCTGGCTCAGCATAGGGCACATAAATCTCACACAATCCTTTATTCTGAACAAAGAATTACAATCAAAA
Source organism: Euprymna scolopes (assembly GCF_053919585.1). Lineage (NCBI taxonomy): Eukaryota > Metazoa > Mollusca > Cephalopoda > Sepiida > Sepiolidae > Euprymna > Euprymna scolopes. Next base: position 101,815,433 of record NC_136492.1, read on the forward strand.
TGTGGTACATGCCAAACACCTATCACAGTCAAACACATCCTTATGGAATGTGAAACACTAGAAAACCTTAAAAAGTCTTTCTTCAAAAGTAATATGAAAAGTTTATTTGAATATACTAATATAAAAAGTATCTTTAAATTACTAGATGAGCTAAAGATATATCAGATCTGAATAAAGAAAAAGAAAGAATCCTAACAAAAAACATAACTGACTTTAAATAACTCAGAGGTTGATAGGTAAAAAAAAAATGAATAAATAAAAGCATAACATGTATATGTGAAACCATGTTTATATTTTCACTGAATGAGTTCTACGGACCCATCTTTTATTAATACAAAATATATATATATTTGTTTAAATTAAAACTTTAAATACACAGAAAAAAATAAAGTTAAATAAAAATATATTAACATTGACCCTACATTATTAGGTTTAAAGAATTAGAGTAGATTTTAAAAGAGACAAAAAAATAATTCCACCTCCATTTCAATTACTATGAAACTGCTTTTGTTACAACACCTCTCATATTCATGTTTGAACTAAAGTTGGACACATATCTGGAGAAGGAAAATTCCTAAAATATCATACGATATGGAACTTCCATTAGCACACACTGATGCAAATAAGAACATAATGCAATGTTAAAGTATATAAAAAATGCACATGTATTTTATTAATAAAAGACTAGCAGGACCTGTGGAAATTCCACAGGGGACTCCTTCATATGTAATATATTGATGTTGGTATTCCGTAGATGTTCAGTGTAAATGAAGACACTGATATTATTGTAGCTCTTTTGTTAAAACTTCAAAAGTATTTACCTAAGCTAGCAGGGATGCCCGGCATAGCTTGGTCATAAAGTACGCTTAAATATGATATTTTAATTTTTACAGATTTCATATATATTATTATAGAGTTAATGTTCTATTTTTATATATTATAAAGTTGCGATTTCAAAAATAAAAAATACATCTATATTACTTGGGTGCATCAGCTTGAATTGAAACCAAATCCCAAACTTATATATATATATATATATATATATATATATATATAAAAACTTTAGTTTCTTCAACTATAATCAAAACCGAAACCAAAACTTATGAATTCTTGATAAAATTATTTATAAAAAAATAGATCATTAAGGTGCTATCAGCTAAAATCAAAACCAAAACCAAGACATGAAGAATTCTTGATAAAATTATTTAAAAAAAATAGATTATTGGAGTACCGTTGGCTATAATCAAAACCAAAACTTATGAGGAATTCTTGGTAAAATTATTTATAAAAAAAAATTAGATGACTTAGTACCATCAGCTATAATCGGAACCAAAACTTATGAAGAATTCTTGGTAAAATTATTTATTACAAGAAATGGAAGTACATAACAATTAAATGACCCGGATGTAAGCGTGACACAGAAAATAACACACACGCTATCGTATTAATATAGAGATGAATCTGTATAGCTTGTTTATTGTTGTGTCTTGATTTGCTTCAGTTTGTGTTGATTCATTACACTTCTGCATTACATTGCCTTCTATAAATTAACTTTATATACAGACTAGACAATGCTTCAAACAAACTATATTAACCTCTTATGTTTTAACTGTAGTCCAAATAATACAAATAATATCAATCCTCATCTCAAAAATTCAGATACATCATGTTTTTTTTCTTTTTTCTTTAAAGTTTTTAATTAAGTTATGAGTTGTCTATATTTTCAAATTGCCACACTTTTTATTCTTTTTCAGCACTAACCTGACGACTTCAGTACAGGAAAATGAAGCGTTGCAAGAAGAACATGACAGATTGCTCCAGCGTCAAAATAAACTCTTACAAGATTTTCAGGACAAAGAAAATACATTTAAACAGGAGTAAGTTTTATTGCTGATGCATGACAAACGTAATGACTGATCAGTACAACTTAGAAATCGCAATCAGGAATGATTATTTAAAGTTTGTTTGGACAAGTTAACCTAAAAACAAAAATACTTCATTTTTTAGATGGGCGAAAAAAAAGGTGCAAATCGATTCTCATTGACATGTCTCAATAAGAACGGTTGGAGCTTGTCACTTTGAAAAGAAAATATTTTGCAATGTTGATATGTATCAAGTAAGGACTTGTCAAGCAAATTGATGTTACTGCATGTTTTTATGTGTACACATGGTAATGAGTTTGTTAACTCTAACAATCAGATTCTTTGTTATTCTCACCTGTTTTCATTAGTCACTGGCCAGGTTAGCTGACATCTAATTCACTTTCTTTTATTCATTTTTGGTGAGGGATGAGTCATTCTTCTTTGAGTTAATACTGAAAAGCAATAATAAAATTTTTTTTTGGTGATACATAAAATAATACTACATATATAAATACATGCACTGCATGTGAGTGTACAGTGTACTGGATATTAACTTTTGTCTCATTTTATCCTTGAGTGCACCTAATTACCGATGGATTACTTTCCAAGAACTTGAGTTGATTTATTTTTTTAACTCATTTTTCTTTTTCCTTCTCTTATTTCTTCCATACTTAATTTGTCCTGCTTTATTTTTTTATCCTATTTAATTTTTTTATCAGAACTTTATTGTAAGTTTGTTTTTTTTTTTTGAAAATTAAAAAATTTTTTAAAAAAGTTTTTAAAAACTTTTTAATAAATTAAAAATAAATTTTTCTTAATATTTCATTTTTTTATATATTGTTTTGTATATTCTTTTAGCATTTATTTTTTTCTCACCCTTTTCTCTTTTATCCTCATCATATTGCCTCCCCAATTTCTTTTCCAATCCCAATCTCAAAAATTTTTCCATTTCTAATCTGAATGTTTTCAAAGTTAATGTTGTCTTTTTACCTTTACTTTTGTATAAAAATGTTTTTTTCTCCTCTTCTGACAAAAAGCGTTTAGCTTCAAAATACCATGGCTTAAAGAGGTTTTTCTCTTATTCCTCTTTCTGTAACCCTTATTGACTTGATAATGTAATAAAGTTCTTATGTAACTTTATGCTATATCTGTGTATGTGTGTTTAATGTCTCTTTATTTAATTTTCAGTTTAGAAGATTTGGTTAAACAAAATGCAGTGAAAAATTCTGAATATGGAGAATCTATTCATCAGCTGACATTGCAGAATGAATCTTTGACTGTACATTTTAAGGTACAATTTTTAAAGGGCATTCATTCCTCTTTGTGGGTTGAATAGTTTTACGCAGGATCTCAAAAGTCATTGATGAGTTTCAGTTTTTAATAAATTTCTTTATGTTGCAGACAAATGTATGATGTCATACTGCAAGAGATAGAATGCAGTTGCCATGACAGTTGCTTTGGAGAAAGAATAATCTCCTGCAAAGACACTGTCACTTGGTTTTCGCATTCACTAAGCTTAACTAGCACAGATGTCTTTTTATATGAAGAACTAGAAATAATAAAAAGATTGTTGTGTGTGTCCAGAATTCCCCTTATATTAAACAACAAAAAAAATTTTTTTGATGTAAGTACAAATGATGGAAAGAAAATATCATACATTACAAGGAGGCTCCTTCAGTCTTTGACAGACTATAGATACCCACGAAGGGATGCCTGCGCGTGAAATTTTTGTGGCAGGAGGTGCGCAATTTCCAACCACACCTCTCCTGAGTTGACATTGCTAAATACCAACGGCAAGTGAAGTGTATGTTCAGGATGACTGGAAACAAATGCCAAGATAAGCAGAGAACACATACAGTGCCTAGAATTCCCAAATGGTCACCCATCTGGTACTAACCAGGCTCAACATTGCTTAACTTCAGTGATCTGACGAGAACTGGTGTGTCAATGTGATTATGCTGTATATGTACACTAAAAATTAAATAAATGGCTCAAATAGTTTTATTTTTATAAAGAAAATCATTTTTAAGAGAACTTGAGTTTTTCCAATGTCTCCATGTTAAAAATGTCACTCTAAAGTTTTGCAAGTTTGAATTATTTGGAGTTATTTTCCTTGTTTCCAAAATGGTGTAGAAATGTCGTTACAATTCATTTCCTTATTTAAAAATAAAACAACTTGATCAAGTGATTTTTAATATACGATATTTTCTTTTCATCATGAGTACATACATTATACAGATTTTTCTTTGTATTTGTTTTTTAATAGAGAGAAAATTTTGAACAAGCACCGAAATTGTTAATAATATTTTAGCTATTTTATAAAAATTCATTTGAAAAAAATAATTTACTTCAAATAACTGATGAGGAAGAAATTTAAACCTTTTCCATTTCTCTGCTAGTCTGATGGGGGAAGTTTTGGTAGCAACATGGCCCATCAGTTCTTCTTAGTTACAGACAAACAGTTTTGTCTGTTTGAAAGTTAATCATTTTTCAAGAAAGTGATCTGTTTTGTGTTGTATGTTATTGTAAGCATATTTTTAAATTCAGGAACAAATAAAAAGCTTAAAGGAAGACCATCGGAAAACACTGGATCTGCTCCATCAACAAATTGATATGGCAGAGAAGGAGAACTACCGATTGCAAAGAGAGCTACAACAACCACAGTATACAACCACAGTTATCCAGCGATCAAATAAATCTACAGAAAGAGAGCCAACTGACTCGCCGTCATCTGATACTCCTTTAGACATAGCTCGTCATGAGGAGCGGCAACAAGGGGAGGTAAGCACTGCATGAATTAACTTATATTGAATTATTTATGACATTAGTTTAACTGTAAAGTTTTATAACATTTTTACAATACTTTTTGTAAATATCATGAGTGGTGTTTATTGCTGTTTCACTGTGGGAAAATGTAACTCTAGGTCAGTAGATGGAGGATCAAAAAGCCAGTGTACAAAAGAAGATGATGAAAAAATGCCGGAGCAGCTTTGACTAATGTGCACCCCCCCCCCTCCATCTCCCATAGGAGCGTTTCACGCAATTAGTGATTAATCAACTTTTTCACAAAAAAAAGGTCAAGCCTAGGAGAGTTGAACTTATAGGACAGCATAGAACCATCCCTCAGCCTGACAGCAAGGCCATCTCTATCAAAATAGCTCATATTTTGTCGGACTGATTGTTGAGGATGTATCTCTGATTGGTATGCTTGCAATTTAAAGATGACTATTGGTCAGAAAAATTATTTTAAACATTTTTGTTTTTGATGTTTTTTTTTTTTTTTTAATTCTAGTTTATTCAATCCATTAATGTATGGATTAAAAATGTAATTAAAAAAAGAAATCTTAGTTTTTCAATTACCATCTGATGAATCAAACCAATTTTTTTAAATTAAATATTTACTTAGTAACTTTGTTCAAATAGATTTTGACTTGAAAGTATGAAGATATCAAATTAAATAAAAAAAAAATGAGCAGTTAATGTGTCTCCAAACATTTTTTCTATGAACAAGAATTGTTGGTTTTGAATATTTTGGATAAATAAAACAAGTTTGATTGTTTAAAAGTATTAACAAAAACACTGTTAAAAATCATCAAAGCATTTTCATATATAATCAACTTTGTAATTGATTTTCTTAAAAGCTGTCAAAACTTTACAAGCATTATATTGAATTACTTATCACAAATGTATTTTTCTTTTTAGGGAATGGAATATGTAGATTCTGAGTCTTGTCAACGGGTAAGACATTAATTTCTTACAATTTAAAAAATAAATATGTCCATCTATATATCTATAAAAGTGAACATGTCTGTGCGTCTGTCTGCGTACATTTCCCTACGCTATATCTCTGTAAATTTTTAGTCTACAGACTCGAAATTTGATATACAGGGTACTGAGATTTGGGAAAATCTATGTGATCGGTTTTCGGCCAGAAATTTTGCTGTTAAGAAGTCAAAGTTCAACGATTTGACCTTTAAGAACTCTACCAAACTCCTCCGACAATTTTGAGTCTACACACTTGAAATTTGAGATATAGGTTCCTTGGACATGGATCCCACTTAATAACTTGATTTGAGCCGAAAACAATAAATTTTAAGGGGTCATAATAGGGGTCAAAGTTTAGAAAATTAACCTTTTTTTTTTTTTTTTTTTTTTTTTTGCTCAGCATATACCTCCAAACACCCGGCCAACGCCAGGCTGAAATGCTAGTATATCTATAAAAGTGAAATTATCTGTATCTGTCTGTGTGTGTGTACATTTCCTTACCAAACTAATCTGTCAATTTTCAGTCTACAGACTCAAGATTTGACATAAGGGGTATTGAGATTTGGGAAAATCTTTTTAATCGGTTTTCGGACAGAAATTTGGCTGTTAAGGGGTCAAAGTTCAACGATTTGACCGTTGAAAACTCTAACAAATTCCTCCGTCAATTTCGGATCTAAACTCTTGAAATTTTAGATGTAGGTTACTTGGACATGAATTTAATGTTTTAACTTGATTTGAGCTCAAAACAATAAATGTTAAGGGGTCAACATTGGGGTCAAAGTTTTAAAAAATTTGACCTCTCAGCCAATGTTTGGTGTAAACATATGAAATTTTACATAAAGTGTATTTAGACATAGGGCAAGCTTTTTAATCAGTTTTTGGCCGAAAATTTAGCTACCAAGGAGTCAAAATACAAAAGATTTGACCTTTGCGGTCTCTAGCAAAGTATTCAGCCAATTTTGGGTCTAGACATTTGAAATTTTTACATAAAGGGTATTTAGACATGCAGCAAGCTGTTTAATCAGTTTTTAGGTGAAAATTTTGCTGCCAAGAGGTCAAAGTTGAACGAGTTGATCTTTGCAGACTACCAGACTCCTCTGCCAAACACATGAAATTTTAGATGTAGGTTACCTGGACATGAAATTTTAGATGTAGGTTACCTGGACATAAGTCAAACTTTTTAATATATATATATATATATATATATATATATATATATATACATACACATATGCACATAGTTATAAACAGTACATTGGGCCAGAGCACAGCCAGGCTTAACTGCTAGTAAATAATATTACTGATCATGAAAAATTAAAGTAGATATTATTTAATCCATTTTGAATAAAACTTTACTATTCTTGTGATAGAGTACTTAATTTTTATTTGTTATTTCATTAAAGTGCATCCCTTTAAAAGTATTATTGCCGTATGCAAAGGAGGAAGTAATTATACTGAAAATCTATGCACACGTGGTAGCTACTTACACAAAAAGTAGCGTCAAATGATTATTAACTATGAGTTTGAAAACCAAGGAAAATAGGAGCTGTTTCCTTAGGTATATTGTAAAGGCATCATATTGAAAATACAGATTCATTTTGTATTGCTTTTAGTCAAACACGTAAATTTGTAAATTTTTTATTGTGTATTGGCTGTGTAATCGATGGCAGGCATAATGATTAAACAGTGATCTAACAGTTCAGCAACAAAAAGTTACTCTAATTACATTTATTCTTTATGTTGCAATGGGGTCATGAATGTGGACTTATTACTATTGGAGATAGTCATCCCTACTCTCTCTTTGAAATCAGTAAACAAAAAGAAAAATGTTGATTGCATAAAATATAAGAATTGTTAAATTTGAATTAAATTGAATTTTTTAAAATGAAAATGTGGACCAATGACTGACTTAAATCACAGTTAAATTATCTAGTTAAATTATACCAGTCAAAAAAAATAGGAGAAATTCTAACTTTGCTTTATATATAAGATCAGGTTCTATTAAAGTCCTAAATATTCTTACAATAACAATTGATCTCCTTAAAATAAAATTTTTAATCATTCAATTCTGTTATTTACTTTTTGAAACGCTAGACAAAATATAATTTTCAATTTTTAATTTGAATTTATTCTCAAGTCACATTTTTCAGTCATTTTTATTCTGTTGTTTAATTGGTGTTTATATCTTTTATTTGTTCCAATAAATAAACGTTCATTCTTTTCAATTTCCACAACTTTTATTACTTTTGTTTCATTTCTTTCATGATTCTTCTATTTTAATAATTGTTTTTCCTGTAGGTCAATAGTAGCCATGGTATCTCATCACTTGTCAGTTTTGAACAGTTACTCACACAAACAGATGAGGAAGGTAAGTTTTTGTATTTTGTAATTGGAAAACAATAAGTTCGAAATATTCAGTTGTAGTTCTTATCCAGAGTTTCTCCTTTATTAAAGAGACAAAAATAAAGAAAATCTGTATGCTGTATGTACCTATGACAAAATGAAAATGTATTCCAAAAAATCATATAAATTGATCAAATTATAACGAAAATCATTTTTTATAAGTACCCAAGGAGTCCCTGTCTCACCTGCATTTTAAAAAAACAATCTAAAAAAACAAAAATGGTAAGTCAATAATTTAAATTTGTGATATTTATGTGGTAATGTCTTAAAAAACTTGCGAGATTTATGTTGTAATGCCCACAAATTCTCATTAATCACTTAAAAATGATTTTCTTTATAAAAATAAAACTACTTGGTCAATTTACGTGATTTTTGGAATATGATATTTTCGTTTTATCACAGGTACATACATCATACAGATTTTTCTTTATTTTTGTTTTTTAATATTAGAGGAATTATGAACAAGAACTATTTTTTTCTTTCTTTTTTTTTACTAATGAAAAAAAGCCGCTTGTTAATACAGATTAATGATATGGATTTCTTGTCAGTTGAATGATGAAAAATATTATAGGATTAAAAATGATAAAATGGATTAAACAGAAGTTGATTGTTTATGAATATGTTTTCTGACAAATATTTGAATGCTAAACAAAACTTATCCAGAAACTTTTATTTCTTGTTGATAAGTCTTAACAATTATTTGTTTGTATATTGTATGAATTGAAATGAATTTGATTTTAAGAATCTTAAAAACCAAGAATAATTATTAAATTAAAATTATAACAAAAATGAAGCAATACAAATTTATATAACTTTTAAGTTATTTTTTGAAAAAGGACTGTTTCAATAATTTCTCCTTAAAATGAATTGATTTTTCCCATTAAAATATATATTATAGAGTGTAATAGATAGGGTCTAAATGAGCAAAGCCTCAGTAAAATATATTTAAATATGCTTTGCTCTGAGTATTGCAGTTATAAGCTCAATAGGTGTAATTACCTAGAGCTATATAAATATTAATTAATTGTGAAATTATCAATCAAGTTTTCATAGGAGGAAACATAACAAAATCATATTTATCATTTCCGAAAACATTGTACATATAAATATGATTTTATATTTATAAAAACTTGATTTATAATTTCACAATTATCTCTCACCCTTTATATATATATATATAAACATGTTTTAAAAATGTGTCCATATCTCCTTAAGTAAAGTTCAATTTTAAAACAAAGCTCAACTTTGTGATCGTTTTTAATGTTTATAACCAACCAATTTTTTTCTGAACGTAAAATAGTGTACATCTTGACAGCAAAAATGTTTTAATCTTAACATTTTTTAATGATATAACTTTAATTACTTTTTCTAAAAGAGTGCTGTTTGATTGAGGCATTGTGTGTAATGTGTAAAAAGTTTATTATGTTGAAGCTGATGACAATGCGATTAAGGTTTAAAATACAATGAGGTAATCAAAGAAAAAAGAAGAAAATCGATTACATTATTTTCTTTTGACTATCATTACCTTTTCAAATCGCACATTTTTTTTCGACATATTGTCAACTTATATTGTCATAGCCTAAAATATCAAACTTTTCAACCTATATTGTCATAGTCTAAAATATCATAAACTTTCTATTTTATAATATTTAGTGATGTTATAAGATTGTTACATTTGATTTCTTACTATGGTTTTCAGTTATAAAACCAGTATTTAATGAAGAAGAGCTAAAAATGGATTTAGACAGTGCAGAAAAAAGAAGTGACCATTTAGCACAGGTAAGACATTTACAGTAAATTTTGTAATGCTGCATCTATTATCTTTAAATGCTTGAAGAAAATGTTAGAAACGTTTCCATAAAACGATTCAGATTTTTTTTTTTTAGGGTATTCAATATTTATGTATCATAAATTAAGTCTCTGAAAAATGGGTTCTTTTGATTCTCTATTCGTATGATATTTACACACGTAATTTGAACAACCTGGGATTCTTATGTCAAGAACAAGAAGCAACCAATTTTAATGTAGACAAACTGATATACTGATTTTTTTTTGTAATTTTTTGCTAAAGGTCTTTAAAAAAAAACAATTGTTTATTTTTTTTTACAGACTGATGGGCTGAGATTTGGAGAATTAAATAATTTGTTGATATACTTTTTCAATCTCATTTTTTTGAGGGGTTTAACTATTATTAACTATTAAAAAAAATAAACACTATAAAAAATCATTTATGATTTGAAAAAGTAAACATTTTATTTTTTTTTTTAACTGAAGAGAACATTTTTTTCTTTTTATGTTTAAATTTTTTTTTTTAATTATTCTCCTAAGTTTGAAAAAAATGTTTATTTTTACAAAACTTTTTAACAAATAAAAAAGAAAACGACAACCCAAAAAACAACAGAAGCCATTTGGTGTGCCTTAATTTGCCGTAGATAAATATTAAAACTGCTGTTTGTAGTTGTCTTTTTGTGTGTGTACATTACCATCATTGTCAGCAGTAGTGTTAATTACTCACTGCTGTTGTTATTAAAACATTTGCTGGTTTCATCAAATGTGACTTAATAAAACTTGATTTTGATTTAATGCAGCTTCTAAATGAAAGCGAAGCAACTGTGATGAGGTTAACAGAACAAGCTAAAATTCTGAAAGAGGAAATTCGTCGCTTAGAACGCAATCAAGAACGAGAAAAAGAAGCAGCCAATATGGAATATTTAAAGAACATCTTCCTCAAGGTAATCGTTTTGACAGTTTAAAAACCATTTCTATTTGTAATGCAAACCGTTGTCAAGATGAAAATCTGAAGAATATTTGAGTATCTAATTTACTAATTTGATTCATTATCATCAAATAAGATTAATTTCTTAATAAAATAATAATCCAAAAAAAAAAAAAAAAGAAAAAAAAACTAATCAATAAGAAAAAGATGTTGAAACGACTTAATATGAAGACATAACCAGATAAGGAAAACTTGGGAGGAAGTGATAAGCCAATTTCAAAAAGCCATCCAACACATGTCAGCATGTAAAACAGATTTTAAACTGAATATGAAAGAATTCATTTAATTTATTGAGTGAACTTTATAATTATTTCATACTATTAAATTAGAAACAAATTATTGATGGATTTAAGGAAGAATTTAAATTTGATTAATATTCTTAAAATGTTTTGAGTTTTATGAAATGTAAGAATAAGACTTATAAATCTATTACATAAATATTTAATCTATTATATAAATAAATATATATGTGCATGTGAATATTATCTTTGTGTTTTTTTCCCCCCTCCCCAGTTTGTCACGTTAAAGGCTGGTGATGAGCGGCACATGCTGATTCCTGTTCTGTGTACAATGTTGAAACTCAGCCCGGAAGAAAAATCCAAACTCACTGCTATTGCACAAGGTGAGAAAGGAAGACGTTTTTTTTTTCTTTGTTGTTGTTATCAAAATATCTTATTGATTTTAACAGGGGAAGTGATTTTTACTCTCAATTGTAAACTTCATATGACTGAGTCAGCTATAACAGTTTTCACTGACTCATCAATATAGATCAGCCATCACACAGTTTCACAAATATAAAAACAACTAGGGAATTCCCTGGTGTAAGTTCCACAAGGAAATAAATGAGAGACATGTTGGTTTAGAATATCGTTTTGTTAAGAAAAAACTCATTGAAGTTGTTATTTAGGATATGCAAGTAGAACAGAATTTTTTTTCCTTATCAAGGCCTGGAGACCACTCGAGGATAAGGATCATCGCGTGTACAGTAATCAATGGGATAATATCATAGTAATCGTTAGTAATGGAAATTCGGTAGATTGGATTACTTAAGGAGGTGGTTCATTAAGAATTTGTTTATGTTGGACTTGAAGACAACCAAGTTGTAGTCAGCTGGGAAACAGACAAACGGAACAAAGTTCCACAGGTGTGCAGTTCTAAGAAAGATTCTCTGTTCATGGAATCTATGTTTTGACTTGGGCACAGTCAAAGAGTGGGGAAAATTATTGACAGTGGTTTCAGCTAGACGGGTGTTTTTTGTGAAAGATTGGAGCGGAGAGAACCAGAGATTGGAGCTCAGACGAGCACTTGCCATTGAAATCACGCTAAAACAAAGAGGCTCGCAACGTTCCTTCTGTGGGAAAGAGATTCAAATATTTTTTTTTTCAATTAACTACATTTAAGTTAATTGGTAATATATATGGTATAATCACGTTGACGCACCGGTTCCCGTTAGACCAGTGAAGTTAAGTAACATTGAGCCTGGTTAGTACTAAAATGGGTGACCATTTGGGAATTCCAAGTGCTGTATGTGCTCTCCGCTTATCTCAGCATTGTTTCCAGTCGTCCTGGACTTCTTGCCACTGGACTCAAGCAGTGCCGATTCAGGAGGGGTGTGGTTGGAGAGTGTGCAACCCTTACCTACTGAATGGAGGCTTCCACATTTAAGTTAATTGTTATGAAGTAACAAAGTAATGAAATGATTTGTTTAACTAATTTTTCACTTAATTTTATTCGTTGCATTAAATTTGAATATTTTTTTTTGTCCTTGTCAGGTGATGATGGTGTTTCCGGAAACCAACCTGCAAGTTGGGGCTCCTATCTCCACCGGTGGTCTGGATTGACGTAGGGGAAACACAAACTTTATACACATTCACTCACACAACTATTGCTTGATACGAATGTTAAGGCTGCTGAGATTAATATTTTGGTGGCATCATATCCATAAATACAATTATCATGTTTTGTCAGAAAGTTATTTTAAACACAAAAGAATTGTAAATTATTTGGCATTTGTGTTTAAGTTTCTTCGGCCATTGTTATATCTTATATGGTTCTTTTCTTTGATCTGCATGTAGAGTGGAGGGAAGACAGATTCCAAAGAATCTGATTGTACTAAAAATGATTGGGAAACACAGTTATGTACACACAAAATATGATAATGATGCCGAAAACTCGAGTTCAAATGCTACTACCTCATTTCACAAATAGTCGGCCATATTGTTTTGTCTACATTCAAGAATTATTTTTTAACTGGTATGATACAAGAATGGACATGTTTCCAGTCTCTTCTGTCATTTCACTAATTCACTAGCCGGTTGGTCTTTAACAAAATGGTGCTTTATTTTGTTCTGGTTTTGTTTTGATATTTCACTTATTGTTCAGAATTCTCCATGTATTAAAAAAACGAAAAATAAGGAAAAATTTGTATGATGGATGTATCCATGATAAAATGAAGAATCACATAAATTCCAAAAATCATGTAAATTGATCAATACTTTTATTTTTAAATTAAAAAAAAAAAGAAAAGTTTTATGAGTATCCGAGAAGTAATTGTTTTGCCAACCGTTTTGAAAAAGATGTCAAGAAAGAAGGGAGATAACTCAACAATAATTCATATTTACTAGATTTATGGTGTAATGTCTATGAATTATCAATTGCTTAAAATGATTTTCTTTATAAAAAGAAAACTACTTGATCAATTTAGGTGGTATTTAGAATATGATATTTTTGTTCCGTCACAGATATGTACATCAGAGATTTTTCTTTATTTTTGCTTTTTTAATACAGGGGAATTCTGGATAACAGCCAATATTTGTTTTAATCTCTGTGTTTATCTTTAATTTGGGATAATTTATCTGAATCTAAAATGCTTATTCTTTTGTATTTACCATTCCCACAGATTCCAATCAACTGCAAATTCGTAATAATTTATACTTCTGCCAATTCATGTAAGATTTTGAATTGATAATCTGTCAATATTTTTGTATATTTCATAAAACCTACAAATATCTTCACTAAAATAAAACCTATTGATTATTTTCATTACATTTCTGATATGCAAAGTAATTTCTTTTGGGTTTTTTTTCTGTAAGGTTTCCAACCTATTTCAAGTTCTGTGCATTTGAGATGGAATTAACTTTCCCAATATAGTTGAAGCATTAAGTAAAAACATATTTTTTGTGTTTAATTCAGCTGCCATCTTTTTGAGAGTCAAGGTTAACCAATAATTTTCATTTTATTCAAAGTTAGTTGCTTTGGCTTTTCGTACTGAAAATTACTGAATCACTCGAGTTAATCATTTTATTTGTTGCTCTTTAACATAAAAATAGGTTTCCTTCATTAATTCCAATGTTGCCTTTGAAATTACTCTATAGTCTTATTTTCTTTCTTCACCTAACAGATCTTGAAGTTTGTAGATATATCCCTTTCACTAAACCCTTTTAGGGTCCAAATTTGTATATATCCAGTAGCAATAGTTTTTCATTCTACTCTTTCTATGAAATGTTTTCCAAGTTCTTTTTCATTACTTATGAATTTCATAGTATAGAACAAACTTTCTTTGCAAATTTGTTGACAAAAAAATGATTGAAAACTTGGTAAGCTTTAAAATTTAACAGAATAATTTTCTAAGGGAATAGTATGGTCTCTAAAGAAGAAAAACCCGTATTTCCTTTTCTTTTAAATGTGATAAAGACATTACAATTTTTCAGGTAAATTATTTATTTGTTATTTCTTATAGAGCAACCTTTTTTTTTGGGGGGGGGGGAGGGTCTTGTCCAGAATTCTCCCTATATTGAAAAATAAAAATAAAGAAAACTATACGTAGCTGTAACAAAACAAAACAACATATTCTCAAAATTATATAAAATGATCAAGTAGTTTTATTTTTATAAAGAAAATCAAATTATGAGCATCCAAAGCGGTATTGCTTTGCCTGCCATTTTGAAAATAAAATATCTAAAAAAAAAAAAAAAAAAAAAAATGAAAAAATGGAGATAGCTCTTAACAATTCAAAACTTGTGAAATTTATGTTGTAATGCCTATGAATTCTCATTTTATAAAAAATAAAACTACTTAATCGATTTTATTTTTGGCAGTCTTAGGAATATATTTTCGTTTTGTCATGGGTACGTACATCATATAAATTTTTCTATATTTTGTTTTTAATATAGGGGGAATTCTGGCAAGAACCCCTTTTTTTATAGGAAAATACTTATTAATTTGAATGTTTCTTTTATCCAGTTAGGAAAATCATATAAATTTTTATTCGTTAATTCACTGCTTGTTAAGATGTAGTTGACAAATTGATTTTTTAAATATATCATTTTACTCAAAAACAATATTACATACTTAATTGTCATATCGGAAATAGTAATATATCCAAAAATTATGAAACTTCATTAAGTAGAACAGCTGCTATCGTGTTTTTAGTTAAAAAAAAAAAAGAAGTCTATTGCTAGAGACAACAAATATTAAAGCCATGGCACAAGTAATCTAAAATGTTGATTTCTGAGTTATGTCCCCTGTGTCTAGACTTCTACTGTCTACTTTATAACATCTAAGAAAAATGCGATTTTATCCAATTTTCAGTAAAAATTACTTTTAACTAGGAATAAATTTCTATTTGATGAATTTTTGTAATATTACTATTATCAGTATGACAATATTGTAATATTGTTTTTGCTTAAAACAACATTTTTTAAAAAATCAATCTGTCAACTTTACCTTAACAGCACCGTTAATTCACTATTTCATAAATAAAATGTATGCTATTCTTGGACTAAAATGCTGAAATGTTCTATTACTTACTTTGCTGTTTGTCCGTCCCTTGAAACTAAAACCTCAAAATGCTGTCCAATAATCGAAAACTAAATAACTTTTTTCTTGCTATTTTTTTGTTTGTTTGTTATGTGTCCTCTCTTTCATTCACTTGTATCAAGTGATTCTTCATGGTCTCTCTGTTGTTAAACAGTTAAAATGGCCGAAGTTATATCTGCACTATTTGTTGTGCAGCACACATTTAAGGCGCTTTTCGTGGCACAGTTTATTGGCATGTAAAAGTTTGTATTTTTTTTTTTTTTAAAACAAAAAAAAAAAAAAAAACAAAAGAGGTGATCATTGGAGCTTGTATCTTTTGGAATTGAATTTATTGCATACAATTTTTAATTATGCATATAAATCACATCAGTATTTTTCTCATGCTATTTGTGATAACACATTGTATTTACTTATACAAACACATCTTATTAACTATCAGAGAATATTCATTTTAATTTAAATCTCTTAAAATCCTTATTTTTTGTTGTCTTTACAAAACACAAAAAGCATGTCAGTTTGCTACTTAGTAAAAATTGCAAAAGATAATTTTTAATGTTTTTCAGGCAGTTAAAAGGAAATATACAACAGATGCTAGTCCATCGATTGCAAGTGTTTTATTATTGAATTGGACAACAGGTGGCACAGAAGATGTTTATATTTATATACAGCATAATCATGTTGACACACCGGTTCTCGTTAGATCACTGAAACTAAGCAATGTTGAGCCTGGTCAATGCTAAAATGGGTGACTATTTGGGAACATCAGGTGCTATATGTGCTCTCCACTTATTTCGGTATTGTTTCCAGCTGTCTTACATCTGTCCTTATCAATGGAATCTTGTAGTGCCAATTCAGGAGAGGTGTGGTTGGAGATTATGCAACCCTTGCTTCACAATTACATGTGCAGCTACCCTTACAGGGAATATCCATTGCTTCTTCAAGACTGAATGGATCACCATAGTTAAGCAACTTTGAGCCTGGTCAGTATTAAAATGGGTGAACATTTGGGAATACCAAGTGCTGTATGTACTCATTACTTATATTCACTTATCTTGGCATTGTTTCCAGTCATTTTGCATTTCTCCTTGGCACTGAAATCAGGCAGTGTTGTCTCTCAGAAGAGGTGTGTTTAGGGATTGCTCAATCCTTAGTTCACAATTACATGTGCAGCTACTCTTACAGGGAATATCCGTTGTTTCTTCAAGACTGAACAGAGGACATACATGCATGCATGTGTTTAGACATTTTTTCAATTGGAGTATTCCATTATTAAATTAGGTGGCACAAAAGATATTTTTTTGCATATGTATTCAGACATTTTTCAAATTCAATCAGATCATCTTGCTGCACTAACTGGTGTTTGTTACCTATGTGAATAAATGTTTGGTTCTTGTCCAGAATTCTCCATATATGTAAAAAAAAAAAATAAAAATAAAAAAATTAAAAAAAATTGTATGATTTACATATCCATGACTAAACAAAAATATATTCCCTTCAAGTAACTGTATTTTTAAATAAGAAAATCAAATTTTATGAATAATGCCTGACATTTTGAAAACGACTTAAAAAAAAAGAAAAAAAGGGAAATAACTAAACAATAATTCAAACTTGCAAGATTTGTGTTGTAATGCCTATGAATTACCATTAATCACTTAAAACTGATTTTCTTTATAAAAATAAAACTACTTGATCAGTTTATGTGATTTTTGGAATATGATATTTTCGTTCTCATCATGGGTATGTACATCACGCAGAATTTCCTTTATTTTTTTTTTTAATATAGTTGAAATTCTGGAAAAAATCATTTAATTTTGGAATATTTAAAATTACATTCACTAAATTTAACTGAAATCTTTAAATACTATTAAGAATATTTCTTTGACATCTAATTTACATAAGATATTCTGTACTCTCTTCTCTTAATAATTAGCTCTATTATTTGCTTTAATTGTATCATTTTTCCTAATATAATAAATACTTTTACATGTATAATAATGTATGCTCCAGTTTAAGCGTTATTTACTAATTCTATTTATTATTGTACGGCATAATCCCGCTGGATCACCGAAGTTAAGCAACGTTGAACCTGGTCAGTACTAAATGGGTGATCATTTGGAACTTCCAGGTGCTGTATGTGCTCTCTGCTTATCTCGGCATTGTTTCCAGTCGTCCTGGACTTTTCTTTGACACTGGACTCAGTACCGATTCAGGAGAGGTGTGGTTGGAGATTGTGCAATCCTTGCCTCACAATTACATGCACAGCTGCCCTTACAAGGAGCATCCTTTGTCTTTCGAGACAGAACGGAGGCATCGGCTATTTATTTCTAGTTTAATATAAGAATAAGTAATAATTTTAGATTGTTGGTAAGAAGAGCTGTAAAAGTCAAAATTCTTTTTGCTGTTTGTCTTTGCAATACTCTCATTAAAAACCACATATTCCATTAATAAAAAAAACAAAACAAGCAAAAAACTCAGAACAAATACTATACTTTGCTCCTAACCAAAAAACAAGGTAATTCATTATTTTTTTTCCACATCATTCTTTGTAATATTCTCTTTGTTCAATCTAACCCTTTTAATTAAAGTTCCAAATTTCTAAATAAATTTTTGTTTGGACACTTCTCATGGTAGCATACAAATATTTTTTTTTGCAAATAATTAAATAATATTTTCACTATAATTGGAGTAAAGTTTTTTTGTTTTTTTTTTTAAAACACATCCACGCAATTATTTTACTCTCTTATCTAAATGTTATATAGCACATTTTTTTTCTACAAAATTTAAAATATTTTTATTTACATGAGCTATAAAATAAAAGAAACCAGGTAAAGATGAAAATTGATATGCATAGGTATTATATGAACACTTCTTAAGTAACGTATATAAACTAATGTATAATAAATATATAATTAAAAATTCTTACAAACGAAATTAGATGAAGTTATAAAAGTATCTCAAATTAGATAAGAGTCAGGCATTTCTTTTCTATAAGTTATTTTCAGTATTTCCATAGCCTTTTATCACAAATAGTGAAAAAAAAAAAAACTCAGAACAAATACTATGCTCTGGAACGAATTGTATTGAAATGTTTTGCCAAGTAGCTCAAAGATGTCAGTCCTTCATCTGTACATATATAAAAGTTATTTGTTGCACTGACATTAATATTAAAAGGCCACTTTTCTATTTTAAAACTGAACACAACATCCTTATATACTTAATCATCCCCTTTTTTAAGTCAGTAATATATTCGTGACTAATTTGTATGTTCTTTTAAAATCAAATTTTTATTAATTTACTGTTTGTTCTTTTTTCTGGATGATTAATTTCATTTCACTATTATGTAGTTCTGTTTGTGTATATTTTCTACATTGTGCATAATTACACAGAATTTGGAGCTGCATTTAAAGTAAATCTATCTGTGTAATGGTCTCTACCAAATTACTATCAATTTTTGGTGTACAGATGTGAAACTTGATATAGAGAGGATTCGAACCTGTAGAACAAAATTGATTTGGTTTTTAGCTGGGAAAATAGTTGCTAAAGGGTCAAAATTGAAAAATTTGAACTTGACAGGCATAGTTGTAATGTGTACTATGCATGCACAAATATACATTTATATGTTTAACTGCGTTAATTTGTCAAGTTTTGATATGCATGGGCTGTGTATCATATTTTGCATTGAAGTTG
Source organism: Euprymna scolopes (assembly GCF_053919585.1). NCBI lineage: Eukaryota > Metazoa > Mollusca > Cephalopoda > Sepiida > Sepiolidae > Euprymna > Euprymna scolopes. The sequence goes on from NC_136492.1 coordinate 101,834,744, forward strand.
AGATGGTAGCGAATACCGCTGGAGAGCTAAATATTTTGGTTTTTATTCTAGCTGATGGTACCCAAATCATATTTTAAAGACTTTTTGAAATCACTACTATATATTGAGTACAATATAATAATCAATGGCTAGTATATGTACATTTGTAACCAAGTTGATCCCCTAAAATTTATCATCTGGTTTATCATCCACAACACAAAAAATTTGAATGCAGAACAACATAAACCTAACTTCATTAGATTGAGACCTTTTAACTATGAAAAAACAAAATTACAAATTTGAAATCTATGAATTTCACTAAAGGTTTATTTTAATCAACAGCAATAAAATTAAACATATTACAAAATGTTAAAAAAAAATTATTTAGGAGTTTAGTTTAGTGATGAAACTGAAAACACTTCATATTGAGAAATTAACAATTCTGTAAAATTATTTTGCATTCAAGCTATTTATATATTCACTTAAAAAATTAAGTCAGAAAATTAGATATCACAAAATGTAAAAAACAAAACAAAAACATTTTGTGGTTTGGTTATGTAAAAACATTTGCAAGTGGAAATTTAAAAATGTTTTAAATGGTGTTTCTCACATTTTGTATTGAAACTCTTCATAAGCACAAACTATGTATGAGAGTAGTCCAACTTTGGTTTGCAGATAGTGAAAAAAAGAAAACAAAAAACACTGTATTAAATGTTGTAGGAATAAGTTTTGAAAAGAAATAGTCCAAAAAAAGTCTTTACAAGTTTTCCCTATTATACCCAATGCCACAATCTTTAACAGTCAGCACAGGCTCAAAAAAGATAGAATGCATCTGGTGTTAGAATCATCCCCCACCATGATCCTAATATCAATTAACGTCAATCCCGGCTCTTTACCTCAACTGACAAGATTCAGAAGGGATATGGTCTCCTTTTTTTCTTCAATAAAAACAACCTATTTTTCCCACTGAGTATCCATCAATGCCAGAATATAAATAGGAACATTTGGTTCAATCCAATATTTAACAAAGTAGTGGTAAATAAATTGGAGTTAAGTTATAAGCATTTGTTGAAAATACATTAAAAAAAAAAAAAATGGAAATAATGTATATTAGTGCTACTGAGCAGTCATGAATGCTGTGCTTTGCCAACTATAAATTTCAATAGAAACACATTAAAATATTTCTGAATAGGAGAGGGGTGAGGACAAATAAACTCTAGAAAGCATACATTATCATAAAACATCAAGCAATTTTTTTTATTCAAAAAGATTAAAAATGTGTAAACTTTGTTTAGAGCAAAAGTGTAATTGTTTTTTGATCCAGGACATTGTTATTAAATAAAAGAATAGATGTTGTGTTTAAACACAAAAAATAGATATCTTCTGTGTTACTTATCACCTCATTAAACAATTTCTGAATTTCTTTGCTTCATGTATTAGCATCTGTTATACTATTTTTTAATTTTAACTGTCCATTGATAACATTGTCTTTCTGTTATAATTTTGTTTAATAGAAAGTAGAATCTAATATTTTGTAGTTTTAATACTCCTCAATGTAATTGATTTTTAGTATTCTCACATATGCTGCTGTTTCTTTATTTGTGATAAGCCTGTGAATAAACAAATGTTTGAGATATATATTTGTGTGTGTTTTAAAATAAATGACTTTAATAAAGATTGAAGGAATACATCCTCACAATGCCACAATGCACTGTGATATGGCGTTGGTGATGTTTTCAAATTGGAATCATAGGGTATTACAGATTTTTCAATGTTAAGCCGTCTCCCTTAGTTTATACAACCATGGCCAATCTAATTGTTAATTGCATCATGGCAGCCAATAGCTATCCTTCATATTTTTTTTGCATATGCATTTCATTTGTTAGCTCTGTTATTGTGTTGTTCTCACAACAGTCTTCATTACTTAATCTAGTTGAACATACAAATATTTTCAGTTTGGTACCATGTTACTATTTTAGTTGCGTGTGATATTTCTGGTATTTTTATTCAATTTTCTTTTCCGTTTGTTTTTGCCAGGGATGAGGCATCCTACTGCTATTTCAGAGATTCCAACTGATAAATCATTTTAGGAATGTAACCATCCTTTTAAGTGTAATTGTTTGGATCTCTTTTACACTTTGTTCACTGGGTATATTCACCAGATAGTCTTTTTTTTTCATGATTCAAGTGGTTCCTATGATGACTGAAATTATTGAAATCTTCCAAAAGTTCTACTTTGTTTTCATGTCATACATACAACCATGGTATTTACTTTTTTTCTCCTTATCATTGGGGGACACTGACTTCGAATAAGGTTGCTTCTCTCTTCCTTCTTGTCCTATATCGCTGTCAAGTTTAACAGCTGCATTTTCTAAGCATGTAACTGTAGGAATTACATTGCCATAGTGAATGGTGTATAACTCATTGTCAAATGTTATTTCTGATACATGTTCCCCTGACTTGTTGCTACACAGGATGTTCATTTTGTTGTAGATGGTCCAGTGGAGATAACTACACACTTCATTGTATCTAATTGTGTAGTAGCTGTTCCCCAATCGAACTTTAAAACTGGCTCTTCACTTTACCTGTTCATGTAGTTTCTCAATTCTCAAATTGCTGGGAGCACTCTTCTTGTATTCTTCTATTACAAATCAATAAAGCAAATTTATTGAGTCTCTTTAATGAAGTCATTCCATCCCGTAAACTCTTCTTCTGAATCAATAATTATCTTTTTGGCCATCTTTAATGTTTGTTGAAATGTCTTTCATTTCCTTGATCCAGACAATCTGATCTTTTGTTCAAATATAGCACAAGTGTCTTTTTTTTTTAAAGATACTTGTCACTTTATCTCTTTTTCAAAACACATTTCTTGTCCAGCCATAATTTTTAGCAATTTTTTTTTAACCTTCCTCTTTCATCTGCTTCTGCATTTTCTTCCTAAGGCAACGTTAATTTCCGTGTAAACTTTGGCCGCATTGTGTTGGAAAATTGTGACATTGTATAATAAACTGTTGGACTTATTCATCACTGTAATGGTTGTAATTTTTATTTTAATCAATTCCTTCTTATGGTTGGAGAAATAATTGTACATTATAAATAAAGGGAAATCCAAGTCAAATGTTGAATAAATATTTTTGAAAAGGAATTTTTGTTTTATTTTATTTATTTTTTAAAAATCTTTTTCTTATTTATATATTTACTAGTGGTGGTGTACGGCGTTGCCCGGGTGTTTAGGGGGCGGGGGTTAGATCAAAACAAAATGGGCGAAGTAATAACCCTTTTTAAATATGATAAAATAAAGCAAAAAAAAAAAAAAAAAGTTTTGGTAGGTTGGACTGAACCTGAAGCCTTGAGGCGAAGGTGGAAAAAAAAAATAAGTGTGAAAAAAAACCTGACCTGTTACTACTAGGCCAGCAAGGGAGAATTAGTGAAAAGCATTTGAATTTAAGGATTTAAAACAATTGCAAAGTGTGTGGATTTAATGAAGTCAAATATCGCGCCATAGACTGAATGAAATCCTGCAGTGAATTTTTACTGCGAGACAGTTTTTTTTTTGGTTGTTTTTATCCAACTTTGGCTGCAAGATATCCTGGTTTTGTTTCCCCAAGATGTTTGGAGGGGGGGGGGATCAGCTCCCCATTTAAAGTGGAGTGTCCAATCGAATAGCAATTGACTGATATAAGGGGTTTCCCCCACATTGATCAAAAGCTAATTGCTTTCTGGACATTCCCAGGACGAAAGCCGGGAACTGATCACAGTTTCAACTTAGTTTCACTTTATAATAAAAAAGTCGAACACACTCGAGAGAAGCTAAGATAGCAAGAATTTTGTAAAAGTCGATGTAAATAAATCTAGACGCGATGCGCGTTCACAAATCTTAGATATTATGATTTAGACGGTCTATAAAAAGTTTTAAGAAATAGTAACCTTCCCGAGAAGGCCGGCAAAAAAGCCTTTGACAGACATACAGAAAAAATGCACACACATTTTCGCTTTTATAAATTTTGTATATGATTAACACAATTTTGTTATTATAGTTTTACTAGCATGATCTGTGAAAATTCCAGTTTTATCCTTCATCTGTTTTGTTGCAGCCATGCTTAAAAATATTTCCATTTTATGGATGTTCAGTTTGAATACAAACTCCACAATATTATAGTACTACCTTCTGCTTTGCATGTATTTTGTATTCTGTTGGATTATCGTATTCTGCAAGATATTTTGGGTTGCACTGATTGAGCAGTAGAGGGTAGACAATGTTGCATCATACGGTCCTCCTCTTTCACATTTGCAGAGAATTGGGTCAGTTTTGTAGCCAAATTCTGATCAAAATAACTTTTGATCTCCCCCATTCCCGTTCTCAGGTAATTGAAGGTTTTCCACTTGAGCCAGGAAACTTCTGAACCGGAACGGAGAGCCTCAGGAGAGGAAATTTCCATGTAAGTAAGAATGGGGCCATGCAAGATCTTTTTTCAGGAGGCAGCACTGGTTTACAGTGTCATACATAGCAGATAGATTAATACAGATGGCCCCTATTGCAGTCTTCAGTGTGCTGAGATTCAGCAACTGGCTTGTGGATATGTCAGACCCGAATCCTACTTGTTGGAGTATAATGGCTGGTTCAGCAACTTTGGCCAACCTGTTGAGGATTAGGTGCTCAAACATAGCAAGGAGATTGGGTGAAAACTCTTTGCCAGATTTGAAAGAAGCAATAATTTTAGTTTTTCTTTGGGATATTTTTTGTTACCATTCATCAACTTAAGGATCCATTTTCATATCAGTGATCCAAAGTGCTAGATTTCTTCTGTGAAAATATCATTGACTTTACCAACTTAACCATCTCCATCATGGAGGCGAGTATGCTTAAATATATGGATAGTATTTGGGATGCAAATAAGCTGCTGTCTCAATAAACCATTGTTGGTTATTGCATTTTCAGTAAGCAATTGCATACACTCTAGGAGCTGACTGAAAAATCAATCCCCAAGTATCTCATCATTTATGAGTCTTTGAAAACAATGTTCTGCCAATAAAGAGGTGGGTTTTTATAAGATCCTTGCTATGGATCTGTAACAAAATCTTTAATGATTTTAAAGAGGCCAGAAATGCTCTCAGTAATAGGTTTAGCTCCTTTGACTTTCAAATGATACTGTGGGCAATGAACTGTACTTTAGTTTGTGCAGAGCAAATAAAAACTGATATCAAACCACTGTTCATGTGTGATATTACCAACGCCCCCCCCCTCAATAGCATAAGTTAAGGAAGTTGTTCACCAAGAAACACAAAGGCAGCTAAAATAGGATTGTTAATCAAGGTGTGGCAGGTGACTGGGACAAATCGCTGTATATAGAAGTCACTATATTTGGAGGTAGTTTTGCAACAGTTAGGGACAGTTTATAGACAGTTTTCACTTTGAGACAGTTGATATCAGGTTGCGACTTGAAAAGATCAGAAAAGTTTAGGAGACTGAAAGGAGCTGACATCAACCGACAACGAAGAGGTCTTGACAAGTAACTAAGATGGGAGACGTTAGTGGTTAGAGGGTCATTTTCCACAATGGTGTCACACATGCACCCAGAGCCTAATTGATATCTATGAAATGTGTTTTTTTGTTTCTCTGGTGTTGTTTATTTTCATACTTGTGAATCATTGTGTTCCCCCTCAGCGGCCGTCAATTTGAGAGATAATGACATGACTAGAAGAGAAGGAAACAACTTTGGGGTTAGCGATTGCTGTTGTGCGAGGGGGGGGGGACAGGAGGTACCACATATGTTCACTAAAAATAAATACAAGCAATTGAGAAACATGGACGTTTGAAGAAGGTGAGTAATTTGTTAAGCGAAAAAATTGGAAGTGTAAACAAAAGACGGGAGTATGAAAAGAAACAGATTCTTTTTAATGTTTGTGAGAAATTTGTCAAATATTGTGTTTCCTTATGAAAAAAAAAAATTTTCAAGGTCATTTAGAATGAAATCAAAGCAGCTTGTAAAGCTACTTGTACGACAAGTGATAAAAATTGTCTCATGAAATATTTGGTCACACCTTTATTCAATTAACATATACGGCAAAATAAAAAGAAATGTATAAAAATACTTTTGTTTAAATTAAACAAGCCAAGCATGCGGAGTCGTCATCCATGAGTAAAAAATTTACTTTCATCATGACTAATGTTTGTGCAAAATTTAAAAAAAATAATCCAAGTCGTGGTTATTTAGAAAAGTACAAACAAACGAACGGGAATGAATTACTAGGTCCAATCCCTTCTTTGTCGGGGGACCAAAACAAAAAATAATTTAAGAAAGGAAGAAAAATATTCTGATAAGACTATTTGGACACCACAAACTTTCAAAATGGTCATATTTCTTTCAACACCGTTTGCCCATGCATGAAGTATTGTTGCCAGATCTGGGTTGGTGCATTGATTGCTAGTCTCTTCCTCTCAGACAAGCCCCCCCCCCTGCCCCAAAGAGTCTCCAATCTAATAAGTCTTGCATTATTAACCAAGCTCTAATGCCTGTGCCATCGCCACAATGTTGCATCCCTGTGCCTGTTTTACAAGTTCTTTAATGAAATGTGCTCTGATGAACTCCTTACACTTGTGCCCTCTCGATGTACATATCCCTGACAACCCCCATCTAGCAGCAGAATTCTACCCCTTCACTATAGATTCCGTAAATGCTGGAAAGTTTTCTATTCTAATAGCCTTTTCTGTAGATATTGGAATTCCCTCCCTGCTTCCCCGACTGAATTAAAATGAAGTTGTTTTAATGTAATGTGAACAGATATTTTGCTCATCTCCTTACATTATCTCCTGTAGGCATGGTCTCAAATACTAGCTGCTTACATTCAAGTGGTAGTATGCCTTGTTTTTGGTAAACAAGAGTAACAATGAAAAAAAAAAAACAACCAAAAAACAACTAAAAAGAAAGAAACAACAACAGAAAAAAAACTAAAAGAAACAACAAAAATAAAACATGGGAAGGGTACATTACTTGGAGAAAATATTAAAATTGGTGAACACTTTTTTTTTTTTTTTTTTTTTTTTAAGTAATTTTAGAATTAACCATGCTAACTTATATTTTATATCTAACTAGCATGGGTGCCTGGCGTTGCCCGGGTGTTTGGAGGTATATGCTGAGCAAAAAAAAAAAAAAAAAAAAAAACGGTCAATTTTTTTTAAATTTTGACCCCTATTATGTCCCCTTAACATTTATTGTTTTGGGCTCAAATTAAGTTATTAAGTTAGATCCATGTCCAAGGAACCTATATCTAAAATTTCAAGTGTTTAGACCCAAAATTGTCGGAGGAGTTTGGTAGAGTTCTCAAAGGTCAAATCGTTGAACTTTGACCCCTTAACAGCCAAATTTCTGGCTGAAAACCGATCACATAGATCTTCCCAAATCTCAGTACCCTGTATATCAAATTTCGAGTCTGTAGACTAAAAATTGACAGAGTTATTGCATAGGGAAATGTACACAGACAGACACACACACACAGACACTTTCACAGATATATAGATTGTTACTTGACTATTTCTTATTACAATAAAAAACTTCATATGCAGCATAATTACATTGATGCACCAGTTCTTGTCAGATCACTGAAGTTAAACAAAGATGAGTGTCATGACTCACAGTCTTTATTTTATTGCTCCTCATTTTTCCCTTTCTTTGGAGGGGACAACTTGTGACCCTTCGCTGCTAACACTGGGGCTTGCCTTTTTCCCTTTACATGGGTTGACGACCACAAGGATTTAGCTGCTACCGCCTCCACCTTCCTCTCCTCGACGTCAGACCGTCGTTCTAAGTTTTTTCCTTTACTTTGATTAATTTCTTACTTTCTATTTCGTTAGTATTTTTAAGCATTTTCTGCTTTCCCCTTCCACACCAAGCTTCACGCTAATTCTGTTTTATTCTTTCTGTTTTTAGTTTTTACCTTCTTCATTTTCAATAAATGAACCTGTTGATTAACGACAAACTGTCCTCAGAGTTTTGATTTTGGAGAAGTGCTTATACTTTCCATCGTAAGACTTAAGACACTCTAGACAACGGAGCATGTGGTCTTTACGTGATGGAATAGTAAAAAAGCAAAGTCGACCGAGTAGGATTGAAGCAAGCTCCAGAACTTTTTACCTCGTAAACGCTACGAGGAATACTGGCCTCTTTGACATGTAGAATAGTTTCTCACATAGTCCCCCCCCCCCAGGAAAGAACAGTTCATTTACACCACTTACGACAGCGGCTACATCATTCTTAGAGCTACTAAGGTGGACCCAGGCAAGGCAGAGCCCCTAATCTTATCAAGCATGGTGGACAACAAATCCAACCAGTTTTACAAATCCCAACGGTCTCACTCATCCCACAACTCATGGTCTTCGAGTAGAGCATCTGCCGCCGTCTCTGCAGCCACTGCTGCTGCCCAAGCTAAAGCCGAGGCAGCCAAAATATGACCCCTCTTTGCAGAAAGAGAGTTAAAAATAAAAATGGAATTGGAGAAACTACAGCTCGAAAAGGAGGCAGCTGCTGCTGTGGCTGAAGCAGAGGCTCTGAAGGAAGCTGCCGACGAGCTAAAAGAACGGTCCAGCTCAAAACTCAACTGTATTCCTGCTGACCCTAACATATGGGTTAGAGAATACCTAGCCGACCAGGCAAATCAACCAAAATGAGAGATGACTGAATCCCACTGACCTCTTAATGAAGACATCGGTCAAGGACACTTCTATGGTCGGCTCAAACGTGGAAACCAACTTCCCCCTCATAGGCCAGAGAGCTCAGATGGACCTATGCAAACGCCCCCCCCCCTTGATTATAAGTTATCACTCCCCCACTTCACATCTTGAAGTAAATTACGGTTTAATCGATGGAACGAGGGACGTTTACCAGCATCCCTCCGACCTAGTGAAACTTTTCACTCGACGCGAGCTCCTCACTACTGGGTTAATTCAGTATAGCGATAAACCAGGAGACTACCGAGTGTGGAAACAGTCATTCCAGCACATTATAAAGGAACTTGGTCTCACTCCTAACGAAGAGATGGACCTTCTGATAAAGCGACTGGGCAACGAATGCAGCAGCTACGCTAAGAGAATAAGAGCAGCGCATATAAGCAACCCGGCAAAAGGCTTGTCAAAAATATGGGAACGACTCAAGGAATGTTATGGTTCTCCTGAAGTCATTGAGGAGGCACTTCTCGAACGTGTGGAAGACTTTCCCAGGCTGACGAACAGAGACCTCTCAAAATTAAGAGAGTATGGAGATTTGCTGGAGGAGCTCCAGTCAGTGAGAGAAGATGGGAACCTTTGTGGCCTAGCTGTCCTGGATGCTGCCCAAAATCTCCAACCCTTGGTAGCCAAGCTACCTTCCTCACTACAGGAAAAATGGCTGTCCGTTGGATCCAAATATAAAGACCACCAGGTTTCCTTCCCTCCCTTTCAAGTCTTCGTGGGTTTGTCAAATAGCAGGCTAGAATCAGAAATGACCCGAGTTTCAAGACCGACTCAGTAGCAGGCCAACTCCTTATAAATGGAAACGGAACGAGAACGGTATCTGTAAATAGGACTGAGATCTCCCCAACATCATCCGACTACAAACGTCAAAATGACCAAAAGGACTTGGCTTGCTTCTGCCCTCTACACAGAGCTCTCCACTCTCTATTGGAATGCCATGCCTTTCAGGAGAAGCTTTTGAAGGAGCGAGAAGCTTTCGTCCAGGACAGAGGAATCTGTTTTAAATGCTGTCTGTCCATAGGACACAAAGCAAGACACTGCAGGACAGACATGACATGTGATGTGTGCAACAGCCAGGAGCACAATACTGCCCTTCACCCAGGGCCACCAACTTGGACCACAATATAAGAGTCTGATAAGAAGCAAGATGGGGAGAAGAACCCTCAGTTGCATACCGAGGTGCTATTACAGTGCACTCAGATTTGTGGTGGTGACCTTTTAGGAAGATCATGCTCTAAAATCAGCCTCGTCTATGTTCATCCAACAGGAAGGCCAGACAAGGCAAAAAAGATGTACACCATCCTAGATGAACAGAGCAACAGGTCTCTGGTGCGTTCAGATTTTTTTTAGATATTTCAAGAGAACAGCCCTAATCTTCCGTATTCCTTGGAAATGTGCTGGAGTAGTGCAAACTACCGGAAAGAGGGCAAGTGGGTTCCAAGTGAGATCTGTCGACGGAGAAGTAAGCCTTCCACTCCCCAACCTCATCGAATGTGATGAAATACCAGACGACAGAGCTAACATAGCTCTTCACCACCCACATCTAAAAAGAATAGCCCATTTCATCCCTTCCTTGGAACCAGAGACTCCAAAAATGCTTCTATTAGGAGGTGACATCATAAGGGTGCACAAAGTTTGTAAGCAAATCAACGGCCCCAACGATGCACCTTACGCACAGAAATTTGACCTCAGTTGGGTCGTAGTCTGTTTAAGAAAAACTCACAAACTTCCCACAATAAGCACCCTTCACACCTTCATCAGCGAAGGAGAATGACTCACACTTTTTGAGCCCTGCCCAAACGCACTTCAAGTTAAGGAAGTCTATAAAAAAGATTCGAATTATAAGTCTTCCCATGACAAAGAAGGACACTTGTGTCGCAATGTTTTCCAACAGACAGATTTTGGATTGCCGGCGTCAAGAGATGTGTGAGCAAATCCATCAACCATTGTGTTATGTGCCGAAAACTGTGGGGCGCTACCCAAACCCAAAAGATGGCTGACCTTCCTGCTGATCAACCCACCTTTCACTAGTATCGGCCTAGACATTTTTGGCCCCTGGACAATTTCCACACGCCGAACAAGGGGTGACTTGGCCAACAGCAACCGTTGGGCAGTGATATTCATATGCATGGGTTCCAGACGTGTCCACATCGAAGTGATCGAATCATTAGACACCTCGAGTTTCATAAATGCACTCAGGCATTTTTTCTCTATCAGGGGACCAGCTAAGAACATACGCTCTGATCGTGGTATCAACTTCATAGGAGCCTGCAAGGAGCTAAATATAGAATCCAACCTAGAGTTTAACATCATCCAAAGGTTTTTTGGGGAGCAAAGCTGCACCTGGTTGTTCAACCCCCCCCCTCCCACATGGGAGGGGCTTGAGAAAGGATAATCAGCATGATGAAGAAATGTTGCTGGAACACAGAGGTTGACTCATAAACTGCTTATTACCTTCTTAGCAGAGGTTACCTCTATCATCAATGCCAGACCTCTCCTAGAGGTATCTACAGATCCAAATGACCCCTGCATACTCACTCCTACCACCCTCCTAACTAAAAAAAATCAGGAGAACATTTCATCCATGGACTTGAATTTGGGCCAAAAGATATCATAAAAAGCCAGTGGAAATACATCCAACACTTGGCAGAGACATTCTGAGGAAATGGCGGAAAGCCTACATAGCTTCACTCCAGACACGGACCAAACGGACTTCAAAGGTATGTAATCTCAAGGAAGGGGACGTAGTGTTGTTGAAAGACAATCAGACAAAAAGAGATTCATGGCCCTTAGGGCTGTCACTCGTGTTTTCCCTAGTGTGCACGGGCTCGTCAGGAAGGCGGAGGTAAAGGTGTCCAGGAAAGACGGCACCAGGAACCTACTGAGACCCATTACAGAAATTGTCCTCATACCCTAACATTGATCAAAGTTGGACCCATACCAGTATGGGCCTTCCTCATTACAGCTTCAGTGATGTATCGAACGTCAGGCGGGGAGTGTCGTGACGCACAGTCTTTCTTTTATTGCTCCTGATCTTTCCCTTTCTTTGGAGGGGACAACTTGTGACCCTTCACTGCTAACAGAGGCTTACCTTTTTCCTTTACATGGGCTACGAGGGTTTAGCTGCTACCGCCTCCACCTTCCTCTCCTCGACGTCAGACCTTCGCTGTAAGTTTTTTTTCCTTTATTTCATTTCTACATTGCGACTTTGATTAATTTCTTACTTTCTATTTCAATAGTATTTTGGACTTATTCAATTTCGATGTATTTTTAAGCATTTTCTGCTTTCCCCTTCCACACCAAGCTTCACGCTAATTCTGTTTTATTCTTTCTTTCTGTTTTCAGTTTTTACCTTTTCATTTTCAATAAACCTGTTGATTAACAACAAATGGTCTTCAGAGTTTTGATTTTGGAGAAGTGTTTATACTTTCCGTCATAAGAATTAAAACACCCTAGACAATGGAGCACGTGGTCTTTACGGGATGGAATAATGAACCTAGCCAGTATCAGATAGATGACCATTTGGGAATACTAGGAATTGTATGTACTGTGCCAGGACATAGAAATTTCCTAGTTAGTATCTGGGGGAATGTGTTAAAACCATTGGGAGGGATGCAACTTCAGTCTTCGTTAAGACATGTATCTATGAGAAGGAAAACTGCTGTAAAACCCGAGATATATTGTCTGTTTTGTCTCTTGGCAGTCATTTGCACTGACTGAGGTTAGCAGTAGTTCCAAAAAGTGTGGATGGTCTTACGTAAAGCTTTCACCACTATAAACAAATTATGTGGATTTCGGACAACTTAGTTGCCTACAGACACCCGACAGGAGAGTCATTTTTTTTTTTTTTTCAAAAGACTTTAATGACATTTCCCAATAATGATTGGGTTAGGAAATGCCAGATATTCCTTAAAACATTTCTTGCTGAAAATTAAAATGACTAATCGCTGTGTGAGAGATTTGTGCACCATTTTCCCATGTATGGCTGATTGAAAATGTCAACTGCATTCATTAAACAACAATTTTAAATAAACTAAAAAAAGTGACATTAGTTTTATGAAGTGGAAGAATGCTGATAATTCGGCTGACAATGTTAGGATAGTCAGGAAAGCAAGAAGGGAATTTTGCTGACAATTCAGCAAGGGATATTTATCCTGGGTCCCCAAAATCAATTGAGATTAGACCATTCCTGTAATGATCTGGTCACTGTTGATTTTGCGGTGGGAGTTTAGTTCTGTGCAGATCTAAGAGGTCCACACTTCCAGGCTTTGCTTTCTCTCTTTGAGAAGTGGTTAGTTTATTACCAATCAACTGAGGCGCCCTCACTGAGAAATACCAACGGGGCTGCTCAGACACTCCTTGCAGGTCAAAGTGCCCCTCTTTGGGGGTGTCGACTTCACAATCCCACTTTCCGACCCTGGTGTCACAGTTCTTGCAGTGGAAGGTACCTCCTGCATTAAGACGACAGAAAATTTTTCTTTTGTTTTTTTTTTTACAAAGGAGTCACCATTTATCAAGACCCAGAGACCACTCGAGGATAAGGTTTAATGAGTGTACAGTGGTCAAAAGAAACATGTCTTAGTAATCGTTAGTAGTGGAAATTTGGTAAATTGGATTACTTAAGGGGATGGCTCATCAAGAATTTGTTCACGTTGGACTTGAAGATGACCATATTGTAGTCTGTTCAAAAGCAGGAAAACGGAACAGAGTTCCACAGGCATGCAGTTCTAAGAAAGAAGCTTTGTTCATGGAATCTATGTTTAGGTTTAGGCACAGATAAAGGGTGGGGAAATTATTGATAGTGTTTTCAGCTAGGCAAGTGTATTTTGTGAAAGTCAGGACGAGGGAGGGCACCATAGATTGGAGCCCAGACGAGCACTTGACATGAAAGTAATGATAAAGCAGAGACAGGCTTGCAACATCTTTTCTGTTGGAAAGAGGTTGCAGGGAAGAGAAAAGAGTCGTGCTTGCCTTTATATTCTTTTGGAGCTAGTTTGTTGCATTCACGTATTCATCTCATCTCTTTGTCCACAGTCTACATGTAGAGTTTTCTTGTGTTTTATCTATTTTAGTTTTAATGTGATTAGTTCTAATCGCATTATCTTGTGCAGCTGTTAATATAGATTCTTTCCTTATTTATGTGTCCTTCTCTTAGTCATGTCCATGTGTTTTCATGATTCTCTTATCTTATTATTGATGAACCAAAAAAAAAAAAAAAACTAATCGAATACAATTTTTTCAGTGAGAATAAAAATTACAACCACTTTCTCTAAGTACGATTGTTTTGAAAGAGTCAGGTTGGGCAGAATAAATGTAGGAAATTACAAAAGCGAATGAAAGTGACTGTCAATTTCTGGAAACATGCATCAGTTATTGGCAGGAATGGTGATCATATTGGAATTATATGTAGTGGCTCTGTTTATAGTCCTATGATGTCTGAATTTAGAAGGTGGAAATCAACTTTACTTTATTATATGTATATAGAATAGATATTATTATTATTATTATTGATGATGAATCAAATAAAATTAATCGAATACAATTTTTCTTTGCCAGCTGATGGTTGTCTTCATCTTTACTTTCTCGTTTCTGATACTATTTGATCAATATAAATGTTTGCATTGACGCCTAAGCCAATGCAAGTTTTGGGATTGTGCCAACAGTCAGCAGACGTGTTATAGAAAAATAAGAAATCATGCCGCAGCTTTGTCAACTGGGCCCAAAACAGCTGCACAGCAATTGATCGTCAACCGAGTTTAGTGATTATATTTTTTCATCTGTCAAGCATGTGTAATATGATGTTTAACTGAACAGCAAAGTGTATGGGTGTGGCCGGATGGAGGTGGGAGGACAGCCTACTTCTAGACTTTAGTATATATAATTAATTTATGCAGAGAATCTACTCGAACTGAAGCAAACAAACAAAAGTTGATAGATGTATTAATTGAAAGCAACAGAAGAAAGTGTGTGTATATTTTTCAAATTCGGATTGATAATTATTTTTTGTATTATTCAGACTATTGTACTCATTGTTGTTTTTCTCAGAACGTTTCGGCCGATGTTACCTCCGACCATGTTATTAGTGAAAATCCCCCCCCCCCCGAAACAAACGTTCAAAATGCAAATAGTCTGTTTCTTTTTTTTTTTTTTTTAATAAATCCGGGCCCGTTCCATTTTTTTGGTATTAGGTTTGTATAATTTAAAAAAAAAAAAGAAAAAAAAAAAGGATCCTACTGTTAACATACTTTTTATATAATGGCTTTAATTAAAGTTTTATATGCCGGCTTTTCTTCTTGTGCAGTGATAAAACTTCTCAAATGCACTTGTGATATGTTAACTTTGGTTAAAATCGAACTATTCCTTCTTTAATCAGATTTTTTCAAAACTTATCAGAGGCATTCCGATACAAATCCTATCTAAGAACACCCCCAGACACAAAGTACGTCTGTGTGAAATGTTAAAAAAAAATAAAATAAAAATAATCAGCCAAGCAGTTTTGGAGTCCATAGGGAACGAACATGCACTGACACACACAGAGACACTGAACCTTTTATATATAAGTAGAGATACTTAATCTTTCTCTGAAATCTTCAGATCCAAACTCACATTATACACCCATCGTATCATGCTCACATCATTTCTCTCCATGCAATACATGTCATCCACTGTCACTGACCACGTTTCATATTCATACATCATCAAACTCTGTACACATGCCTGAAAAACTCTTCCTTCAGCCGACAAGCAATCAGACGAACCAATCTGATCAATTGGATGGTTTGGCCAACCCCACTGCATCAAACTTTCATCTAACATCGTACACCTTCCTTAATCCACTATCAATGCATGACAAACATTCATTTCAAACATATAAGAGAAAGCAATCGTTAAGAGTCAATATTTCGAAGCCAAAAGAGTCACAACCATTGTTGAAATGGCCTGTTCCCTGTTGGAGGAGGTATGTCTTTGATCCTGTCCAGTTCGTGGAATTTCATCCTCCCAGGCTTTACTTTCTCATTCAGAAAAGGGTAGTTTATTACTAATATCCTGAAAGGATATTGTTAATGCAAATAAAAAAAAAATTATATCTATTAACCAATTAACTCTTAACTTTCGCTTCCATAATTTTGCCTTTTAGTTCTTACATGCCATGAGCGATGTTTCTGACAAAGAGGAAAGAATTGCTGTTTTCTGGGTTGAAATCTATCCACCTAACACTAGTTTTTTACTTTTAAGTAGTATTTTGTTAGCTCCTTACATCAAGTGGCTTCATGCCTGTCTGGAGCGATTTCCATAAAAAAAGAATATTCATTTTTTTGCTAATAGAATAAGACATTTTTTTCAGCATAGAATTAAATGACAAACTGGAGACACATCAGTATCCACTACTTGTACGAAAAGATCTGTTCTCAAAACTTAATGGTGGAACTTGCTTTGCAAAACTGAATCTCACAGATGCATATCTACGAATGGAAGTTGATGAAAATTCAAAAAAATCTTCTCATTATTAACACCCACAAGGGATTATTTCAATTTAACCACCTATTTGGGGTCAAATCAGCTCCAGCAATATTCCAACAAACTATGGATACAATGCTCACAGGATTGCAAGGAGTTTCCGCCCACATTGATGATATTATCATTACAGGCACATCCCAAGAGGAACTTTTGCATCGTCTTACTTTACTACTGGACCAAATTCAACTATGGATTTCACTTAAGACCAGACAATGCAAATTCTTTCAAACTTCTGTGAAATATCTTGGATTCATATTTGACAAAAATGGTCGAAAACCAGATCCAGACAATAAAGCATATGGCAACTCCTAGGGATGTTGCAACACTACGATCCTTTCTGAGTCTTGTAAGTCATTAGGTCCTTTTTTATCCAAACTGCACAAGTTACGGGGGCCTCTAAATAATTTTTTACAAAAGATACCAAATGAAACTGGTCAAGCATATGCAAAGAATCATTAGAGAAAATTAAAACACTTCTTAATTCTGATCTATTACAATCAATCATTAGACATTACTGTTGTGATGGATGCTTCAGACTATGGTGTTGGAGCAGTAATATCACATTTTTCTGGATGGATGCGAAAAAGTCATTGCACATGCATCAAAGTCGTTAACGCCTACTGAACGAAAATATAGCCAAATTGAGAAAGAAGCCCTAACAATTATCTACGTGGTAAAGAAATTTCACAAAATGCTATATGGCCATCATTTTACTTTGACCACAGACCACAAGCCCTTAATAAGTATTTTTGATTCCAGGAAAGGAATTCCAGTTTATACAGCAAACCGTTTACAAAGATGGGCAACTATGCTTTTAGATTACGGCTTTTCTATAAAGTACCAACCAGACAGTAAAATTGGCCAGGCAGATGCATTATCCAGACTCATCTCTTCTCATCAAAAACTAGTGGAAGACAGTCTCTGTACTTGTTTTCACAGTGCGATCGCTACCTGTCACTTCAGAGATGATCCTGGAGGCTACCACCGCAGATCCATTATTAAAGAAAGTTCAACATTTTCATTTCACAAGCTGGCCAAAAACATGCACTGACCAGCAACTTCAACCAATTTTTTCAGAGAAGATCTTTATCCAAAATCAATGGAACACTTCTCTTTGGAGAACGTGTTGTTGTCGTATTCAAACTCCAGAGTTCTCAAGCAATTCCACCATGGACATCAGGGAATTAATTGGATGAAAGTCTTGGCACATGGCTATTTGTATTGGCAAAACATGGACAGACAGCTAGAGGAACTTATAAAAAGTTGTTCCAAATGTCAACTGGTTGCAAAGTCTCCTCAGAAAACAACATTGCATGTATAGCCTACCCAAAAAACCTCTTCGTCATGACTACACATGGACTTTGCAGGACCAATTAATGGACAACATTACTTAATATTGGTTGATACTTACAGTAAGTGGCCAGACGTCTTCCAAATAAACCATACTACGTCAAATGAAACTAAAAAACTACAAGAAATTTTCAGCAAATTGGGCATTACTGAAATCTTAGTTTCTAATAATGGTATTGCATTTACCTTAGCAAAATTTTATAATTTCTATAAACAAAACAGTATTCAGCATCTCAGATCTTCACCTTTCGACCCACAATCAAATGGCCAAGCTGAGCGCTTTGTTGACACGTTTAAGAGAGCACTCTTAAAGTTAAGGGGAAGGAACTACTCAAGGGATCATAGCAATATTTCTAAGTAGCTACAGAGCTAACTCAAATCCAAATTATCCAAATGGGAAGAAACACTGATGTGGATGCTATTTGTCTATTATCAAATGATCTTTCCAAGAGAAACAAGATGATGAAAAACCAATTCAATCTCCATCATAAAGCAAGGTCATGTAAATTCTTACCAGGATAACCTATATTGGTAAAAGATTATCGTAACGGTAAAGAAAAATGGACACAAGGTCACATAGTGCTTGTTCTGGTAATGTAATCTGTAATGTGAATGTACAATCAATCATCTGTTTGGGTCAGACATGCAAATTAACTTCGTCACTCATATCTTCCAAAGAGACAATCAAATAACACAATCATTACATTAACTATCTTACTGGACACATTTGAATTACCTGAAAGTGTTAAAGCAACGTGCAGTAAACAAAGCAAGCCCAATAAAAAAAGGTCCAACCCGAAAGATGCAACAAAGGTGCAAACCAACTTCGACTCTACAAATAGACTTACATCAAACATCCTAGAAGCATCATTTTTCACAGAGGAGGTGTTATAGCGATCAAAGAGGAAATAACTCTAAATAAAGAAAGTAAAAATTATCGCCCTTTATAGATCCTTAAAAAGACTAAAAAGTTCCACTGAGGGAACGGTGAACAATATGTCATTTTCACTTGACACTAAATATTGTCCTGTAAATAAATATAGGTTTCTGCCGTGAATAAATTGTATGAGCTATTTTTACTTATGCAAATGATTCCAAGATCTAATTCTCTGAACACAGCACTAACATTTATAAACCTTTGTGTATTTGTAACATTTTTCTTGCAACGAGCATGCATGGAAGTGCTCAAGAATTGTGCCATTGTCTTAGGCAGGTCTACCTATAGCAAAAATGAGATCATCCAAGGGTTAAAAAAAAAAAAAAACGATGACACTAGATTTATTCAGCAAATAACTACTAAGGTTGCTCTAGTAATGTATCGGATCACGTTGAAAGAATTGTTTGGAACAATGTGATAATAATATTTTACTTTTGTTTTCTTTTGAGTAGGGTCAGTCGTGAAGCTATATTTCTAATGCTAAATGTAGAAATTGTCACTTATGACTTTTGTATTATATGTCATTTTTTTACATCTTCTATTGTTTATCTCTCTCACTGCCAGAAGGAGGGTATTAAGGTGCTCTATCATCATTTTCTTGGCAAGTGCTCGACTGAACTTCAATCTATGGCTCCCTTTTGCCAAACTTTTGCAAAAACCACTCGACTAGATAGCACCACTATAAACGCTTTCCACACTCTCTATCTGTACTTAAATTGTAATGCAGATTCCAATAACAAAACTTCTTTCCCAGAACTATCCGCCTGTGGAAAAAAAAAAAAAAAAAAAAAAAAAAACCAAAAAAAAAAAAAACCGACTACCAGAATCTATTCACAGATTACTACAAAATAATCTTTACTTTCTTTTTCTTTTTCTCCATGCGCTTCTCTAAACAAGTTTGCTGACCTTTTCCACAAAACTTTCCAACCTCACCATGAACAGAAAAAAAACCAACAATTTTTAAACATTTGAGGGCATGTTCTTTTTGAACATGACATACGGGAATTTCTGATATGAACGTACAGAAACTGGCCCAGTCGGCAATCGAGTAGCGGTACACAGTGTGATCTGAGATCTTGTTACACTTTGTTTTAATCTTGAGTGAGAGGAGAATCCAAGCAACAGAATCCAAGAATGAAGGATGAGCACAGTTCAGTGCAGGTGGTCAGAAAAAGGTCTAGAAGGCTTGCAAATAGTCCACCAGCATTTTAAACAGGAGTGGGTTTGTTAATAATCTGGGTTAGATCACAGGCAAGGAAGACATGCCCTCTATAGCATCAGATTTAACAGATTGGCTAACTGTCGGCATATACAGCTATACATCCTCTAAAATTTCAACTAGAATCAAATAGAGGCATAACAAACAGGGTTCTGAACAGATACTTATCTTCAATCTCAACCATCATCAAAGGACCTGGGGTGATTATGTTAACATTTGACAAAGCCAAACTTCGCTAAGAATTTTGCATCAAACTCCACCGTGTATGATAAGGACTGCCTATCCCCCGAATTTCCTCTCAGGACTGAAAATACTCGGAGCAATATCCATATATATGCCTGAGATGTTTCCAGACTTATCAAGAACATTGATTCCAGTAAAGCAACTGACACCGATAATATTCCAATCATAGTGCTAAAAAAAACTGCAACACCTTGGAAAACCTTGAAAATCTGCCCAGTATTTAAAAATTCAGGGTATCAGTCTTCAGAATCTCAGTACAAACCGATCAGCCTCCTATGCATCATGAGTAAGTTGCTTGAGTCTGTGATAAATTGAGAAGTTGTCAACAAACTCGACAAAATAACCTATTAAAGACATGCAATATAGTTTCCATTCTAAGAAGTCAACAGCTGATGTATTGATGGGGATATTATGCAGGATCACTGAATCTATTGACAATGGCTTCATTTCTAGAGTAAAAGCTCATTGAAATATCTAATACATTTAATAAGATTTGGCATAAAGGTTTACTTCACAAGATTCCAGCTACGGAATATCTAGAAATGTCCTCTTAACCATAAAATCCTTTCTCTTTGATAGTTGTTTATTAAAGTAGTCGTTTATTAAAGTAGTTGTTTATTAAAGTAGTTGTTTATTAAAGTAGTTGAGGGGCAAAATTCCAAAACTCCCAGTAATAAAGCTGGCGAGCCTCAGGTATCCATTCTGGTCTCAACTCTTTCTGATCTTCATCAAGATCTCTTAAATCATATTCTACGATCATTCATCGACATCTATGCAGATAATATTACCGTCTATGACAACAAGGCAAATGCTGACAAAGGAGGATTTTTCTAATTCTTTCTTCTGCAATCTGGAGCGTGTGGTACAATGGAGTAAAAAATGACTAATTACTTTTAATGCATCCATAACTAAACTTCTATCTTTTCATCACTAAAGCTCAAATTCCTACTTGGCTCCAGTTAAAATGAACAGCTCTTGTTTTGAGAAAGCACTTGGCTTCGACAAGCTTCTGAGACTGACTTTCACCCACCTAAAATGGAAGACCTATATCAGATTCATTGGCAAAACACTAGAAAAATGTTTGGATCATTCTACTTCTCCAGAAAGTATCTCACTTCTGATGCAATCCTCTACTTGTACAAAAATCAAATACATCCTAAAATAGAGTACTGTTTCCATATCTGGGGTGGAACTCCTGAATACCTTTCCTGCCTTGACAAGGTACAGAACCGTCTCAAAATTTAGTGGATGAGGATCTTTTCATCCCCTCCCCTACTTTCTCTTTCTCACAGAAGAGACATTGCGAGTCTCTTTGCTCTTTGTCCTCCTAAATAATTAAGCTCTAACCAAGTTTCACCATTACTGAATATGCTGTTTCAACATCTTAGTACTTTTTAACCTTTATCCTAAAGTGACATCCGTGCACTGATAATCGGTGACCCTCCACCCCACGTAAAATAATACTGAACTGAATGGCTGGGAAACATTCATAAATGAACAAACACCTGGTTTCATTGTAAAGATCACACCCATAAAGGAGCCATGCTAAAAAGATAATCGAATACTCGAAATCCCACTAGAAAATAAAAATCAACAGGTAACCAAAAGTTAAAAATATTCGACTCCTAATTGAAATAAAAGTAAAAATGATGGAGAAAGTCTCTATTAAAATAACTTTGATGCATTGGGATGCAAACAAAGATTAAAAAAATAAAAACAAATAAAAAAAACATCAATAATGGACCAGAAGTGATTTCCGCAGCATCTGATAGTACTAAACTCTCTTGCAAAAAATTTTTTTTTATCAAATTTCACTCTTTTGTGATCAGGATCTTATTTTCAGAATTCCCACTCCTGCGACTGAAAATTCAACTCAATTCAATAAATTTGCCAAAAGAATAAAAGAATGTTTCAGTTACTATTTAGGGGGTAGAAATTCACATAAAAGATGCAGCACCAGTCCAATTTTTCCATAAATAACTGCATCATTTGTGCATTTCCTTAAATCTCCTAGAATTCAAAGGTCTTAATTGAGAAAGTGGTCATTTTCAAGTTCAATACTCTAAGTTTGTGTAGGATGTGACAAAACTTAACTAAAACTTGGGACCAGCAATTGGATTTAAAACATTCCAGTCAGTGTCCTTAAGAATCTGCAGCTGGAAATAACTCCTATCCTTACAAAGCTATTCAATCGTTGCTTAAAGGAAAAATGCTTTTTATCTCCTTGGAAATTTTAGTCACTCTGCTCAGTGTATAAAACTACTGGAGACCAGTATTCTGCATCTTAATACAAACCAATTAGCCTCTTATGTCGAATGAATAAGTTATTTCAAGCTATGATTAATCAAGATTTTAATCACCTGAGCAAAAGCACCGACTTAGTGACAAGCAATATGGATTTCTTCTTACAAGATGAATGGCTGACATGCTGGTTATAATATTCCATAGAATTAGTGAATCTATCGATAGGCACTTCATTTCTAGGTTAATAACTCTTGGCATGTTAAAAAGTTGCTAGCTTTGGAATATCTGGAAATGTCTTCTCAACCATCAACTCTTATCTCTGGTAGATCTACAGAAAAAGTCGGGATGGGCAGAAATCAAAAGCACAGAATCAGCAATGACATATCTCAGGGATCTATTCTGGGTTCAATCCTCTTCCTGATCTTCGTAAGTGATCTTCCAAATCATATTCCGAGGTCATTTATTGACATCTAAGCAAATAGAACAGATGTCTATGGCAGCACTTTGAAGAACATTGATTAAGCAAAATCTTGAGCATTAGTCTCTTCTGATTTGGAGCACATGGTGCAATGGGAGAAAGCTTCTCTATTTTCACTACTAATGCTCAGAATCTTGTTTTTCCTCAATTGAAATGAATAAGCTTCTCTTTGAGCAGGTCCCTTGCTTCAATAAACGTCTATGACTGATTTCAACCACAGATCCGAATTTGTCGCTAAACTTTCTCAAAAAACAGTTGGATCATTCTATCATTTGAGAATGGGCCTAACTCCTAATGCAATCTTTTAAGTGTATAAGAGTCAGGTATGCCCTAAGATGGAGACTTGTTACGACATCTGGGGAGAAACCACTCACTCTTTCTTGTCTTGAAAAAGTAAAAAATCGATTTCACAATCTAGTGAAGTATGATCTTTTCTCTTTCTTTCAATCCATTCTCACAGAAGAGACGTTTCCGGCCTTTCTCTATTCTAATGTTAATTCGATGAAAGGTGCTCGACTGAGCTCTAGTCTCTCATACCTCCCTGCAAAGAATTCACTGCAAAAACTCGTCTTATTGTTACCACTGCAAATAACCTCCTTTTCTTCCTGTTTACCTAAAACCAAATGACATTTCCAAGAACGTCCCATCTCTGCAACACATTGTCATGAGACTGCTTTCTTTCAGACTACAACAGAATTGTCTTAGATTGTTGCATCATTAGCACATTTATTACATTTGGAATTCCAAGGTCCCAGGTCAAAAAATATCTATCAAGCCATCCACTTTAGTAATCAAATTCCACCGATCCCATTCATCGTTTTTAATCCTCTTAATATTGTTCTTCACCCAACTGACAATTTCATTAACTCTTATCCTCAAGTGATTTTTGGCCTTGGTCAGTAGTTAATTGTATTTAAAAAACAATGTCTGTTTTACATGCTGGCGTGTGTTGGACAGCATTTAGAAATTTACGTCTTCAACTAACATACAAGATGCCTTCAATAAGTTTCCAGACTTTTTTCGTATGGGCACTTTTATTGAAACTCTAATCCCTTTCAAAGTAATCTCCTTTGGCTGCAATGCACTTGTACCACTCCAACAACTTCTGGAAGGCCCCATAGAAGTCCTCTTGTGTGAGCATGTCAATGATCCTTGTCACAGCCTCTTTCATCTCTTCAATTGTCTCATGACGATAGCCTCTAAGGTTTTCCTTGAGCTTAGGGAATAATCAAAAGTTACAGGGAGCAAGATCTGGACTAAAGAGAGGGTCAGGAACTGTCTTGATGCCCATGACAACGTCTTTCTTTCTGATTTTACTCCTCCTACACCTCATCAGCCCTCACAGACTCCCTGCCTTCCTAGTATGTCTTATGCCATTCAAAAACTGACACTCGATTCAGGCAAGATAATTCCAAATCAGTCTGAAGCATTTCATATATTTCTGTGACATTTTTTCAAGTTTATAACAGAATTTTATTCCATATCGTTCTTCTAAAGTGTCTTCATGTGCAGATTGCATTTTTGAAATTCACCAGCTGTGTCAATCAGGCTTTAGTAGGGTGTATTCCAATTCCTGCTGTTCATTTGAACCTGAAATCATGAAAATTGGTCAGTCATCTCATAAAATGTATAGCAATGACATACTGAATTTTCAAAAGTCTACGACAACTTTAAATGCCTGTACAAAAATAGTCTTGAAACTTATGGAAGGCACTTCGTATCTCAGGCCTTTATCACCGTTACCGTCAATTCTATCCTTATCACATCATCCCACGATTTCCTTGGCTTTCCCCATGCCAACTAATCCTGCTACCTCAACTGTTATACATCTAATAACTCCAGAACTCTCATCAATTCTTTCAATGTGACCAAACCAACAAAATCTCTTTTCCTGCACACATCTAAATATTAAGATTTATTTAAAAAGAAAAATGTGACAAACTAATCACCGACGATAAACAATACCATAGAACTGCTTCCCTGCTGAATACAACATGGTCGTCTTCTGCCCATGGTTTTCAATCTCCTCATAGTATTGTTCATCAGTCAACTCACAAACTCAGTAACTCTTATCCTTGATTGGCTTTTAACTTTTGGTAAGACGTGAATTATTAGTAAGAAAATAAAAAAAAAAATAGAAAAAGAAAATCTTATGATTATCATAAAAGTAAAGCAACACATTGTACTACAATGTAATCAGATGAGTCTAGAGTGAGGAAAAAAAGATTTGGGGGAAAATACCTATTAAAACGACCCCCAACATAAACAGAACTAATACTATGCATAGTATAATTGCTGAAAAAACAAAACTTAAAATAATAGAAAGAAAAGAAAAAAAAAAATGAAGAAAAAAGTAAAAAAAAAAGAAAAAAAAAAAAAAAGAAAAGAAAAAAAGAAAAAGCAAGCTCATTTTTCCATGGAATATCTGCGACATCAAATCAAATCTTGCAGAATGGAGACATCTAATTATGAGCATACACCCTGCTATCATTTGTAAGAAGGAAACTTATTTTAAAGAAAATAGGAAAATAAATATATAAAAAATACACAGCTTACAGTCTAATATATAAAATAAAGTCAGATTTTCAACACTAGCATTGTATCTGGCAGATCCATATTTTATTTTGACTAACAATTTTGTACTATGTTCTTTTCTTTGCAGGCATTTTATGTCTTTCTCTTCAATGTCTTTCAAAATTAAATACTTATTTTGGGTTGTAAGATACGTAAAATAGAGATACCTTTCAAAAAGAAAAATTAGCTTATGTCATTAATAATAAATTTCATCTGTGATCTATCTTAGCTATCAGTTAAACAATTTTGTTTTAAATAAATTTATACACCATAAATTTTTTTTTTACACCAGTAAATTACATTGTTCCTATTTCCTTGCCTCCCCACAAGGGCAGAGTTAGACACAAAATCAATATCCTTTAAAAAAGAAAACATATTTATTTATTTTTTTTATTCACACCATACAATACATAATGCTATTGAAACGGAAGGGGCTACTATGAATGATAAGCCAGATTTATAGGAGACATCCTAAGTGAGGAGTTGCATAGCAAGATGTTTGTTCGCATAGCACTTAATTTTTTGCATGTTGGTACAGCTAGTGAAACAGGGAGCAGTAAAGGAATCCCAAAGTCTAGGAAAAAGCTGTTAGACTAGAAAATCCTTCAGCATTTGAGGATCTCCAGAGTAAATAGATTGGATTTAGCTGATTATCAGGTTGGTTGAGAGGACACTAAAGCAATAAGCTCGTTAGAACATATTTCATTGTAGTACTTGCTTGTAGAAGCATTGCAGTGCTGAGACAGTGGCTGGAGTTTGGTAGAGAGTGAGAGACCTATTAGATAAGAGACTTGGGGGGTGGATGCTGTCTGAGGGAAAGTGCCTAGATGTGGCAACAATACTCCATGCATGAGTGAATGGTGTGTGTGTAGAGAGAAAAGATACTCTCAGGTGTGAGCAGTTTTCTAGCATGGTAGAGAGAAACCACCCCCTTTGGAGAAGCCTTGGCAACATCTTTTATGTAGATGTTCAAATTTTATTGTAAACTAAATATGAATCTCAGTATTAGTGTTGGGAGGATTAATTAGAATCGAAATCGGGAATTGGTAAAATCGGTACTTTTAGGGGTATCAGAAAAACATTCTGCTTATTTTCCGATGCCAAAAACCATTCTTTTAATTGTCTTTTTGATTTAATTTTGTTTAAAACAAAATCTTTCACTGCTGGTAGTAATGATAAAATAATAAATATTTATTGATTTTAAACCACCAGTAAAACTAAAATCAATAGATTATCCCTCCTCCCCACACGTGTACTTTTTCCATTTGAGAAAATATCTTAATTGACATGTGTTTTTATGATATACATGAAAAATAACCGCATTATCTATATATCTATAAAAGTGAAATTGTCTCTGTGTGTGTACATTTCCTTACCAAATTACTGTCAATTTTTAGTCTATGGACTCGAGATTTGACATTAGGGATATTGAGATTTGGGAAAATCTTTTTAATTGGTTTTCAACCAGAAATTTGGCTGTCAAGAGGTCAAAGTTCAACGATTTGACCTTTGAAAACTCTACCAAACTCCTCCATCAATTTTGAGTCTAAACACTTGAAATTTTATATGTAGGTTATTTGGACATGCATCAAACTTTTAACTTGATTTGAGCCCAAAACAATCAATGTTAAGGGGTCATTACTGAGGTCAAAGTTAAAAAAATTTGACCACTCAGCCAATTTTTAGTCTAAACATTTGAAATTTTACATAAAGTGTATTCAGACATAGGCCAAGCTTTTTATTCAGTTTTTAGCTGAAAATTTGTCTGCCAAAAGGTCAAAGTTGAAAGAGTTAACCTTTGCAGACTCTACCAAACTCCTCCACCAAGTTTGAGTCTAAACACTTTAAATTTTAGATGTAGGTTATCTGGACACAAGTCAATCTTATTAATTTATTTTTATTTCTGACTATTAGTCTCATCTTTATTAGTTGTTGTTTTTCATCTTTTTATTGATTTTTCGTTTATTCACAACGTTTCAGCCAACTATTCCTCTGGCCTTCGTCAGGTGGTAACCGCGACGGATAGGAACTTTGAATCTCCTAACTGCATTCTCAGCAATCACTGCCATCCGTAGTTGTTGTCGTCTCACCACAGTTTTTGGCCAACTAGACCTCTGGCACGCTTTGGGTGGGATTGAAACCGCTATCTTCAGACAATGTTCATCTGGAACTGTAGAGATTCAACGTCTCTATCAACTGCGCCACGGGCCCCGAAGGGCGATCAAGGTTGGATTCTTTGATCTTATAAATCCACATTTATTTATTATCTGATCTTCCATAGTCGGGTCCATACCGATTGGTATATATATTATTCCTTAATTGGAATTCATTTTTTGAGATGAGCTTTATATATATTAATTTATTTTTATTTCGGACTATTAGTCTCATCTTTATTAGTTGTTGTTTTTCATCTTTTTATTGATTTTTTGTTTATTCACAACGTTTCGACCAACTATTCTTCTGGCCAGAAGAATAGTTGGCCGAAACGTTGTGAATAAACAAAAAATCAATAAAAAGATGAAAAAAAAAAAAACAACTAATAATATATATAATGCTCATCTAAAAAAAAAAAAAAAAAAAAATGAATTCCAATTAAGGAATAATATATACAAGTCAATCTTTTTAATATATATATATATATATATATATATATATATATATATATATATATATATATATATATATAAAAACGTAATATAAATATATATACATATTTATATTTATTTTTTTTTTTTGGGCATTCTCTCTTCCCTCGTGAAGCAACACCAAAAAATGGAACAACTCTAAGCACAGCTCTGCACTGTTCAAAGTTATTTGAAAGTCAAAGAGCTGTCAAACTTAGAAAGGGAGCATTATTTGTTGTAGCTGTTCAAATGTCTGTAGTCCATGAAATACTGCTAATTTCAGCAAAAGAAGTTGAATTTTTGTTTTACTTTTGTAAATATACTAGCATGGGTTCCCGGCGTTGCCCGGGTATTTGGAGGTGTATGTTGAGCAAAAAAAAAAAAAAAAAAAAGTGGTCAATTTTTAAAAACTTTGACCCCTATTATGACCCCTTAAAATTTATTGTTTTGGGCTCAAATCACGTTATTAAGTTAGATCCATGTCCAAGGAACCTATATCTAAAATTTCAAGTGTGTAGACCCAAAATTGTCGGAGGAGTTTGGTAGAGTTCTCAAAGGTCAAATCGTTGAACTTTGACTCCTTAATCGCCAAATTTCTGGCCGAAAACCGATCACATAGATTTTCCCAAATCTCAGTACCCTGTATATCAAATTTCGAGTCTGTAGACTAAAAATCGACAGTTATTGCATAGAGAAATGCACACAGACACTTTCACTTTTATAGATATATAGATTGAAAATTATTTTGCATTGAAGTACTTTTTTGATAGAATGCTTTAATTTAAATAAAGCTTTGCAATAAGCATATTAAATCCAATGTGAGATGTTAGAGAATATGGTTGAATATCACAAGCAATTATCTTTTATCAGATAATAGATCTCTTGTGACCTATGATCATTAATATCCCAAAGTTTCTTTTTGGCCAATATTGATTCTATAGTAGTTTTGTGTTTCGTTGGAAGATTGTAGTTGCTGCCACTTGTCTGTCCCTGAATATTCATTGTGCTTCCTTTTTTTATTTGCAACTTTTGCTTCTTTTGAACGGATCTTTCTTAACATTAACATTGTAAAAGTTTTTGCTAATTTGCCACCTTTTGATGTAATAGTTTGACATAACTTGCAAGCAGCTGTATTCTTATTCTTAGGATTAACATAAAAATACTTCCAGCAGAAACTGGTTGCCATAATGGCTGAAGGTTGTTAACATTTATTTAATTTTATGTATTTAAATTACTTGAGTCTGATATCTAATTATTAATTTATCTCAATAAAATATACATCATCTAAACCGTAAAAAAAAAAGAAAAAATATATATGCAATGGTAGCAAGAGTCTGAAAATGAGGAACAAGAGTATGACTAATGAAGAATGCTTTATTTTCGGTTCGAACATCGTCGCAATTTACTGTATAATTCCTCAACATGAAAACTGAAAGATGAAGTTATAATTTTCTTTGACAATAATTTTAAGTAAAAAAAAAATGTTAATTCGATAGGAAGAGAAAGGAGGGAAATTTTCTATATGCTTACATCTATTTGCCTCGAATTCAGTGCAGTTGTAAAAGTCTACATGTTAACAGCATGTCATGTCTGTTTGATAATATGGTGTAGACGATGCATGTCTTTTTGATAAATTTTCACTGGTAAGCAAAAATGGGAGTTAACTTGTCTTCATTTACAATATAATTTAATTAATATTAGTATCATTTTTGACAGCAAAATTTGCTGTTAAATCGGCATTAGAAAACTTATTAATTAGTTCATTATGAAATGCCGATTAATCGGTAATCGGCGAATTTGCTAATCGGTACACTCCTAATAAAAATGGAAAAAATATATAATAAAAAGCATTTCAAATATAACCTTGGAGGCAATAAATACATTAACCGAATTATATTTGTAGCATTTTCTAAAGAGGTAACATTATCTCTTACCTATGTATGACACCAAACTGCTGAAAACATTAATCAGTAAGCCTTACCCTCTCAAGCCTATATGACATAGTTAGCAAACAAACTATGGAAACAAAGGCAACAACACACACAAACCCAAACAATGCAACACACACACACACACACACACACACACACACACACACACACACACACACACACACAAATTGTTATATTTATCCCCCCTTGCTTTATGTGACTGTAGGCTAAACAGTTGGCTAATAAATGAGTAAAGAAATCAGCTTTTCTTTGACCAAATGCCAAGATGAGAGAAATGTCAAAATTGACGAATGTCTGTTGAAATGAATTAGAATCAAGGCTAGAAGAAAAACTTGAGGTTAAAGAACAAATAAAAGATGCAAGAATGTGAACGAAACCCAACATAAAGATAGTGTTGATGATTTTGTAAGCAAAACAAAAAAAAAACAAAAAACAAATAAAAGAAGGTTTACAAAAGGGAAAAATATATTATAAAAATCATCCCAACTAAAATATTTCATTTTTATTGACTATGCATTAAAAATGTAGCCTCAAATAAACATTTTTTTACTAGGGGTAGGGGCTTATTAAGACCCAAAGGGATAAGAGTTAATGAGTACAAGGTGAAACAACATTGCGATAATCGGGAATGGTGGAACTTGGGTAGAGCTTGATTAAGAGGACAGCTCATGAAAATGTTTATATTAGACTTAAAATGATTGTTATAATCAGCTATATAAGCAGCCCTGTTACATTATATTCCACAGATGGGTAGTTCTCAGAAAGCTTCCGTGTCGATATCTTTACGTTCGAGGTTAGTAGAAAATATAGGAAACAAGAATGTTCATTCTATTCAGATAAGTGATGTTAGTGAATCAACAAGCTTGTGTTAGAACTGGCCACATAACAAATGAAAATAGCACTTCTCAGCTTAGTAAGCAGACAAAGTAGGAAAGAAACAGGTTGACGACGTAAGACTTCTGTTTAAGTTACTTTATTATCGGGTGTAAATATTAGTCCGACAAAGAATATTCCTGTTTCTGAATTTTTGAGATAAGGATTCATAATTCGTATTATTTGGATTAGTCAGGAATTTGCATGGAATTATTCAAGACTCAGAAATTTGTACGGAATTTTTAATGGAACCCTTTATTTAAACTGCAAAAACCCGTGGCATAACAGATAAAGTACTTGGTAAAATTCAGTTGTAAATGACCCTCTTTTAGAGGTTGAAGGTTCAATCCTTAGTGCGGGTGATACTCAGAATACAACTGCAAATTACTTAGGACTTCTACCCGGTCATAGCTGACGGAATGAGAGCATGCTACGGCCATGGATTTTGTTCAAAATTCTGTGTAGATTCCAAAGTTCATCAGAAAGATTCTGGATTTCGATAAAACACTCCTGAAGAAGATCAGAGGTTGCATCAGCCGAAACCTTGTAACACAGTAATCTGAATAATCTAAATAATACGAAAGAGTATTCCTATGTATCAAATTATGATTGACTAACAGGATTACAAAATCACATCATTACGATATCCATCTGCAGAAGGAAAGTAGTCCATTATTGTTTCATTTCAGAAAATCTATGGAGATGCTGACTGTAATATGCAGGAACAATGAATCTATCGATAGGAGTTTCATATCTAAAATGATAGCTTGACATATCAAGGGTCTTTGATTAGGTTTGATACAAAGTTCTGCTCCATAAGTTTATTAGCTATGGAATATCTGAAAATTTCCTATTACCCATCAAATCTTTTCTTTCCGCTAGTCTATAAAACTATTTGTTGACAGGCAAAAGTCCGAAGCATGTAGCATCAAAGAAAGCATTCTTCAAGGATAAAATTTGAGCCAAACCCTTTTCTTGATCTTCATAAAAAGAAATTACAAGTTCTGACTCTTTTCCGACTTTGGGTACAATGAAGAAAAATTGGCTTGTTACTTTTAATGCCTCTAAAACCAAGCTTCTCTCCTTTCACCACAAACGCTCAGATTCTCACTTCACCTTAGTCAAAATGTATAGTTCTTTCTTCGAGGAAGCCTGTATCTTTGATAAGCTCCTGCGACTGACTTTCACCTCCGACTTGAACTGGAAGACTTTAATCAAATCTGTTGCTGAAGTTGCTGGAAAAGTGGTTGGATTATTCTATTGCTCCAGAAATTACATCTTCTACCAGTTTAAGAGCCAGATATATCTTGCTGTCATAACTGGGGAGGTGCTGCTCAGATAATTCTTTCCTTTCTTGACAGAGTACCAAATCAACTGTAAATCTAGCGAGAGCTGATCTTCTCATCCCTACAACCACTTCTACACAGATCTGTTGCTAGCCTCTCTTTACAGTATCGTTATATTCATAATAGGTGATCGACTTAGCTTATAACCTTTGTACCCCTTTGTAAAACATTTACAGCAAGGACTCATCTAGCTACAACCATAGCAAAAAAAAAATTTAAAAAAATAAATAAAAAACTTTCATTCTCTCTTTACCAAAGCCCAGACATGACTTCCATGAACAATATTTCTTTTCTTGAACATCCCATCCATAAAACAAAATACCCCCTTCCCAACCGACTGCAGCATGGCCGTCTTAAAATAAAATGTAAACAAATTCTTTATGAGCCATCCTCTTGGATAATCAGTCCCTCTTAAGTAATCTTCTGCACATACTACCCGTTGTTTCCGATCGACTTGTGGAGACGACCATTGTCCAACTGACGATCTCTTTAACCATTATGCTTGAGTGACGCCCTCCTGCTTGGCCTTGATAAGTGTTGATCATTATTTAAAAAATAAGGAGAAATAAAACTATTTAAATAAATGCTCATCGAGAGACAATACTTTTATCTTTATTAAGAAATGGATAACTCAAATTTCACAAAATTTAGAGGCATCTGATTATTCACAAAAACTTTCCATCCTTCAGTTTTACTCCCTTTGTAGAAAACTAAATTAAACTAAATGTATCCACATTACAACCACTTACACTTATCAGTTGTGTTCCAAAATTCATAATGATCGGTTAGTTTAAGAGTGATTAATTAGTTTTTGAGTCATCTTTAGTGAAAATTTGAAAAATCCATACGATTTTTGTTAAGTACTATTTTCAACATTTGAGTTCAGTCAGGTTATTGATTTACAAATTACGGTTATTGAAGTAAAATCGCAGAGTGAAGCTCAGTCGAGGACTTTCCATGGAAATAAAAATGAGTAGAGAAAGACTAACAAAGTCTCTTCTGTGAAAAAAAAGGGGCAGCAGAGAACATTAAAGATCATACTCTACTTGATTTTGAAATCGGTTTTATAAGCAATAAAGCAAGAAAATAAAGAATACACTGAGCAGGCAGCATCTCCCTGGATGTGGTAGCAAAACGTCAATAAGTGAATCTAATTCCTCCTCCTCATCAGCTAAACATCCATTTTAGATGCTGGCATGTGTTGGATGGGCTTCTAGAAATTTGCTTTCGAACTAACCTATCACTGCCAGGTCGTTATCCCTCTTTCTCTCAAGTTTATCCTTATCACTTTTTCCACAGGTTTTCCTTGGCTATCCCCTGTGAACTGAGCCTACTACCTCAACTGTTCTACATCTACTAACCCATAAACATTCATTCATTTTTTTCAACATGACCAAACCAACAAAGTCTCCTGTTCTGCACATATCCCTATGTATTGCCAAGATTTAATCTTTCTTTGAGATCACAGATCTAAGCCTGTCTTTAAAACACATTGTATGCCTGTGGCATTCACCCTAGACGGGTTGAACTGGCTTCTTCCAAAGGAAAAAGTTTAATGGGAATATCAAGTTCACAAGCGGTCCCTAGTTGCATGTATATCCCCATCAGGGGGATAACAATATAAGAGTTTTGCAGTCCTGCTACATACGGCGCCTGGTAATCCAAATTATCACTCATCTGATACTGACCAGGCTCAACATTGCTTAACTTTAGTGATCTAACGAAAACTGGCGTGTCAATGTTATTTAAAACACATTACACATCTTTAGTATCATTATCATATCATTTCTCTTCATGCAATGCATGTCCACAACCTCATTATTACACAAATAAGCAACCGTTAGATTACTATAACTATTTTTACTGATGCACAACAAAGTCCAAATAACCTGACATGGCGCGTCTCAAGCAATACACTGAGCTGGTTCATGTTTACAAACTAAGTACTCATATCCATGACAGTTCAACTAACAACTCACTCATTTTTTTTTTGTTATGGTGATGAAAACAAAATATTTACAGTTTTCACTCATGAATTGCTGCATCAAAATTTGAAAGCAAAAGACATAATTGTTTGTAGAGCAGTTTATAGAAAAATTACAAAATGTCTGGGGTTAAAATGTTTACCAAGACAGCAACATAATGAATGACATTATCTAAGTTGAATTGTGAATACTAAAAGAAAATATTGCCACAGGAAAAAAAAAAGTGTTTATCTTAAACTTGGAAAACCATTTCTCACGGTCAGTGAAGGCGGCCATTGTTTTAATGTAGACATGTTTCAATTTATTAACACTTTGAACATCGGAAATAATTAGCAACATTTTCGTCTTGATTTCTGAAGATTGACAATTTGGATTATTTGGACTGCTGTTCTTATGTTGAACGTTATTTTCACAACGTTTCAGCCGATGTAACCTTCAGGTGTATTTTGCTGAACTTGGAAATCTTTCTGTTGAACTTGTTTATCTGCATGGAACTTTGAATGGAACCCTTCATTTAATCCATGGGGGTGGCATGTTTTCGTTCCATCAGCCATGATGGCTGAGTAGAAGTCCTAAGTAATTTGCAATTATATTTGGAGGATTTAACCATTAACCTTGAAAAGAGTGAAACTTACAACTGAATTTTACTAGTACTTTATCCATTACACCACGGGAAAGGGCATGTAGTGGGTTAAGTAAAGGGTTTCATTTAAAGTTCCATGCAGATTCCCAAGTTTGAGAAATAATTACCCAAATTTTTGTCTTCATTTATGAAGATTGTTTGGTTTTGTTTGTTTTAAGTTGTAATGACAAATTGGTGCCATCACTTGAAAGAACTATTCTTTCTTCTTCTAATTACCTAAAACCAAATGAAAATTCCATAAACAAAGTTTCTTTCAGAAAACTTTCTATTTGTGGAACACAATACCATGGGACAGCTTCCTTGCTGACAGCATGGCCGTCTTCAAATCCAACATCAACAAATATTTGTCCAGTCGTCATCATTATTAATCAAATCCTACCCATCATTCCACCCATCGTTTCCAATCTTTTCATAGTCTTGTTCATCATTCAACTGACAATCTCATTGACCATTATCCTCGAGTGCCTTTTGACCAAGGTTAATTGAGACTCCGTAATATAAAAATGTAATGTATACAATTAATTGAACCCAAGTTGATATTTTATCACTACTATTGCACGTTTATACCTTTCCTTACAGTCTTAGTGTGCAAATATGGCATATTCAGACTGCTCTGGTTACTGGTAGATCACAGAAACTAAGTATCATTGAGTCTGGTCAGTGCATACATGGGTGACCGTTTAGGAATCCCAAATGCTGTATCTGTTGTTCGTTTAACTGTTAAATTGTTTCCAGTCGCCCTGGACTTCTTGCCATTAGAATCAAACAGTGTCAACTCAAGAGAAGACTGATTATGAATCGCACAACTCTTACTTCACAATTCAGTGTATGTTATTTATTATTACTTCAGGATGATTAGATGGTCCTTGTCATTTCGATGGACAAACATCTACATCCAGTGTGAGAATGACCAAAATAGATCTTATAGGATTTGATAAGTGGCATAATAATTAGAGTGTTTATTAATGAACTGGGAGACTAGGGTTCAATCTTCAGTCAAGTTATACCAAAGACTAAAAAATTGTTACTTGTTACATCTTTGGTAAACGCTCAGCATTATAAAATGATTGTCAAGAGTAAGTGGAGTAATCTAAAGAAAAGAATTGTGCCCTCACCGATATCTTGGTGTAGTAGCCAATGAAAAGGAACCTTCAGATTGCCTTTGACTATGGTCTAAAAATTTATAATCTATATATTAATAAATTAAGACAATTTCGTGTCCGTATGTAGGTTATCATTAGAGCTGTGACAACAGCATATTCTTTTCATTGTTTGGACTTTAATATCTTATGTTTTTATATAGACTGATGTGGTTCTCGGCTGATTAACTGTCTTACTGTGTCGGATATATATATATACTTGAGAGTCAAAAGAATGAAAGGAATATTCTGTTGTTATAGCTCTAGTTATCACCCTCCACCCCTTTTCTTAGTTATGGAATCACCGAAGATGCAATGCAAAAAATAAAATAAATTTATCATGCAATGATATGACGGATATACTCTTCAAAGCTCACTGATAGAACCCATTTTAATAAACTGAAATCCAGGCTTGATCTCAATCAAGTAGATGAGACCCTATACTGAAATAGAATGAGATAGTTTGGCTACATTAAATGCAACTGACCAAGAATAATAATTAACTTTGATATCCCTGGAACCTGTCCAAGAGATTGATCTAGGAAGAGATGGATCGATAACATCAAGCAGGACTTGAAACATCACAGGTTAACAAAATCATTGGCAATGGATCGAATCGTGGAGTGAAGCCATTCAACCAAATCGATGGCCCAAACTTCCAACCATTGAACTCAAGGAAACAAGCGACAATAAACGAGTAGTAATAATCCATCTAAAAATTGTACCAATCGCAGCAGGTCTATGATTAGTTCTGATAGATAATAAAAAAGCCTTTCATTATCCTATTCTGTTCTATTAATGTAGGCTTTCAAAAAAAAAAAAAAAAGGTCTTTTGAGTTATCTGTGAAATTATTAAAGTTTGGAATAAATCAAGGCTACTAAGTTCTCTTCAAATGTTGAGTCACAACAAAAGATTTCATGTTTGGTAGAAATCAAATATTAGCATCTTTCCATTTAAGATTTAACTCCCTGGGTGATAACCATTTATCGCATTAACTCTAGCCAAAAAGCTGAGAAGTGATGGTGGCTAAGTGATTAACAACACTGACAACCTGGGTGTGCCAAGTTCGAATCTAGTTTGTTTCACAAAAACAAATTCACTTAGAGATGTTGGCAACCTTCATGGTGTTCCTCCTATAAATACTCAATGTCTTTCTAGAAAGAATTCGAACTAGAAAGATATTGAGGAAACAAATGTCAACAATAATCATCTGAGTCATATGGAATGAACGATGCTCAACAGCAAAAGAATCTAAGCTCAATATGACTGTCTTTTATGAGAAGAATTTTAATTCCAGAAAATCTAACAGATTCAAAGACATTTTTAGCGAGAACACTTAGAACAAAAGGCAAGTTTCAGTTATAAAGAAACGTTTAACTAAAGGATTATAATTCCTTTAAACAAATTTGATAAAAGTTTATCTGAATTTATAGAATTTCTGTCACAACTTTTGTGAATAGCTGCTACTGCCATCTATTATATAAATCTCACCTGTCTGTTTAAATGTATATATGTCTGTATGTTTGTATGCCTGCCTAAAGTTTTTGACAGAGGCGACGGATTTTCGCGAGATTGGTATCATTTTGAAGCTAGACTCTTCGGACGACAAAAATCAAAAAGTTGGCTAAAAACATTAATTCCTTCACCCTCAACTGGGCACTTTTCTACAAGGAGGGGTCGCTTTTTTCACCGATATTTTCGAAAGTCATTCCCAACTTTCGATTGACTAGCCTTAATTTAAACCTTCGGCACTTCCGGTTTGGCGATGGACGCAACGGCAAAGACGTCACGTTTTTTTTTTCACATTCTTTTCCTCCTTTGCCGTATGGATCCGAGCCTGCTACCACGTTTTTTTTCTTTTTTTTGCTCAACATACACCTTCAAACACCCGGGTAGCCAGGTTAGTTATATATCTATATATCATGATTGAAGCTTTGCAACTTTTGACGCTATACAAATGCATATAAAAATATCTTCCACATTCTTTATAGAACCAGATTATGGGTCACTATTTCATTTAAATCATTAGCATCTATACATTATAGTCTTGCATCATTCATTCTTCTAACGGACAGTATTTTGTTATTCCTGATGTAATCTTGAGCTTTTGTAGAAAGTGATTCCTATGCTGGATTTTAATGAATTATTTGACATACCTTCTGGTATGGTATCTTTGGTTTTCTAGACAATTCTCTTGGAAAATCTATTAGCAAGTTTAAGAGTATGGAATACTTATGAGTAATGTTTTAACAAGCTCTTTGTAGTTGAGAGCCTTTAGTTTTCCCAAGGAGAATGTTACTACATTCGTAAACCCTGTCCAGGCACTTAATTCTGCAGGATTCATAAAATTACTAAAATTTGTCATTCATTAAATTTCGAATCTGGGGTCCATAAAAAAATTCATTTTTATATTTCTATAGTTAGGCCTGAACATTTCATGTAAATATATATGAAACAGACACCATCTTTCTGAAGAGCCTTTACAAACTGTTTCATGATGCCAAACTTTATGTGAAGAGGAGGAAACACAATTTTGGATTGCTTCACTAAAGAAGCCAGAACATTGAGAGAGCCAGGAATCAGTTCACTGCGCACAGGCCAATCTTTTTTTATCCAGTGCTGTTCTTGCCTTACTATCCCACAAACACAAGAAGCAAAGAAAATTTGTGAAGGCACCTTTTCGTCCCAGGAGAAACCCAACCATTTTCAAATCGACACATATGATTCATTGTTATTGTCTGTATGAAATCTTTTCCAGAACAAATTTAATTTGATATTTTTCTTTGAGGGTCGTTGAATGGCCTAGAAGAACTGATCCATATAAGTTGCCATTATGAAGAAGAACACATTTTTAACTTATGGAACTGTCTATAAAAAGGTGCAAATCTTGAAAATAATACTGTTTGACACCAAGCTGCCGCAGCAGGTCGGTAACGTCATTGCAATATACTATGTTGTTTTCCCGAGTGAAATATGGCAAAACTTCAATATGGTGTTTTATATAGAAGATTATGAGAGTTCCAGACTGAAGTAGATTTTTTTCTTTGAGTCTTAAAGCTAAAAATTCAGAAGCTTCTTTGGAAAGGTTGAGATCTCTAGTCAGATTATGAAGCTTTTGAGAAAAAAGCTGTGATAGCGAAGGAGGGGGAAAACCGACATCTGAACGAGTGACTTCACTACTGTCAGTGGACAAAAAAGAGGCTTGGTCTTGTTCAGAACTAGGCAATTCTAATTGGAGTAAGCCTTTAAATGTTATATAGTTTAATTATTATTATTATTATTATTATTATTATTGTTATGAAGTCTTATTAAAGGTGAGTCTTAGAGAGTCTTATTAAGAGAGATGCTGCGTTCTGTGTTCGTGTTATGAACAGATTCATATATATACAATGTTCATACTTAGAAGTGTAATAGAAGCTCTTAGAGTGAGGAGACAGTGTTGAGACAGTCTTAGTGTTCACATTGTAGATATGAGATGTAGAGACGTTGTGTATGTGAAGGCATTTAAAGCACAGGATATATAAGACATATAATGACAATTTCACTTTACCTTTTGGTAGAATTACAACACAAAGATGACGTTTATAAAAACACATGATGGGTTTATTTCTTCTTCGACCGGTCGGTGGCTTTCTTAGTCAGGAATTCAAAGTTTTACATTTTTTTTTTTTACACAGTGATCACCACTTATCAAGGACGGAAGCCACTCAGGGATAAGGGTTATTGCAAGTACATTACGTTAGTGTGGAGAATTGATGAAGTGTTTACTTAAGGGGGCGGTTCATTAGGAATTTGCTAACATTGGACTTGAAGACATCCAAGTTGTAGTCCGGTGGGAAGCAGGCAGACGGAACAGAGTTCCACAGGCGTGCAGTTCTAAGAAAAAAGCTTTGTTCATGGAATCCGCGTTTTGATTTAGGCACAGATATAGAGTGGGGGAATTTTTTTACAGTGGATTCAGCTAGACGGGTGTTTTTTGTGAAAGATTGGCTAGGGGGGACCAGAGATTGGAGTTCAGAGGAGCACCTGCCATGGAAATAACGATAAAACAAGGATAGGCTCGCAACGTCTCTTCTGTGGGAGAGAGGTTGCAGGGTAGAGAAAAGGGCATCCCCACTAAGCCATGAAGTCTATGTTTCAAAGGTGACCGTCTCGCTTCCAGACGTTCGACTGTCCATCTCTCGACTCCAGACTGTCGTCTGTCGTCCTCAGACTCTCTCTGCTTAACTCTAAAGTTTCTAACTATATCGAGAACTTCCCATTTTCCATGACGTCATACACATGTTAAAACATGTCTTCTTTCACATGTTCTGAAAATGCGTGTCCAATACATTTTCCTTTGTTTACAAAAGGAATTTTAACCTATATTTCCAGTAACCTATATTTCCAATATGTTAGAAACATGTTTATTAGATTATCCTATAGTTGCATTCCTCATTCAATTTCATAACAGACTTGACAAATGCACATTCCTTTTCTTAAAACTATTTTATCTCTAAGCTAAACAATGGTTTGTTTTTACATTCCATTTTCTAATTCTCTCTCGCAATCTATTTCTAAACCTAAATTACAATGTTCGAATTTCGTCTATTCTATTTCATTTTTACATTTAATTAAATCTCTCTATTTTTATACTTACATGAAAAGGGAACAGCCCTTATGTAACATAAACACTGGAACAGGAATTTCATTGCAGTGTGGAATTGGCTTAATTGTAGACTTGAGGTTGAATCTCTTCTTTCTGTTGATTCCCTTTGTTTTGACTGCACAGAAATAGCAGTTATCAAATTGTTTTTTTTTTGGTTCATGCCAGACAATTGGAATACCAAAGCAGAGGGACTTTCTATCCTTTTTTGTCCTCTGTCGAAAATGCTTAACATTGATTATTATATATTACGAGAAATAATTTTCCCAGTGGACTAATTCGAGAAAAAAAAATAATACTAATGATAATGTCGGTCATCAAATTATGTCTGTGTTTATTTACAATATCACGTCAGCTGATATTTGGGCTTGATTATGAATGCTCTGGAAAAGTCACTTCTGATTAATGTTTAGTTTTAAAATATCAAACAAAAAAATGATTTGCGGCGATTTTAAATGATACTTCTTTTATTGTAAATTGAGCTCATCAATAAGAAAATAAATTAAATAAACTGGTGAGATATACCCGCGATTGAATAGGGGATTATTCGATCTCTAGACGAATGCCCTATCAATGAGCTATATTTTCAGATGTCAATAATTCTGTTTGCTTTTTTTGTTTTGTTTTTTATCTGTGTGTGTTTGTCCGTGCCATATAATAAGAAAGGTTAAAGAATCTACATAAAATCTAAAAGTATATTCTTATATAAAATTAACTGTGTTGCAGAATCTCAGGGCATCCCTAAGGGAACTATGGAGTAGCTTTTGATGGGGAGGGGAGTTAAGTTTTTCAGACATTATTTAGAAAGAAAACAATATAACATTTAACGTTTCTTAAGCTTCTCTTTAGATTAGGGAGGAAAGGGGGGCAAGAAACTAAAAAAGTATGATTTTAGTAGTACTCTGGAGGCAACCTTAATTATACTTGCATGATTTCAGTAGCATTTTAAACATGAGTGATGAATATAAGATTAGAGTATTACATTTGGTAAGTGATATATAGTAATCCATGAGAGAAAGGGATGTGGAAAAACGAGGAAGAGAGATGGACTGAGAAAGGTAAGATAGGAGTTTTAATATAGAGGTTACACGCACATTTTAACCTATGCTCCCAGACAACGCTTAGTAGCTATGCTATATATATATATATATATATATATATATATATATATATATATATATATATGGGGCGGGGTCTGATATGCAGCATATAATGGATAGCTTTGCTGACTCCTGCACTGCCTTTGGTCTAAGGATCACTCTGTCTAAAACAAAGGTGATGTTCACTC
The DNA here is from genome assembly GCF_053919585.1 of Euprymna scolopes. Taxonomy (NCBI): domain Eukaryota; kingdom Metazoa; phylum Mollusca; class Cephalopoda; order Sepiida; family Sepiolidae; genus Euprymna; species Euprymna scolopes. The sequence continues at coordinate 101,876,507 of NC_136492.1, forward strand.
CTGCACCGGGCCAGGCATACGTGGAGCTGAACATCATGGTCTGTGGTGCTAGACTGGGAGTAGTTGATTCATTTGTGTACCTTGATAGTTCTGTCGAGGGATGACTGTCTCGACATTAAAATCCACAGGCGAATTCAGAAGGCATCTGTAGCTTTTGGAAGGTTGGAGAAAAGAGTATGGTCTGATTGTGGAATCACAGACAGGACTAAGATCTGCGTTTACAAGACCTGTGTGCTAACATTGTATTCATCGGAGACATGGACATTGCATCAAAGGCACATTAAATGGTTTGAACGATTTCACCAAAAATGCGTGAAACGTATCCTAAACATCAAGTGGCAAGCACAAGTACCCAATACTGAAGTCCTTGTGAGAGCATGTTGTTCTAGTGTTGAGACCCTTGTAACCAGATCTCACATGCGTTAGGTGGGCCACTTGATTCGAATGAAAGATTGTAGACTGCCAAAACAAATTTTTTACGGGGAGCTGGAAAATGGCAAGCACCCTCAACAAAAACCTAGGAAGAGGTTCAGGGACTCTATAAAGAATAATTTGAAAGTCTTACAAATCGACATCGACACATGGAAAGAACACTCTGCAAAGGCTGAAGTGGCTGAAGTGGCAAAAGCTTGTATGTGAAAATTGTGATGCTCTAGAGAAAAGAGAGCAGGCCCACAGCAATCTGAAGCAAAAGCTTCACAAAGATTTAATTGACGGTCTTAACCATGACACACAGAGCTGGAAATGCCACACTTGTGAACGAGTGCTTTTGTCAAAACTGGCTACGTCAACCAACTTAAGTCGCACAAAACTCCTGTTCAGGTCAACTTTGCACCTGTTAGTCCGAACCAAACGATCTGTTTAGCATGCAGCAAAGTTTGCAAGTTTACTGCTGGTCTGATAAGACATGTGATTGTTCATAAGAATACCCTTCAACCTCCAGAGGAAGTCAACTCGATGAAATTGCTCACTTTGTATGTCACATCTGCTTCAAGATGTGCAAATCTGCGGCGGGAGTGCAGAGTCATCTGAGATGGCATGGACGACAAGATTGGGAGAACTCAATGTGACGGCGATCATCTGGAAAGATGCAGCAATCATCATATATATATGTGTGTGCGTGTGTTCTATTCTCTGGTAAATAGACAATTACATATCTACTATTATATAAAAAGAAAATTTATGTGTGTGGGTTTGTTCCTATAGACTATGAAATTTCACACAAATGTACTTTATGTATCTGGCAGTGTTGTTAGATAGATTTTGTATCTGAATGTCTTCGAGTATTGATAATCGAAAAAATCTGATAAAAGGCGAAAGTTAACACCTTATACAGCTTAACATCACGAGTACATTTGATAAGATTTATTACCACACAAGCAGAAAGACTCGGCATATAAAATCAACAATAGGTGTTACATGAGAAGGATTGTCCTCTTCTCATGAAAGTAAGAAGGCAGACTAGATAAGTGAAAATGATATTAGGATCAGGCTAGAATTGAACCCTGTAGGCAAGTGGCTAATTGAAATCCTTGAAATGCAGTCCATGGTTAATTCTTAATAACTAAAAATTATTTAAAGAATTTCTCAATATATTGAATCAACGGTTCGAAGATAGGAGACAATCACAGAGTCACAGACTAGAGTCAGATAGCGACTCAGTGGAACTGATCCCCTTAGAGGCGAAGGAGGAAACCATGTTGTCATACAAGTTTGAATTTACCGAAAAAGTAAATGTGTTTTAATTATCATCATCTTGTAACGAACTTTGTACACCCCTTCCAAGTATTATGTGTCCTCCTCCACCATCAAATAATGTATCCCTATCTCTGTGTTAACAAGAATTGTATAAATGTCCCAGCTCCGTAATAATATGAAGTCCTCAAGAATCGTCACAGTCGTCGTTGTCGTGATGAAACTGTATATAAATGTTATTATCAACTTATAAACCCCTGATATGAACTCCCGTCATCTCCAATATGTACCCCCTTATGCAACATAGGCTGTTTGATATGACAGAAGCGCGTTTGAAATGAATATTTCTATGTAGAGAACAATTGAACCATGATACTTGACTTTGGCATTTTAAGCTTTAATTAAGTCATTATACATATAAAAATAATTTTATAAAATTAACAGTAGGTTCTATACAGTGCAATGTGGACTAAATCATTGCAGAGAGGCATGTGAAGCTTCATCTCAGTGCACCACTAAGGCAGGCAATCAATTGATTTGATTGATCAAAAAACAAAATGGACGATTTTGTAGGTTTTGTGAATACTTTCAAGAGATTAGATAGGCCTACAAAACTTAATACACTTGATTTTTATCTGTGTCAGGTACTCCCTTATACTAGAAGGATGATTAAAGTTGATCAGATTCTTTCTTTAAGTTCACCAGGATCAGGAAAGGACCTTAACACGCTTCGGCGCTTATGCAGAACACGAACCGCGCTGGAACAACGGTGTTATGTAGAAATCCATTCTTTACTGTTTTGTATCTTCATCGTTAATAAACTAACGCACTGCAAAAATTGGACCCCAAAAAAAAAAAAAAAATGTAGGATATAACAGGCCAACTTACCAGAGTATAACTGTCGGGGGGGGGGGATGATGCTCTTCTGATTTCCAAAACGAACGATTGCTTTCTCTCCATGCTAACAGATGGCAGTTCTTTTATTTCTTTTTTATGGCGGCTTCAAATAACCAAAAGTTTTTGACCAATCAGAAAAAAAAAGATTAATTATTCTATTTTTTTTATTCTTTAAAGATATTATCATTTATAAATAGACACATTTTTATTTTTAGTTTATCTCTATATAAATAAAATGAACTCATTTTTTCCCGTAGGATTTTGACATTAATAGGATTAAAAATCAAGATATTTCATGCAAATATAATATGCACAAACGGCAGAACAATATCTGAGGTGTGTTATAGGCTTATTATTTCTCAAATTCCTCGATAATCTTAGATTTCTATACTTTTTCTGCTGAGAAGTCACGGCCAAAATCGGTTAAGATCAATGGAAGTGGTAAAATATTTTCTCTCTAATAAATTCCTCCTCCCCCTGCCACCACTTAACACCGTTTGGAGATCGTTCACAAGGAACAGTTGAGAAGAGAACACTGGTTTGGCTTCGTAGTTCTTTCATGTGAAGTTATTTAAAATCACTAAACTAAGCTGCAGTGCTCTGTGGCGTAGTGGTTAGCGTGCTGGACAATTCATATTATATTTTCACGTTCGCGCCGACCTACCGTAGTCGTTTTTTTTTTTTTTTCCTAAACAACTGGAATGGACTTTTCTTGGTGGCCGAACTGTTAACGTTGCAGATGTTTTTTTTTTTCACACTTTATTTTCCTACTTTTACTCATGACTCCGGGTTTGATCCTTCCTACTTACCTACCATAACATTTTTTTAAAACTCCCCCCCCCCGGAAACAAACACTCGGGCAACCCCCGCTAGTATTTAATAAAAATATCAGAAATACAACACAATTTCACTCATTTTGATGACAATAAAAATATGGGAGTGTAAAACATTCGTTGATTAACATTCAATCCCGGACAACGTAGAGTCTCCCTGCTAGTGTGTGTATATATATATATATATATATATATATAATTCTGATACACACACACACACACATATATATATATATATATATATATATATATATATATATATATATATATATATATATATATGTGTGTGTGTGTGTGTGTGTGTATCAGAATTTTGGGTGAATTTTTGACACCCCTAACACAAAACTGCGAATAAAATATAAAAAACTCGTAATTTCTCTTTTTAAAGTGGGTTGTATATTTTCTTTATGAAATATACTTCCAAAATAAACTCTTAAAGTTGTTTAAAAAGAATAGAAATATTATTTTTTATTAAAAAAAACAGTGTTTACAAGGTGCCGGCGCGCCTTCATGCAGCCATTTTTTTATGTAATGAAATCAATTGAATTTTACGAGTTAAATATTTTTCAATTTTTAAACTTTAAAAATCTATAAAAATTTTTGCATTGGTTCAATTTTTACGATATTTTCAGAGTCAATGTGAAATTTTATGCTCTTTCCAATAAACCAAATATAATATTTTAGACAAACGTTTTTTTTAAATTCACCTCCCCCCATTATGAAATGTTTATTAACATTTTAATAATTTATGTACCAAAGTTTTATATATCACAAATTGAAGATAAAAGATCAATAAATAAAATATTCTAATTTAAAACAACAAAAAAGTGTTTTTTGGAAATTTACCTGTAAAGTCCAAAGTGTAAAACTTTTTTTTTTTTAAACACCTTGATTTTTTTTAAGTGGAAGCTTCTGTTATGCTTAGAATGTCAAGTTAGAATGGGACGCTTACGACAATTTTTTCTATTTCATTCAATGTTTTTTTTAGATATTAAAGAAAAATTCAATCGATAACGAAGTATTAAAATATATGAATCAAAAACTCATGTATTTCATTAAGAGAATAAAAAAAAAATATAGGTCACCTGTTTTTTTTTTGTTTAACGGTAAAAACTTATAAGTGAATGTGTTCAGTTTTTAGTTACGGAGGATCAAAATACTAATTTTTGTTTACAGCGACGCATTAAAAAGACATAAATTATGTCCCTTTAAGGCACCGAAATATAAAGGCGAATAAAATCAGACTTGTTTCCTTTTATCTGAACAGTTAAAAAATGTGAGTTCGCGTTTTTTTTAAATCTTTGTTTAAAAAAGTATTTTATTTAAAAAGGACATGGAATATAAGTATAAATATGGATAAATTCTTAACAATGAACAATTGAACTACTCATCGAATAGTAGTTTTTATAGATAAGTGAGTTTTTGGAATTTATATATATTTTTTTATAATCGAAGGAAATAAAATTTCGTTAATTTTCTTTAAATTTTTTTTAAAGAAAACCGATTAAAAAAAAGCAAATATTGCATAATTTGCTATTAAACCTGTTATTTTTTAAATTTTGGATTTTGCTCCTTTAATTAAAAAAAAAATTAGGGTTTGAATTACATTTTTCAAAAAGTTATAAGCTTTGAAAGACAGTAAGTCTAAATATTCCAGTGTTTACCACGAATTTTTACTCAGGCTTTCTGACACTGCTAATATATATATATAAATTTGCTGTTAATACACTTTATACGATGTAATAACGCACTCAATACAAATCAAGTCGCCCGATGTAATCTCAACATTATTTATCATTTATATTTTTATAGATAAAAAATAAAGAGAAAAATGACAAAGACTGAAAGGAAATTCCTAATTTTTTAAATTGAAGAAAGGAAAAAAAAAAAACATTCATGGGTTGTATGAATGGAATCGATTCTGCCGCTTTCTTCCTACGCAATGGATTTGTCACTTTCATTAATTCATGAAGTCAACCATTTACCAGAACCGAAATAGCTAAAACATCTTGCAGCACGCGGCAGCCAGAAAGATGAAAAGAAATCTGTAATTGACTTATGTCACCGATTTATTTACGGCTGAAACTTACAATCAGATTCCTGCGAGCCGCTGCCGCCGCCGCCGCGTCTCCGCTTCAGATAACGAGACAAAATCTCAAATAAGTTCTTCTTGCCATCATTTGGCGAACATATCGATAAAGATTAATAATAAAATAATTGCGATGGCATAATTAGACATGATGAGATTGAACAATAAAAATGGAGGAACAATTATGGGATATGTAATGACGTATCAAAACATTTTCGCTTTTCCTTTGCGCCTTTCTCTTTTATTTTATAAATAAACAAGTTTTCTTTTAAGATCTTTTTTTTTTTTTTTTACAAAGGCATCACCACATTATCAAGGCCCAGAGGCCACTCAAGGATAAGGGTTAAAGAGTGTACAGTAGAAATTGGTCAATATAGTAATCATTAGTAATGAAAATTTGGTAAATTTAATAACTTATATGGAACGGCTCATCAAGAACTTATTTACTTTAGACTTGAACACAACCATATTGTAGTCAGCCGGAAAGCAGGAAAACGGAAGACAATTCCACAGGCGTGCAGTTCTAAGAAAGAAGCTTTGTTCATGGAATCTACGTTTAGGTTTAGGCACAGATAAAGAGTGGGGGAAATTATTGATAGTGTTTACAGCTAGACGAGTGTTTCTTGTGAAAGTTTGGCGAGGGGGGACCATAGATTGAAGCTCAGTTGAACACTTTCCATGAAAATAACGATACATCAGAGACAAACTCGCAACATCTCTTCTGTGAGATAGAGGTTGCAAGGAGGAGAAAAGGACATCTCCTACGAGGCTACGAAGTCTATTTTGAACTCTATCAAGGCAGGACAAGTCCTTTCTAGCAGCTCCTGCCCAGATGTGGCAACAGTATTCCATCCTTGGACGTACCTGGCTCTTATATAGGTAGAGAATAGCATCAGCAGTGAGATATCTACTGGATCGATAGAAAGATCCCACCATTTTTCCAGCGGCCTTGGCAACAGATTTGATATACGTGTTCCATTTAAGATCAGGAGTAATGGTCAAGCCCAGAAGCTTGTCAAAACTTGAGGCCTCCTGAAGACGAGAGCCATTCATTTCAATTGATGACAAATGTGGATTAGAATGTTGATGATGTAAAGAGAGAAGCTTGGTTTTAGATGCATTAAAAGTAACCAGCCACTTTCCCCATTGTACTACGTGCTCAAGATCAGACGAGAGAGAATTGGAGAGAACTTGGTCGTTTACTGTCTTAGATGTGGTACCATAAATGGTAGTGTCGTCAGCATAAATGTCTACAAATGATGTAAGGATATGATTTGGAAGATCATTAATGTAGATCAGGAAAAGAGTTGGGCCCAGGATGGATCCCTGAGGGACACCGGCATTAATACTGTGAGCTTCTGATTTTTGCCCCTCAACTACTACTCTTATGAACCTATCAGAAAGAAATGATTTAATAATTGAGAAGACTTTTCCAGCTATACCATAGCTAGCGATCTTATGAAGTAAACCTTTATGCCATACCCTATCAAAGGCTTTAGATATGTCAAGAGCAATTGCCCTAGAAAGATTGCCACCGTCGAGAGATTTGCTAATCCTATGCGATATAACTGTAAGCACATCTGCTGTAGATCTAGCAGAACGGAAACCATATTGAGTGTCACTAAGAAGGTTATTTTTGTTGAGATGTTTGATTACTTCTGTATTTAACACAGATTCTAGCAACTTACTCATGACGCACAGGAGACTTATTGGCCTGTACTATTATTTATGAACGAGTTATCGTTCATCAAGACCGAAAGGCCACCCGGGGATAGAGCTTGATTGTTTTTGTCAGATGGATGGCGAGACAAACACCTTAAATATTGCAGACCATGGTTGGATCTGGGCAGAATTTTATTATTTAAGAGGACAGTTCAACAAGAATCTTTTAACATTGGATTTAAAAACAACCACGCTGTAGTCAGTTGGGAAGCAGCTTCGTTTCGTTTACTTCCAAGTACGCAGAGGAAGAAAGCAAAATTTCTCGGAAACTAAATTCCAACTCATCTACAATTTACGAACCGTCATATTATGTGTGGGAGAGAGAAAGAGAGAGTGTGAAAAATATTATATGGAAAATACACAAGGAAAGAAACGCACGTGTTCAAAAAAGAGTATTTTATATATATATATCAAAACAGGTAGCTTACAAAGATTGACAGTTGTTTTATGAGAGCAAACGTGCATTTGTGGTCTAATATGCTACCAAAGGCAAAATAAGTTGCCCTTTTGTAATTAAGCACTTAAAAAAAGATATAGTACAAACCTGCTTGTGTGCAATTTGTAGAGCCCCTTGTGGATAAAAGAATAAAGAAAAAAAGGGGGAAAATTGCCGCTTTTTCTCCTTGTATGCTTGCGATATCGTCACCTAACATGCAAATGAGATGTTTCCGGTTAGATATAAAAAGCCTAAATTTTTCAGAGACTGAGTTGATTTTGGATTTGGATGTCAGAGCAGAAAGTGTTGTCAGCAGTGCGTCGTGTTCTAGAGTTGAATTTTGACAGTTCAGTTTTTGATAACTGAACATCGAGATTTGATGGTTGAGTTTTGACAGCATAGCATCGAGATTTGGAGTAGCGAGTTTTTGGCAGCAGTGTGTCGAATGTAACATTTGTCTGTTTTAACTACAGTCGTCATTGTAGAAAACTCAGAATGAGAAATGTTAAACGTGTTACAAGTGAATGGATGCATACGTTTGTATTCGCTTTTGTTTCATTTTTCATTCAGTCAAAGTTCTCAGAACTTAAGGAGCCCTCTACTTGAGGTTAACACTTGAACTCTATATGAAATACATAGATATTCGAATGTTCCATTAAAGTTCTCTATCTAACAAACACCGAGTTAGTAAAGAAGTTTAGGACATTATTTCCCTCTCCCCAATTGACCGTTTTAATACGCTATAGTATATCTTTCTTTTTCGTTTTACTGGATTCTAGTAACAAGAGTTCATCTAGTCTGGTGGAGTATCCAGCTTTGTGTTACTACTTGAGGTAACATCACTTGGGGAAGGTGTATCATTCCTCATAATAAATCTCACCTGCCTGTTTAAATGTATGTATGTATGTATGTATATATGTTTGCCTAAAACTTTCGACAAAAGTGATGGATTTTCAGGAGATTGGTTTCGTTTTGGTTCGACCCTTCGGACAACAAATATCGAAAAATTGTCTAAAAATATTAATTCCTTCACCCTACAGGGAGGGGGTAGCTGTTTTCGTTGATATTTTCGAAAGTCATCCCCTGTTTTCGACTGACTAGCCTTAATTTAAACATTCGTCACTTCCGGTTTGGCGATAGGCGCAACAGCAAAGACCACTGTTTTTTTTTTCATGTTCTTTTCCTCCTTTGCATTACAGGTTCGAGCCTGCCTGCCTACTACTACTTTTTTTTTTTTTTTTTTTGCTCAACATACACCTCCAAACATCCAAGCAACGTTGGGCAGCCAGGCTAGTTCCTCATAAAAGCTAGCGTGGGTGATCTTATTTGGGCTGCGAATACCATGTTATTTTGAATATTTGGTCAGGATTTACTTGTAGGGAAAATATACTCATGCCAGATTTTCCTGACAAACCTCTGTACAGAGAAACCTTAAATACTCGAATATTCTAGTAGGCATTCAAGTTCTCTTTTAGACATTCAAGTTCGCTCAGCGTGTATCTGCATGTAGCAGTGAGAGAAAAATAAGCAGTTTGTGTGTATGCGTATGACTGTGTGTATGCGTATGACTGTGTGTGAGCCACTAGTAGGCATAGGTGCATGTTGCTTTTGTCATTGTGTGTGGACTGAGAATTATAATTGGGTAATGGAAACTGACCATAATATTGTGTTAGCACTGTTCTGATTGAGAGGGGTGGGATTCAACTGAAGATCAATTAAATGTTCATCCTTATATCTGCTAGAGTCTGATTTGGTTTGGTTGTTTTACGCCACATAAACACTTTTCGGGTTATTTAATGACGAATCCAGTTATTTTGGAAATAGTATTCATGCTGCATCCAGTTATTTTGGAAGTAGTATTCATGCTGAATCCAGTTATTTTGGAAGTAGTATTCATGCTGAATCCAGTTATTTTGGAAGTAGTATTCATGCCGAATCCAGTTATTTTGGAAGTAGTATTCATGCCGAATCCAGTTATTTTGGAAGTAGTATTCATGCCGAATCCAGTTATTTTGGAAGTAGTATTCATGCTGAATCCAGTTATTTTGGAAGTAGTATTCATGCCGAATCCAGTTATTTTGGAAGTAGTATTCATGCTGAATCCAGTTATTTTGGAAGTAGTATTCATGCTGAATCCAGTTATTTTGGAAATAGTATTCATGCTGAATCCAGTTATTTTGGAAGTAGTATTCATGCTGAATCCAGTTATTTTGGAAGTAGTATTCATGCTGAATCCAGTTATTTTGGAAATAGTATTCATGCTGAATCCAGTTATTTTGGAAGTAGTATTCATGCTGAATCCAGTTATTTTGGAAGTAGTATTCATGCTGAATCCAGTTATTTTGGAAGTAGTATTCATGCCGAATCCAGTTATTTTGGAAGTAGTATTCATGCCGAATCCAGTTATTTTGGAAGTAGTATTCATGCCGAATCCAGTTATTTTGGAAGTAGTATTCATGCCGAATCCAGTTATTTTGGAAGTAGTATTCATGCTGAATCCAGTTATTTTGGAAGTAGTATTCATGCTGAATCCAGTTATTTTGGAAGTAGTATTCATGCTGAATCCAGTTATTTTGGAAGTAGTATTCATGCTGAATCCAGTTATTTTGGAAATAGTATTCATGCTGCATCCAGTTATTTTGGAAGTAGTATTCATGCTGAATCCAGTTATTTTGGAAGTAGTATTCATGCTGAATCCAGTTATTTTGGAAGTAGTATTCATGCTGAATCCAGTTATTTTGGAAGTAGTATTCATGCCGAATCAAGTTATTTTGGAAGTAGTATTCATGCTGAATCCAGTTATTTTGGAAGTAGTATTCATGCTGCATCCAGTTATTTTGTAGAAAGTTTTTATTCTTCAAGCTCTTTGTATCTTCAATCGCGAGTTTGTAGAGTTTGGTTTGGTTGTTTATAGTGGATTTTAGCTGCAAAACATGAATGAGTTTTGCAATGGAAGAGGGAAAAGGGTTACAATATTAATGTTTAGTATATTTTAAGTCAGGAAACCAGTCAAGAAATGGGAGAGAAAGAAAGAGAAAAGAGAAATGGGAATGGAAGAAGGGAAAGGCTGGGTTGTTGTTTTTGTTTTGTAGTCATCCTGGCAAAAGAACTACCCCTTGTTATGTTAATGTCCCATTACTGAACTGTTTGGTTGAATGTCTACATCAGCCACATTATACAACATGCAAACGAAGACAAGATTAACATTATACATACAACCCGTTATATAAACAGCTATATAACACCTTCAGCAACACTATGCAACACCTCCAGATGCCAGACTCAGTTTATAGTTGTTACATAACAAAAGCCTTTGTTTGAATGAGAAAAGTCTGAGTGACACCTAAAGATCAGAGATAACTTAAAAACAGAAGTCGATAAAACCACATGATTTCTGAATAGAGATTTTCTGCCTCTTGGCTGGCGACACTTCAGACAGAAAAGACATGTTCAGGGCAGTGTCCCAAAAGGAAGAGGACACACAATAAGTTTAGTAAAACAAGCTATCAGTCTATTCTTTTTTCACTCGCACTGACGCATACAAGTAACCTGTCGCTCTGATTTTTTCTGTGGCTGCTCTTTTTTTAATAAATCTTTTTATGAATTAATATCGGCGTTTAAGTGGTTTTGTCAACAGATGATTCAAAACCTGGGTTTATGATGGGTATTCATCCAATAATCTCATATTAAATAGTATATTCTCCTATAGTCCTATTCAGTCCTTTTGAAACTAAAGTGTTATTGTCACATAACGAGGACCATGTTTGAACAGAAAAGTTTGAGCGACACCTTAAGGATTTGAGGTGACTCAAGAACGGAAGTCGATAAAACCATGTAACTTTCAGGAAGAGCTTTTCCTAGGGAGACTGCAAACAAAGACAGATCTAGGACGTCGTCCTCAGTAGGAGAGGGAAGTGAACGCACACAATGTAGCTTAATGCTATGGCATATAGCTTGACATGCGATGACAATCTATACGTCTATCTACCTGTTTCTATTTCTCCCAAACGCATACACAAGTAACTAGTTTCTTTGATTTTGTTTCTGTAACAACGTCTTTATTATAAATTAACATCGACGTCTGAGTGGTTTTGTCAACAAACGATCCAGAACCTTGGTTTCCGACGGGTGTATAATGGTTTATACATACATAAGTACGTGAAAATATAACACAGTGTAAACATTGTCACCAACTTATTTTATTTCACAGGATATTTGTAGATGTTCATACCAGTCAAGGATACATCCTTGACAATCAGTCCACCAGTGGCTACGCTACTGTCGAACTGAAATATGGTTCTCTTCCGTCCTGGGAGTTTCACCTTCCCAGTTTCTATCTTCTCTCTTTGAGAAGGGATTAATTTATTGCTAATCATCTGAGGCGCTCCTATCAGGAAATGTCGACAGGACACTTGTCTTAGTGCGCTGGCTTTTCAAAAAAAAAAAAAAAAAAAAAAAAAAAATCACACTTGACCTTGTGTCTAACCTCCCGGAAAGGAGATAAATAAACCGGACGCTCTAAACCAGTTTAGAGCTTTGTATGAATGTTGCTTCATTGTTTCCAACTTTTTGCATTCTATCAGCAAAGTTTGGGGCCAAAGTTCTAAACAATACTGTATGCGTGTGTGTTGAAAGAATCGGCAAACACAGCTCTACAAATAATAAGACATTTTATTTGCAGAAGAAAAACCTCTTATCGCAGATGGTTCTCTCAAAAAGAAGTTAGCAACAATGATTCGTTACTGGCGTGAGTAAACAGCTTGTGTCGCTTTGTCACTAGTGACATGTATGAGCAGTTATGAAATGAAGACGAAAGCAACATGGATGATTCAATAGCTTGTCTGACTGCTGTTGGCACGAGTAAAATAATCTCCTAGTGTGTGTGTGTGTGTGTGTGTGTGTGTGTGTGTGTGTGTGTGTGTGTGTGTGTGTGTTGTTTTTCTCCCACAAACGGTATGCGAACAGTTAAAATAAACAAATGGAAGTGAATGGATAGATACTGACAATGGGGATCATAAAGCTGAATTAATTTTTTTTGACGGACTGACTAAATGTTTGAAAATACTACCTTTTAAAAATTCGATTAGGACCCGGTTGACTACACGCTTTTATTTATTACTGGTTAGTTTCTATTTTGTTTTGAAAGAAAACTAATTAAATTGTCTGACTGGATGTGAAACCTATATTATAAAATTCTGCGGACCACCCAGTCGTGCTTGCTAAAATCGTGTCTTTTGCTATCGGGTGATTTTATCTTTAGAAAATACAAAGGGATGACAGGTGAAATATATATATACGAGTTGAGTGCCATCAGTTAGAATCGAAACCAAAGCGTACAACTCTTCACCCTCATTCATTAACCTCTGAATGAATCACATCCATACGCGCGCGTGTGTGTGTGTGTGTGTATATATATATATATATATATATATATATATATATATATATATATATATATATATATATATATATATATATATATATATATATTAAATTCAATATAATGATCGATAGATAATTGTCTATAATTATAAAGACGTAATCTGCATGAATTAAAATATCATATTTAAGCGTATCTTACAACCGGGCAAATATTTGAATTAAATATTTGAATCCTGAGCCAATGTGATATGAAGCTCCCACAAAAATAGTTTAAAGTTGCTATAGTTCATTGCATTCATCCGCCATTATATATTTTGAAACAAATAGATTTTAATTGAATTATAAAACTATTAATATTTACTCTCAACTCTCGAGTAGGTATTATTCTAATAGATAGAACTAAATGTACAAGGTTTTATTTTACTCAATCAAATTGATAAATATAACAATAGCTGAACGTTTAATTGGTTAAATAAAGCATTGTCTCCTATTGTGTTTTAAACAAAGGAATTGGTCATTGAACTGGTTACAGAAAGTGTGAACAGTCTGATTCTTTTTATTCTAATTAAGATTTTCCGAACGTTTATTTGGGATATTTTCTCTTTGTGCAGAAAGGAGGGCGTCTTGATTAGTTGGAATTGTTTGGCCTCCCAACTGTGACTGTGAAAAAGGATTATTGCTGATTGGTTAAGGAAAATACGTATTCAGAAGGAAACTCGTAAGTAGTTAGAGATTGAGCTGATTTGTTAGGCGGGATTTGATCATTTCCCGCAGTAATTACTCGATCAAACAATAGCCCAAGTGGTCAGAATCTGAAACATAATTAACTCTCCGTGAAAATATTGTCCACGTCGTTTGAAATTTACTATTTATTAACTATTGCCGGTTTTGCTTCTTTGCACATCTCATTTAAAAACGTCTTCTCAATACAAACTTTGTAAAACATATTGCACAGAACATCAAACATTATCCATCCTATAATAAAGACCAATGTGTATTTCTTTGCTCACAATCACTTCGCAGTTTAATTTCTATTAACTACTTGAAATCATTGAAACAAAACTAAAAAAAAAAATAAATCTTTGCCTATAAAATTTAATTTGCATCATTATTTAATTTCTTTTCATTATTATAAATTATTATTTCATTTTTTATTATTATAAATTATTATTTCATTTCTTTTATTTATTATGAATTATTATTTAATTTCTTTTAATTATTATAAATTATTTTTGAGATAAAGCCTCTCATTCTTTTGCTCATGAAATTAAATTTGCATACCTGATTATTCATTGTGAAACGAGCCAGATACATGTACATTTAGTTTTATTATATAGATGAATAAATATAAATCCACCTATAACGTTACCCATCGCGTTGTAGTTTCAGTTAGAAAGGAAACAGAGAATAGGAAAGAAGTTGAATTCGCTTTTTTGTTCCTATTTACTTGCCTCACCAAGAGGGCAGAGTTAGACATAAGGTCGGTTTTTAATGTGGGAAAATTCAGTTCCCCAAAAAAGGGCACTGTGGATAGGAACAGAAATAAAAATTGCCTCAGTCATGAAGGGTTTCTTCTTCACTGACCAAGGACAGAAAAGGTGAAGTGTAGCATCAGAACAGATACTACACTGTGATCTTGGCCTGAAGTACGACAACATTTATTTCCTCATTTTCTCGTTACCACTAACGTCCCTCACATGATTGTCTTCTTGAACGTGTTCTCGAACATCATCCACGCCTCTGTGATCTTGAACTTCATCCACTTCTCTAACGTGCTCTTCCTCCTTTTAGTCTTTTTCTTCACTGGTGACGTCATTTCACATGCATTTGCACATGCGCATCTGTGCTCTGTTACACATCCAGTCATATGAAAGTTAGCAAGTAAAAAAAAATTTTTTTTTAAAATGCCTGTTTTCCAGTCTCAGGACGAAAGGCTTTTAAGTGGTGAGAGGAAGTAAGAAAGCAAATAGCAAATCAGACTAACCTTGCCACTTGAAATAAATTTAGAAAAGAAATCATCTATTATAAATAAAAAAGTCAGTGTTTTGTTTTCTTAAGGTCATCAGAAATGATACTAATTTAAACATGATAAAATTAATTACTGGTGTAACTATTGTTTAGTCTGTATTTATCTAACTAGTCTTGCTTAAAATTAAGAAAAAAGGTCACAAGAGTCCAATATAAAAAAGCTACCATCCTCTACATTTTACGAGGTGCCTTCAATAAGTTTCCAGGCTTTTTTCGTAGGGGTAGTTTTATTGACAGTATGCACTGCAGAGGTGGAATCAAACCTAAGACGCCCTGTTACTGTTACATGATAAGGGCTGTCCCCTGTTCATGTAAGTATAAAAATAGAGAGATTAGTTAAAATGAAAATAAGAGAAAGCAGAAATCGAACCCTGGACATAAGTTTTAACGAACAATAGGTTTAAATGGAATGTCCAGTAAATTGTTAATTCGGATGAAATAAATAATAAATAAACTATTCAATTGTTAAAAGAATGTGGATAATAAAATATGAGTTAAATAAATTAGATATGTAGGTTAAATTCCTTTGTGGAAACAACACAAGAAAAATAGGTTATTGGGAAATCAATGTCGAAAACGTGCAAAGTCGCGCATGTTGAAACACGTGAATTTTGCTCACGTGGCCGGGATGCATGGATTTCTCAATATAGGAGGTGGGAGTTAGTTGGTCGTAGAGGGAGTCAGAGACAGTCAGAGAGACAGTCAGAGAGACAGTCAGGGGAGACAGAGACAGGCGGACGTCTGAAGCGAGACGTCACTTCAGAAACTAAGATGTGAAACTTTGAGTTCTTAATGAGGAAATCCCGACCGGTCGTATTAAATAAATTCACCATGTGTTTTGGATAAAGCTCATCTTTGTGTTTGTGATTTCTACAAAAAGGTAAATTGTATTGTTATTATATGTCTGTGTTATAAAATGTCATTACATACACATCTCTCTCTAAGATACATCATATGTAATAAGACAAGAACTCTCACTAAGACTCATATCATTACTAATAAGAACTCACGTAACATACGCGCACAAGTGGTATCGTCTAATAATAATAACTATATAACATTACAAGACCAGAGTGGTCTTGGCGTCACACCCCCATAGAAGTAGACTCACCTGCTTGGATGAGAGGTGAGAGCAGGCTACTTAAAAAAGACATTCCCGGCAACAAGTGTGTTTCCAAATATATGTCCTCTTGCCGACACTTTACATGGCGTCGCCGATAAAGGAAACCTGCTTCAAACAGCGTTGAAATATGGACGAACAAACACAGCAGACATTACTGCAACGGATCCTTGAGCTACAGCAAGAGAATACCGCCCTGTGAAGAGACAGTCCAGCAAGCCACTTACAAGGAGACCTGACAGACCTACCATAGAACCTAACTCAAGTGATGGTGACTGGGTGATATTCATTGACTCCTGGAATAGATACAAGGAGATGTGTGGGGTGACGGAGTCAACAGCGTTAAGAAACGAGCTGAGAACGGCCTGTTTCCCAGAAGTAAACAGGCTGTTGTTCAACAGTGTAAGAGCAGAAATACTGAACTCCGTCACGGAAGAACAGTTGTTATGGCTTGTAGCTGTCAGAAGCCTACACAAAGAAGTGTACCGGCAAGAATTCCATTCTGTAAGGCAGAAGGAAGGGGAATTGGTTACGGACTTTATGGCACGACTTCGATCAGTCACAAAATTCTGCGACTTTTCAGTGACTTGTCCAAACGAGATAGAATGCGGTCGGAAAGTCAGCTACTTTAACGATATTGTAACAGGACAAATGATGGAAGGGCTGACAAACCTAGAGCATCAAAGCAAAGTACTGTCGGAGGCTGTGATGCTTACGACACTTGAAGAAAAATTCAACAGGCTTGTTAGCCTAGAGATCACGGACAAGTCTATTCCCCATTTCCACAACAGTGTATACCCTACTACAATGAGCATACAGAGGTTGAGCCCCAGGCAGCAGTCTCGGGAGGACCAGACTGTATCAACTCTCAGAGACACAGAACCCTATAAATGGTGTTTGAAGAGCTCACACCTTGACGGCTCAAAAGGACGAGGGGCCTGCCCAGCAGCAAAGATGACTTATCACAATTGCGGCTTGACCAGACATTTTAAAAGAGTCTGCCGAAAACTGAAAGAGAGGTCCAGCAACAGATCTACAGCAGGAGTGGTCAGAGCAGAATCCAGAACTTTCACTACTCAAAGACACAAGAAGAGTTGTAACTGGATGATTTGCCAAGATGGGCAAATAAAAAAGAGAGATGAAGCCAACCTGACAAAACCAAAGGCCGTGCCGCACCTTATTTAGAACAAAAATAAGTTCCGAAGAGGTACTCCTGATCCAGCACCAACCCTGATGGTAGAGATAACTCCAATTCTAGAGGCCCATGCGGAATTCGGGCGCATCTCCATAGGACCAGCTGGCCTTCATACTCACCACATTGATGCAATCGCAAACACTGGGGCACAAATATGCTCTAGTGGACCAGAAATCCAAAAAATTCTGAAGTTTCCAGACAAATATCTAGTACCGACCAGTCACCGAATTCGGGGAATCACAGAAAACCTACTAAACATAAAAGGCGTGATATTTGCTAAAATCAGAGTAGGATCACGGGAAACACGCCAGATAATATATGTATCAAAAAATACATCAGATTTCTGCCTGTCCGAGGCAACCCTAAAAGACCTTGGTCTGGTACCAGAGAACTTTCCAGACCCAACTTCCCAGCAGAACGTGGCAACTAGCGATGGCAGAAAGGCACCATGTGGGTGCCCACAAAGAACTAATGTCCCACCTAAGCCGGACAATATCCCTTTTGCCCCATACGGAAGAAAACAGACCCTGACTGGAACGATGGATAAAGGAACATTTTCAGTCCAGTGCATTCAATATATGCCCACATCAACGGCTGTAAGTAATGAAAGGAAAACCCATGGACATCACGTTCATTCCGGGGGCCAAATCCTCAGCTGTCCACACCCCAATCCCGGTACCACACCATTGGAAGAAAAGAGTTAAGGATGACTTCGACCGAGACATGGCATTGGGCATCATAGAACCTGTACCAGTGGGTACACCTACAACATGGTGCTCCAGAATGGTGGTTTCACCGAAAAAGGATGGGTCACCGAGGCATATGGTAGACCTACAAAAGCTCAACACCGCTACCTTACAAGAAATCCATCATACACCATCTCCTTTCAACCAGCCATCGCTGGTGCTGGTGAAAACAAGAAAAACCGTCTTAGATGCATGGAATGGCTATCATAGCCTAACCCTCTCCCCATCGGCAAGAGATGCAACTACCTTCATCACGGAATGGGGTAGATACCGTTATCTTTGGGCACCACAAGGATTCCAAGCATCAGGAGACGCATATACACGTAGGTTCGACAACATCAATGTAGATATGCCCAGGAAAACAAGATGTATAGACGACACGATACTATGGGGCAACTCTATTCAAACATCATTTTGGCATACTATGGAGTACATAAATAACTGCAGCAAAAATGGTATCGTATTCAACCCCCAGAAATTTCACTTTGCAGAAAAAGAGGTGGAATTTGCCGGGTTCTTAATAACAGAAGACGGGATAAAACCCACCAAAAAAAATGACTGAAGCAATACAGAATTTTCCGACACCAAAAAATATAACTGACATAAGATCTTGGTTTAGAATGGTAACCCAGGTAGCCTACATTTTTTCTCAGGCCGAAGTAATGGCCTCGTTCCAGGAGCTGCTGAAGACAAAAAATCGAAAGTTATATTGGGACAGCACACTCGATCGAATCTTCGAAGAATCGAAAAGAAGGATCACAGAAGATATCGAGAATGGTAAGAACTTTCGAAGTGAACAAACCAACTTGTTTGTTGATGAACTTCAGTAGGACAGGCTTGGGATATTTTCTTTTCCAGAAGCACTGCAACTTTGCAACCGAAGCCAGACCGAAGTGTGGTGAGGACCACTGGAGATTAATCCTGGCCAGTTCCTGATTTACTAATGATGCAGAGTACCGATATGCACCAGTTGAAGGAGAGGCATTGGCATTAGTCTAGGACTGGAAGCATGCCACATGTTCGTTTTGGGATGCCCAGAGCTATTAGTCACCGTAGACCATAAGCCCTTGATGAAAATCTTCTTGGACAAAGCCCTGTAGGACATAAAGAACCCAAGACTGTTCAACTTCAAAGAACGGTCCTTGATGTACAAATATCGAATAAAGCATCTCCCTGGCAAACTCAATGCAGCACCAGACTGTACATCGAGATGCCCAGTAACGTTAAGCCAGGAGAGAGCAAACGAAAAGGACATGGCACAAACCATGGATAGTGTCATAAGAACGTCATTTAACTCTACCTATGAGCAGGACCCCAAATTAAGGGCAATAATATGGGACAGAATTATGGCAGCAGCTGCTACTGATGAGGAATGTTGTACCCTCACTGAATTCATACAAAATGGTTTCCCTAAATCTCGGCACGAACTGCCAGAGACAATTTGCCGGTTTTGGCATATGAAAGAGGAGTTATATTGTTTGGAAGGGGTGACGATAATGGAAAATAAAATCCTCATACCCAGAAAACTATTCTCTTAAATTAATAATTTTGACATGCAATGCATAATTAAAAAAAGTATTGTTGCAGCCTTCATGAAATATAAAAACTAGGAAGATCAATTTTCGTTAAATTAAAAAATAAGCAAACAATTTAAGAAAACGTTATAATCTGGAAAATTGGAACTATTTCCAAGAATTTAAAAAATTCAGTGAACGTCCATCAAATATTGAAAACTTAAAATTGTTTTGAATACTGATCAATTTTTGTTATTTAATTCAGTCATTAAATTTAAAATAAATTTATTTTTATTAGCAAAACAATGCAATCGTTTTCTTAAACATTTCATTAAACACAACAAACATGCTCTGTCGGTTCAATACTTTAAATAAATTGTTCAAGTTAAAACTAACGTTGTAGAGTCGGATTGTTTAAGGCCAGAGTTCGACTTTGACTCACCTAGAGTTGCAAACTAATCAACTTCGACTTCAATTCTGATTCCTTATTTTATAGTCTTCCTTTCTGTTGATTTTTTTTGGATATTAAATGCCAACTGTTAAGATACTTATAAGTTTTACTCAGACTTCTTCCAAAATCTACTCCGATTAACGTTGCAACTCTAGTTGACATCCTCTCGTTTTCAGATCAAAGGTGTGTAAAAACTGTTTAAAATTAACATCAATGTATGTGAGCTTTCAAACTGCCTCTTTAACATTCTTTTATTTATACTTAAAGTCCAAGATGAAATAGGTTAGATAGATTGACGTCTATTTTAAACTGACATTTGCAGTGCTATTAAGACAGTTATAGACATTGTTATTTTTTTTTCATCGTGAAGTTATAAGGACGAATGCCAGTGATCCCTAGTGTTAAATGGAGACGGTTATTAATGTTTGAAAGCATATCTTTAGGATTAGATAATGAGTAATTTGAACATTTTAAACAATGTTTTAGTCAAGTCAAGCAATCAATTGATTAATTAAGATTTTTTTTACTAATGAAACGGTAATACATTCATTTTAATTTATAGAAATTCTCTTAAATTAATAATTTTGACATGCAATGCATAATAAAAAAAAGTATTGCTGCAACCTTCATGAAATATAAAAAATAAGAAGATCAATTTTCCTTAAATTAAAAAGTAAGAAAACAATTTAAAGAAAACGTTTATATATAAGAATCGATAGAAAATTGACTCTATAATAATATATATGAAACCTGCATAAATTAAAATATATTTAAGCGTATTTTACGACCGGGCTACTCCGCTCGTCCCTGCTAGCTTAGATAAATACTTTTGCAATTTTAACAAAAGAGCTACAATAATATCAACTTTTTGCTATCCTTTTTTAATACAAATTATGAACTCCTAAAGCACTACCGTCCTTAAAACTCCATTTTTCTAAAAAAAGGTTCAGTTTTTTTCACAATCGTTTTTGAGCTGACAAAGTACTCGTTTTGGCAAAAAAAAATACTTATGTTATATTTTTATAATTCAAACTTAGCTTATGTTTTTGGTCAGATTTCTAAATTTTCAGAAAAACAAATGGTAGAAAAAGTTGATTTAAAAGTTCTTTTTGATATTTTTTGCTCGATTTGCAACTGTCTTTACGTTGTTCAAAGAAAAATACTAAAAAATATTATATAAAAATAATATTAATAATAATGAGACATGCAGATAACAAATTATTGTTAACTGCGTAGGAGATGTATTAACAATATTTATAATTTTAAATCTGTTCCGTCTGCCTGCTTCCCACCTGACTACAACTTGGATGTGATCAAGTCCAACGTTAACAAATTCCTAATGAACCGCCCCCTTTAGTAAACACTTCATCAAATCTCCACACTAACGTAATGTACGTACTTGCAATAACCCTTATCCCTGAGTGGCTTCCGGGCCTTGATAAGTGGTGACCACTGTGTAAAAAAAAAACAACAACTTTGCAACTCTAGTTGACATCCTCTTGCTTTCAAATTAAAAATGTGTAATAACCGTTTTAAATTCACATGAATAGATGTGAGCTTTCAAACTGCCTCTTTAACTTTCTTTTATTTATACTTAAAGTTCAAGGTGTAATAAGTTAAATAGGTTGATGTATTTTAAGCTGACGTTATTAAAATTAAATTAAGCTGGCAGTATAATTAAAAATATAACACAACAAATAGGTTTTAGTTGTTTTATTTTCCAAAAATTTATAAAATATGTAATTATCATTTTCCTTTGCTTTTGCCAAATATTTTAGTATTATCTATATATTAATACGATAGCGTATGTGTTATTTTGTGTGTCACACCTACATCTTTTTTTTCCGAGTGACTATTGCTTAATTGTTATGACCTTCCATTACTTGTAATAACTAATTTTACCAAGAATTCTTCATAAGTTTTGGTTTCGATTCAAGCTGATGCACCCAAGTCATATGGATATATATTTTGAAATCACAACTTTATAATATAAGAATCAATAGAAAATTGACTCTATAATAATATATATGAAATCTGCATAAATTAAAATATATTTAAGCGTATTTTTACGACCGGGCTACGCCGTGTATCCCTGCTAGCTTAGATAAATACTTTTGCAATTTTAACAAAAGAGCTACAATAATATCAGGGCGCTGAACATCCACAGAATGCTAACATCAATATATTACACATGAAAGAGTTCGCTGTGAAATTTTCACAGGTCCCACTAGTCATTCATAGTTTGTTATATATTTTTTGTTTTTTTTTTTGTTTTTTTTTTGTGTTTTTTGTGCTTTTGGAATAAATTTTACTAAATGGAATTCTGTTTAGGTAAATAATAAAATCTGTGGGAAGAAAGGGTTTGGTTGGTTTTGTTCCACGGCATATCAACTCTTTTCAAGTTATTTAATGCTGAATCCAGTCATTATGATAAAAGTTTTTATTCATCAAGTTCTTTATATCTTCAAATATTTAATCATGGTATTTGGTTTGGTTGTTTTGTAGAGGAAAATTGTTTTTTTTTATTTTTGTTTTGTTTTTGGCTTTGCAGAAAATTATTGCGTTTTGCAAAGAGAAAGGAGAAAACCCCAATAACATCAATGTTTAGAGCATTTTAGGTCAAGATTGGTTGGTTGTTTTTGTTTTACGGCATATCAACCCTTTTCGGGTTATTTAATGCCGAATCTAAAGATTTTGAAGAAAATTTTTTTTAATGGAGTATATTTGTTGTTTTCACGTCGGTTTCTATTGAACCCATAGTTGGGACCCTAACAGGTACTACCACTCCGGGTCAGAG
Organism: Euprymna scolopes; assembly: GCF_053919585.1. Lineage (NCBI taxonomy): Eukaryota > Metazoa > Mollusca > Cephalopoda > Sepiida > Sepiolidae > Euprymna > Euprymna scolopes. The sequence continues at coordinate 101,899,412 of NC_136492.1, forward strand.
TGGACCTGGGAGCAATGGTAATTAAAAGGTGGCTCCACACTCCCCAAAGCCCACAAGCTGGGGCCTCACCACTGGATATAGTTTAAGGTCATATCCAGGACCCCCATTGAGGGACTTTTACCCTCTGCAGGGGGGCAGTCGTCATATTCTAATGCCCCATCGACAGGGCCGTTTAGGTCAGGAAGCCGGTATCGTCAGACAGCCTGATCTAGTATCGGCAGATAGAGAAAATAAAGGTTGTTGTAGTAATAACGATTTGAGATGTTTCAGAGATACACGCCAAGTAAATTTATATACAACATTTTGTGTAGGGAATTCGGTTCTCTTAAAGGGTTGCAAGCAAATGAAGCGTTTTGAATATTTTCTAATTGTCCAATAAAGTTGATCAGAACAAAACATGGTAAAACAGCAGCAACTATGAAGATGAGGATAACAGTCTGCAAATAAATGTATTCATCTATTTGCAGACTGTTATCCTCATCTTCATAGTTGCTGTTGTTTTATAAGATTCTAATAATAAAATATACCATTCGATACAAATGCGACGGTGGAAGACTAGATGAGAACAAAAACCTGGATTTATAAGACCAAGAAATCCAACCTTGATCGCCCTTCCGGGCTCATGGTGCAGTGGATAGAGGCGTTGAATCTCTACGGTTCGAGGTGAGCACTGTCTGAAGATAGCGGTTTCAATCCTACCCAAAGCCGGCTAGAGGATTAGTTGACCAAAAACGTGGTGGGACGATGACAACTATGGAAGGCAGTAATTACTGAGGATGCAGTTAAGAGACTCAGCATTCCTATCCCATCGCGGTAAATCACCTGACGAAGATCAGAGGAATAGCTGGCTGAAACGTCATGAAACAACGACTATGAAGATGAGGATAGCAATCCGCAAATAAATAAAAAAGTTGATTAGTTCTTTTTCTACATACGTCGGAACATTCAATGCATATTTTTCTTCTAATGTTATTTTCAGGCAGGCAATCTACCTCTGAGAATATTTTTCATCCATTTAACTTTGTGTAACAGAGTGCGAGCACACGTATGTAAATGCATACAAAATACGAAATGACGTCACTGTAAGGAAAAAGACTATAAAAACAAGAGAGAGCATGTTAGAGAAGACGATCACATGAGAGCTGTCACAGTTATAATGAGAAGTCACGTATGGTGGGAGAATGACGAAAAATGTCGTTATGGTACGAAAAAGTGAGGTCGAGTTATTACTTGTCCTATGTTCCTTGCGATGTAAACTGCATACGAGTGGATCACGTGTGTAAACATGTACAACGGTACATTTGAAAGTATATAAAATATAAGAAATCATTTTTAAAACCAATGTTTTTTTTTTCCAATAAATAAAAATAATACAAATCAATTGTTTTAGTCTTCTCCGACCTTCCTCAGCCAGTTATAGACATTGTTATTATTTTTTTTATTGTGAAGTTAGAACGACGAATGCTGGTGATAGCTGATCCCTCGTGGTGTTAATTAGAGACGGTTATTAATGTTTGAAAGTATATAAAAAAGTATATAAAAAAAATGTTCAGTTCTTTTCCAACAATTTTTTGAGCTGGAAAAGTACTTGTCCCTATTTACTATGCCTCCCCACGGGACAGAGTTAGACACCAGGGTCGTTTTTTAACGTGGAGAAAAGGTAGAAAAATAAAAAAATTGTCTCAGTAGGGAAAGACTGATCCTCCACCGAAAGAGGACAAGAAATGGAAGTGCAGCATCTGAAGAACAGATAATACACTTTGATCTTGACCAAAAGGCAAAATACTTGTCATTTTGGTAAAAAAAATTACTTGTGCAATATTTTTATAATTCAAACGTTGTTTACGTTTTTTAGCAGATTTCTAAGCTTTCAGAAAAAAAAAATGGTAGAAAAAGTTGATTTCAAAGTTTCTTTTAATATTTTTTGCTCTACTTGAAGCAATCTTTATGCTATTCCGAAATACTAAAAAAATTATTATATAAAAAGAAATTAATGAAATCTATTATTCAGCAGATGTGGCATAAACATGTCTGTCACCTTATGCTCCATTTTTTTTTTTTTTTTTTTTTTTGTCATTGGTCACAAAATATGAAAGATGTTGCAAAAATGGAAACAAGATTTTTCATTGCTTACACTTAGTTGGGGTAGAATGCTGAGATTATTTTTGCAACATCACCCTCACATGCACAGTCAGCTCCCCAATCCCCACTGGAGGGAGTAAAAGACGGCACATCCACTCACTTTGATCTCAAGTATCACTCTGATGTTTTTTTTTTTATTATTCTCTCTCGATCGCTGATGTAATCCTGCAAATTGTTTTTGGCACATTCTTCATACAAGCGATAAAATGTTTCTATATTACATTTCTTTTAGTCTATCTGTTTGTTCCACTTTTCTCCGAAACTACTGTGCCGATCTAACTAAAATTTTGTATAGACTTTGTTATGATAAGATGTAGCGAACTAAGTATGATATATAATCTATCTCGGGTTATGCTGGCATGTTGAAAATTGTGATTTTGCTGTGCAGGTTGGTTAGTGCAAAAAGAGTTCAAAGGGTTAAGTTGTGACGTATGTCAAACACTGTAGCTAGGGTTAGCGATAGCACCCAAAATGTCATTCAGGTCATGTGAAAGAAAACGTGGAAAGAAAGAAAGGAAGTGAGCATGAACGAAAAAGAGAGGAAGATATCTTTTTGCTCGCATGCAAGTGCAGACTAGCTCTCGATTTTGGGAAAAACGGACGTGTGGAGTTAGACGCGAAAATGGGCCAAAAGAAACACAAAAAAGTGAGTCAGCAATGCGATAGCCCCCCCCCCAGTTCACTCAAAGTAATCCATGCCAGAAAATCGGCGTTACTTTTTCGTTAAAAGTTCCTTTACAGTATCGACCAGTGACAGAATCGCATCCCCAAATAGAAGATCAAGATAAGAGAAAAAAAAGGTATGGTGACTTTATCGTACACACACACACACACATATGTGTGTGCATACACACACTAGAGTTGACATGCATAGATACACACGTAATATGAGACACGTAATAATATTAATAATAACAAGACAAAGACAAAATATCCTCCCTTCCGAAATGTTACACGTATTATGGCATTGGCTTGATGCACAGTTAGGGATCAATAGAGATTAGTATTTAATACAAACATGAGAACAAATTTAACCATATTCAACCATCAATTTGGCATAAAGCACCCATTCTAAATCAATCTATAACTTTGGCCCATTTTTAACTAGCTAAAAGTTTAGTATATTTTAATTTTTATCACAAGCTTGCAACTATCACAACAATCAGTCGCATTTCTTACTTATATCCTGTTACCATCTAGATTATAATTCCTATTTAGTATCCTGCTTATTTGGTTTTGATTACCCCAGGGTAATTTATTGTTATACCACTGAATTAAGCAGTATCAGTTGGTCAGTATCAGATGGGTGACCATGTATGCATTCAGGTAAGCAGGTATGTATAATATCTGGGGGAGATGAATTCTTTTTTTTTTTTTATATATATACTGGATCCTAAAAGATGAACCAAAAGACAAAATATAAAAATGCATTTTTTTCAATGAAGTGTATGGTACAGGCACGTTGACATACCAGTTCTTATTAGATCATCCAAGTTAAGCAACATGGAGCCTGGCCAGTATCAGATGGGTGACTATTTGGTAATGCTAGGCTTTGTATGTCATCTTCCCATACCAAGATCTGTATGCAACTCTAGGGACCACTTGTGAGGTTGATATTCTCTGTAAACTTCCCCTTGAAGAAGGAAGTCAGCCCAACCAGCACTAAATACCACACCAGGTTCAGAATACTAATTTATTACATATTAACATTCATGGAAGATGATTCAGAAAATTTCGATGCAAAAAACATGAATCAAATCTTTTGTCGTGTGGAAATCGCTTCAGACAAGGCATGAAACCATTTGATGTAAGGAACTAAAAAGAACGTAATAACAAAAACAGAAGATGCTTATTGACCTTATTTTTGAAGTTCTCGGATCAAAGCTACTGAGAATAGAAATGGGTATTGCAATATTGTATCAAAACAGCGAATTGATGGAGATCAGTATATCAACGAGTCAAGTGTTCTAAAGTGTTATACCATAATAACAACATATATTATTCAATTGGAATTCATTGAGATGAGTATTATTAATTTTTATTTATTGCGAACTATTATCCTCATCTTTTCTTAGTTGTTTCACCACATTTCGGCCAACTATTTCTCTGGCCTTCGTCAGGTGGTGTGCACTGTCTGAAGATAGCGGTTTCAATCCTAAACAAAGCCGGCCAGAGGCTTACTTGGCTAAAAACGTGGTGAGATGACAACAACTACGGAAGGCAGTAATTGCAGTGAATGCAGTCAGGAGATTCAGAGTTCCTATCCCGTCACAGTTACCACCTGACGAAGGCCAGACGAATAGTTGGCGAAACGTCGTGAAACAACTAAGAAAAAGATAAGGATAATAGTCCGCAATAAATAAAAATTAAAATTCATAATAACAATGTTTACTTAATTATTAGAAACTTCAACTTGTTATTATCAAGCTATCGAATTGCAAATAGTTATATTTTCTATGCAAGAGCCAGCTGCAATGAAGCTGGAGTCACCAAGGACATTCAAGAATATTCACGGTAAGACTTTGGAATATGTAAATAGATGTAATAGGATTTCACGTAAGTATTTGCATAGAAATTAAACATCGGAAATTTATGAAAGGACATTGCAAATCAAGTGGTGACAACCGAAGAGGGGAAAATGGCAAGTTGAGCTATTGGTGATGAAACATATTCCTCATATTTTCTAGCTGATGTCTGAATAAATACGAGGGACGTTCCAAAAATAATGCCTCCTATTTTTTATTCCGTTTGAATGGATCAAAGGGGATTGCAAATTGCATTGTTATGATGACTAAACTTATGTATTCATGACCTGAAAGTTTTATCTCTCTGTTACAGATATTGACAGTGTGAGACTCAAAGAAGCAACCTCTATTATGGACGTGCATCAGGAGAAGAGATGTATCATTGAATTTCTCCAACAAAGAATCGCATTCACTGGCGCCTGTTGAACGTTTATAAAACCAATGCAGTTGATGTCAGCCAAGTTAGGAGATGATTTGTTCAATTTCAGAATGGCGACAGAGATATGAATGACAAAGCGCATTTCAGACTTAGATCATCAAAGGAGACTAGCAAAAGTGCATTGAGAAAGCTGGTGACTATATAAAAAAAAATTCTAGAGCACAAAAGGTCACCCGCTTTAATAGTACCACTCCCGTTTTCGTAGCTCTTTAATGTTTTAGTTTTCTGAGTTAAAAATAGGAGGCCTTAATTTTAGAACGACTCGTGTGTTTAATTTAATAATTGACCACATGATTTCGATCCTAGAAAACATCTAAAATTAAAGGCTTAAGCTTAAGGAGTCTTAAGAAACTGAAATTCAATAAATCTTGCTTAATTGATGTTTAATAACTGTGGATCAAGTTTAAGGTAAATTTGAAATATTGGGATTTTCAAATAGGAGATTGTACCCATATTATGCTCACTAAAACCCTTGAAATATTTCAAAGAAACTGAAAATTGAGAAATAGTTATTAACTGATTGTTCAAATTTCATAAAAATCGGATGCATATAAATATTTCACTAAAGGCTTCCACTTACATTTTTTACTCCTTTTTCCCAAGGCTAAATCAAACAAAATACAGTCCACATTGCGGTGCCTTATGCCTAGCAGCTGTGCTCTAAAAGTCGTAATGTTAATTGGTTTAGACGTGAATCATGTACATGTATATGTATAAATAGATACACATACCTAATGTTGGTTCATGTTTACCTGTTTTGGAAATATTTGACTTTAACACTAGAGGGCGCTGCTAAGGCGAAATTTTGATCTCTTGTTTCCCATGTGGTGGAAAATTAAGAAACAAGAATCTTTCTCTTAATGCGATTTTAAAAATGCATGAACGTTGTCCACACCCACCTCTTACCCACAGGACATACTTTTAAAACCCGAAAGTTTTGCATATTAGATTGTGTTTCTGATCAAGTCAACACTTACAATGGTCAAAGGACCAAGCGACTTCTGTTCATATATATGAGGTGCATTCAATAAGTTCCAGACTTTTTTTGTAAAGGCATTTAAAATTGTCATAGACTTTTTAAAATTTAGTATGTTATTACTATACATCCTATGAAATAACTGATTAATTTTTATGATTTCAAGTTCAAATACAGCACAAATTGGAATACACCCTACCAAAGCCTGATTGCCACAGCTGGTGAATTTAAAAAATGCAATTTGCGTGAGAGGACACTTTAGAAGAACGATATGCAATAAAATTTTGTTTTAAACTTGGAAAAATGCTACAGAAGCGTATGGAATGCTTTAGACCGCTTTTGGACCATCTTGCATGAATCGAGTATCAGTTTTTGAGTGGCATAAGAGATTCAAGGAAGGTAGGAAGTCTGTGAGGGCTGACAAGATGTGTGGGAAGAGTAAGGAAGTCAGAACACCACAGTTGATTGGCCAAATAAAGAATTTCATGGATAAGGACCGTCGAGTGTCTATAGAGACAATAAGTGCCGAGTTTGATATCAGTGTGAGGACTGTACACACAATTATTTGCAAGGAACTGAAGATGTGGAAAATTTATGCAAAGTTTGTGTCAAGGTTGCTCAGAGAAGATCAGAAAGAAAGACGTTGTCATGACGAAGATGGACATCAAGACAGTTCTTCACCCTCCCTACTGTCTAAACCTTGCTCTCTGTGATTTTTAGTTATTTCCTAAACTCAAGGAAAACCTTAGAGGCCGTCGTTATGAGACAATTGAGGAGATGAAAGAGGTTGTGATGAGAGTCATTGACACGCTCAGACAACAGGATTTGAATGGGCTTTCCAGAAGTTGTTGTAACGGTACAACAGAGGAGATTACTTTAAAGGGGACCAGAGTTTTATGTGTACTATCAATAAAGGTATCCAGAAGAAAAAAAATTCTGGAAACTTATTTAAAGCACCTCGTGTGTGTGTGTGTGTGTGTATATATATATATATATATATATATATATATATATATATATATATATATATATATATATATATATATATTACTAATGAGTTACCACTTATCAAGACAAAAAAACACCAGTGAAACATTTACAGCGGGATTGCTTCTCTGTTGATTACAACATGGACATCTTTAAATACAATGTTACCAAACTTTTGTCATAAAAGGAATAAAACACAGTCCATAACATTGATCAATGTTAGTAATCCTATGTTCTTCATCTTTCAACTGGCAATCATTCTGTCTTATCCTCGAATGGTTTTAAGCACTGATAAGTGATTAACTCCAATAGTAAAAAAAAGTTCCTTCTTGGAGATATTTCATGCATAAATATGGCTGAATATGTAATCTGTATTCAACTCAGCATAGATTAAAAGAAGAAAAGCAAAAAAAGTTAAACCAGTAATTATTGAGAAAAATGTAATGGTACAAAGATGGCTACCATGACGTTCTTCTTAGCTGATGTATCAGTTTCATTTGTGGGTTCTTAATAAAGTTCAGAAGTGTATCTGTAATTTGGTCGGCTCCATCCTTTCTTCTTCTCTGCTCTCTCTCTCTCTCTCTCTCTCCCTATGTTGTGATATTCATAGTTTTAGTCTTTTCTATAAATTAACCGTCTCTCGCTTTCGTTTAAACATCTCCATTCTCAGACATTGATATTAACATCTGGAGATAATTTTATTTAACGACTGTATTTTGTCATGAGTCGGGAGATTGTCTTGCTTATAAAAGAAGTTAAAAACTAATCCTCTACTCTTGATAAATAAAAGGATGGCATGTGTTCTCTAGAATTGTCTGATTCATTTCCTGCTTCTTGTGTTCAAGCTCGTTTGTATAGTGGTCTTCGTTAATTCACTGTTCGGATACCTCATTATTACCTTCTCTTCAGGAGGTTAGGCACAAGGTCAAGTGTTGGTTTGTTGAAAGCGTTTCTGTAGCACGAACTGGATTCGAACCTGGAACACCCTGATAGTTAATCTGTGTTAACAACTTAACACCGCCCCCCCCCCCCGATCTCATTATAATACATCTTCCTATTTCAGTGTCTTTTTTCTTAAAAAATGCAGGCTTATGGAACTCTTTCCTGTTGACTACTTCCCCTTCTACCTATAACCTTTGTTTTTTCTAGACTAAAGTTAATAGCGTCGACTGTTTTTGTGTTAATCATCTTTCGTTCCTGTTGGTTCCCTATATCAAGTGGCTTTATGCGTTGTCTGGAACGACATTTATTAAAAAAATATATTGTTACTATATCGTTTTTATTAACTGAAAATCTTCAATCCAACGAGAAAATGGAGATTTTAACGAAACTATTTGTTAAGTGAATCGGCAAAGACATTCGTTTTAATGTACATATTTGCTTTAAACACTTTGCCGTTCACATATTCTTATCTCAATAATATAACAAACCGAAAGACAGAATATTTTGTTGCTATGCAATCCGTTTCCTCTGCCATACAATTAGTCTTGTTCAAAGTATTCGGTCCTCGCCATTATTGGAACGGAATTGAGACAGAGATGAAGAACGGAAGGAAAGAAGAATCGGACAAGAGCCATTGACCACTAGATCACAGATAGATTTTCTTTTAGAATTGGTAAATTGCTATGTCGGAAGTACACCGATTTATAGCAGGGTCGTTTCTATTCTTTGACTCTTTTTACTGTAAAACCATTTAGATAGACAAAAAAAAAAGAAAAGAAACGGAATCATATTCTTAAGATGCGTCCATTCATTCTGCACGCGTTTAGCAATAATTCTCGTATCATTTGGATTCATCAGACTAGTGTTCTGATCTTGAGTGTCATTTTCACAACATTTCGATCGATGTAACCTCCTACCTTCTTCAAGTGTGTCTTCTTGAACTTGGGAATATTTCTGTCGAACTTGAGAATTTGAACGGAATTTCGAACACAACCATTTATGTACTTTATGGAGGTAGCATGCTTTTGTTCCGTGAGCCATGACTGGATAGAGGTCCTAAGTAATTCGCAATTGTATTTTTCGGCCACCCACACTGAGAATTGAGCCTTCAAGAGAATATCACTTTTACAATCGATTTTTTCAAGTACTCTAACCACTGGACCATGAGTCCTTGCGGACAAAAACCATGCTCAAGATAAGAACAATAGTCTGAAGAATCCAAATAATATGAATAACCAATCCTCATCTCAAAAGTTCAGAAACTGAAAATCTTCAATGAAAATTTTATTTCAATTAAATTCAATTTATTTGGCAAAAGAAAAATTGTGCTTCAATTGCCATTTAAGGAAAGGGTGATATAAAATTTACACAGATGATATAGCCCACCATCTGTTCACATTTACCTTGAATTGTTGCGTTATTGGCGTATTTATTATCTTACTTGGAAGTCTATTTCAGGAACGTGCAATAGGGTGGTGGTGATAGAATTGCTCAAGCATTTGCCCCTTTTATTCCCGTTTTAAATTGTCCTTTTGAAAGGAATGCATTATAGGTATATGTTCAACGAGACACTTTTTTTTCTCAATTGAGCACCTGCCCTGAAAATGTTCTCTGCACGTCACTGGTCTATTACAAATTCCAAGATCATGTATAAAACAATTGAAAATTTTGGAAGTAATTTATATTCAATAGCTTTAGATGGAGAGATTAAAAGACATTAGATTAACAATAATTGGTTATAATTTTATAACAATGACCAATAATTATAGCAAGCCCCACTCTCCCCAATGGTTTACTTCTACTTGCGCAACTGCCATTGCTCAAAGGCAGCATGCATACTGCAGATTTAACCGAAGTCCAGTTCAAACAAACAGAAGTATATAGAAGCTAGAAGTAACGTTAAGAAAGAAATAGTGACAGCTAAGAGAGAATTTACTGAAACCACTAAAAAACGCATCGAAGCACAAAAATTAGGAAATCATGACTTCTGGAAAATCTACAACAGTGTAGTACATAATGGGCAATCAACAATTCCCCCACTTACCAACAATCACGAGGTTGTTTGCTCAGCAACCGACAAGGCTAATATGCTTGCCAGCCGGTTTGCCTCAAACTGCACACTGGACCCTTCCAACCACCCCCTGCCTGACTTTCCTTTGCGGACAGACGCCACGCTAGACGATCTAAAAATCACCTCTACTCAGGTACACGCTATCATAAAAAACCTTGACACTTCAAAAGCATGTGGACCTGATCTCATCCCAGCTGTGCTATTAAAAAAGTGCTCAGCCGAAGTAGCTCAGTTCTCTCCAAACTCTACAACAAATGTCTTAATGAATCATGCTTTCCGGGCTGTTGGAAAACTGCTTCTGTGATACCAGTATTCAAGAATTCTGGCGAAAGAACAGACCCATCAAATTATCGCCCCATTAACCTCCTCCCACTTTTCGTCAAAATATTTGAGACCATAATTAACCATGCTCTAGCCCAGCAACCTTACAGATGCTAAACTTCTGACTGACAAATAATATGGATTTAGACAAGCCCGTTCCACAGCAGACATCCTAACTATAATCTCTGAACGTATATACTATTCACTGGACAAAGCGGGGGAAGGCAGAGCGGTAGCTCTAGATATATCTAGATGAGTAGACACACCTTCCTATGAGCAGGCAGGGGAAAGGAACTAGTAGGTGAGTGAAGGTGCAGGCCTCTACTGAGCAGTAGGTCTAATAGTCTTGAGAGGAGGGACTCGACGATCTTCTGGTTACCAATTCCTTCCGGCTCCTAAGAATGCGCTGCTTTCTTTTCCACAACATGAGTAGTGACGACCAAATTTCTGATGTTAACTGATGACTAGAGTCCACTTAAGCTTTAACAAATGGTATGTCCCATTCCAATATATGTATTATTATGTAGAATATTTACAAGATGACCACAGCTTCATTTGGTCCAACAGATATCCTGCTCCCCCCAAGTTCATATGAAATTTGGGAAAATGACGTGGAAAAGAATGCGCTGCTGGTTACACTCTGAAACAATAGAAAGGGGTGTGAGTAATTAATATGAGGGGTACAAGTACAATACTATCTATCTCCCTCACCCACGGCGAGTGTTTTGCGGGCATGACAAAAAATTCTGAAGAAAATCTGTTTCAACTATTTACACTGTACAAGTATCAGTGAATTTTACTAGTGCTGGGAGCACCGGCTGCGCGACCTGTTGCCTAGTTGAGTCTCAGCGATACCGAGGGCATTGTGCGATGCCAGTCAGCGTAAAGCCATGGGAGGCTTCTTGGGGGTTGTGTGTATGGCAGGTATATGAAGCTGTGGAGAGGCCGTATGCGTGGCGTCTACATTCTGCATGGGAAGACCAATATGTGTTGACTCTGCTGTATGTGCAGGGTCTCCAGCTGTCGGTGTGGCTGTGTCTACAGCTCTCTCAGGCGATGGGCCAGGGCTTGCAGGCGCGCCAAGGCACTTATCTTCCTCACCTGATGCTGATTCAGGGTTCCTTGCTGGAACGTTAATGGTAGGTTTTCTTAATCCGTTTGAGTGGATGACCGCATCCCTGATGATGGGGCTGAGGGACTCAATGATATCTTCATATAAGGCTGCTTTAAAGGGGGTGAACTTACGAAGATGCTGGCGGTTTCGCAGAGTTAGTCTCCCAGAGCCATCTATCTTCACGACATATTGGTGGAACTGCCTGACCTCTACGATAGTGCCTGTCCTTTCCCAGCGCTTTGGATGATTGCCTATCAGGTTCTGTAAGTAGACATGATACCCGATATGAAGAGGAAGCAAGGATCGAGTGTGTTCCCTCCATTTCTCATGCTCTCGGGAGTGTCGCTTTGCAAAAGCCTTTTCTCTGTTGATAAGGGTCTCTGTCCATGTCGGATGAGGGCAGTACCGACCCATGGGGATGGGGATAGGGTCACGGATAGGTCTTCCGAAGACTATGAGAGCCGGAGATGCCTTAGTCTCCGGGTCGATTGAGTTCCGATAGATGAGCATGGCGCGCTGGAACTTGTCTACATCAATAGACCCACTTGCAGATGTATTGTCCATCAGCATGCGCTTGACAGTCTTTACACCTATCTCAGCTCTGCAGTTGGCGTGAGGGAGATAGATAGTATTGTACTTGTACCCCTCATATTAATTACTCACACCCCTTTCTATTGTTCCAGAGTGTAACCAGCAGCACATAGATGAGTAGACACACCTTCCTATGAGCAGACAGGGGAAAGGAACTAGTAGGTGAGTGAAGGTGCAGGCCTCTACTGAGCAGTAGGTCTAATAGTCTTGAGAGGAGGGACTCAACGATCTTCAGGTTACCAATTCTTTCCGGCTCCTAAGAATGCGCTGCTGGTTACACTCTGGAACAATAGAAAGGGGTGTGAGTAATTAATATGAGGGGTACAAGTACAATACTATCTAATATCTAAGGCTTTTGACAGGGTATGGCATGAGGGTCTCCTCAGGAAAATTAAATCATACGGTATCACTGGTAGAATACTTAACATAATTAAATCCTTCTTAGATAAAAGAAAAATCCAGGTTGTCCTCGACGGTCGTACATCTAAACAGTGTGATATAAATGCGGGAGTGCCTCAGGGGTCTATCCTTAGACCTCTATTGTTCCTAATATTTATTAATGACCTCCCCGACAAAATTGCCTCTGAGATGGGTATATATGCTGATGACACTACACTCTATAACAGGCATGACAGGAAAACAAATGAACACATAACTAAAGAAATGGCAAAAACACTAGAGGATGACCTCCAATCTGAAGTGGAATGGGGACATAAATGGATGGTCACATTCAATGCTGCCAAGACTAAACTGGTTTCCTTCAATAATTACAAGAAACCTTCTCTGTCACCAATAGCAATGGCCAGTGACTCCCTGTCTGAGAGTACATCTTTCAAACTGCTTGGCCTAACGTTCACAGGAAACATTAGTTGGAACAATTATATTGAAAACATTGCCAGGGCCGCTGCGAAAAAGGTAGGCTCTCTACCGTGCTAGAAAACTACTGACACCTGAAAGTATCCTGTACCTTTATAAGGCCACCATTCGCCCATGTATGTAATATTGTTGTCACATTTGGGCTGATGCACCTGCTGCTAGTCTCTCGCTCCTAGACAAGGTTCAAAAGAGAATCACCAATCTGATAGGCCCTGAACTGGCATCTAAGCTTCAGCCTCTGTCCCATCGACGAAACGTTGCATCCCTCTGCCTGTTCTACAAGTATTTTAATGGCGAATGCTCTGACGAACTACAGACACTTGTTCCCTCACGACGTAGACACCCTCGACAAACCCGACAGGCAGCTAAATCCCACCCCCACATAGTAGAGATCCCTAGATGTAAAAGATCTTTCTACTCCAGTAATTTCTTCCCCAGAACCGCTAGACTCTGGAATTCCATTTCAGGTCCCTGCTTCCCTAACTGTACTGACATGCAGAAGTTCAAGTGTAACGTGAACCGACATCTTGCTGCCCAAATCCCAACATAGTGCCCCAGCAGTTGCTGCTCCTGATAGTAGCCTCCTACCCCAAAGTGGCAATGTGCCTTGTTTGGGGTGAAAATGTAATAAAATAAAAAATTAAAAAATTTAATAACTGAACAATACCAAAATAATCAACTTGTTGCCAGTGGCATAGCTAGAGTAAACGTCAAATGCCCCCCCCCCCACTGGCATTGTGTCACCCAGACCCCCCCCCCCTTAGATACGATATATATATATATATATAAACCACTTAATCCTTTTTCCAATTATTTTTCACAGTTAAAAGAAAATGAAATGAGTGTACTCACATGATTTCAAATGATTTACTATTAAAAACGGCAAGGTTTAGAGTTTTCAATAAACATGGGCAAAAATATTCTTCAGTTACTAATTAAAAAAAAATGTAAAATATTTTAGAAAAGATTAAAATCTTTACATAATATGATGATAAATAAATCCTATTTTCAGACGATTTTCGCACCTTAGCCTGGCTAAAAAATTTTGCTGTCACCCGAAGCGGACCGACCGCCTCCTTCGCCCCCTCCCCTCTAGCTACGCCACCGCTTGTTGCTTTTATTACCTCTCTTGAAAGTATATTCCAAGGTCTAGGGATTCTGATTGAAAAAGTTCAATTCGAAAATTCAATTGGTTCAATTGAAATCAACAGTGAAATAGTTTCTTGTAGTGTCCGCATAAATCTTTCTCGTGCAGGAGTGAATATTAAGCTATCAAAATTAAAATTTTCAAGAACTTCTGAGAAATGCCCGTTTTTGAAACTAAAGACGAAAACAAAATGAAAATAATAAAAACATTAAATGAAACAAAATTAAGAAACCAACCAATTTCTCTCACAGAAAAAAATTCCATAAATCAGCAAATATCAAATTAGTTGTCAGCGCAGCGTTGTCCGGTCGTGCAATACGCTTAAGCATGATATTTTAATTTATGCAGATTGCGTATGTATTATTATAGAATCAATCCCATATTGGTTATTATTAGGACTATGACAATAGAATATTCTTTTCATTGTTTTGACTCGAGTATATATCCGGCACAGTAAGACACAGTTAATCAATTGAGAAGCCCATGACTATCTAAAAACATAAGGTATTAACTAATATACTAGAGAATCAAAATAATGAAAAGAATATTCTCTTGTCATAGCCCTAATTATTATATATTACGTGGATTAATTTGTCTGGGGGACTAATTTTCAAATAATAAACAATAAAATAAATAAAAAATAAATAGAAAACCTAGACACCTCAAAAGCATGTGGACCAGATCTCATCCCGGCTGTGCTATTAAAAAAATGCTCTGCCGAGGTTGCTTCAGTTCTGTCCAAACTTTACAATAAATGCCTTAACGAATCTTCTTTTCCCGACTGCTGGAAAACCGCCTCTGTGGTACCAGTCTTCAAGAATTCTGGTGAAAGAACTGACCCACTAAATTATCGCCCCATTAGCCTCCTCCCGCTTTTCGCCAAAATATTTGAGTCCTTAGTTAATCAAGCCCTAGTCCAGCACCTAACAGCTGCTAAACTCCTGACCGACAAACAATATGGATTCAGGCAAGCCCGTTCAACAGCAGATATCTTAACTGTAGTTTCTGAACGTATATACCGTTCATTGGATAAAACAGGGGAGGGTAGAGCGGTGGCCCTTGATATATCTAAGGCTTTTGACAGGGTATGGCACGATGGTCTTCTAAGGAAAATTAGATCATATGGAATCACTGGAAGAATTCATAATGTAATTAAATCCTTCTTAAGTAATAGAAAAATCAAAGTTGTCCTCGACGGACGTACATCCAAACAATATGACATAAATGCGGGAGTACCTCAGGGGTCTATCCTTGGACCTCTATTATTCCTGATATTCATAAACGACCTCCCTGATAAAATTGTTTTGGAGATGGGTATATTTGCCGATGGCACCACTCTCTATAACATATGAGGGGAAAACAAATGAACACATATCCAAGGAAATGGCAGAAACACTAGAGGATGACCTCCAATCCGTAGTGGAATAGGGACAAAAATGGTTGGTCACATTCAATGCTGCTAAGACTAAGCTTGTTTCCTTCAATAACTACAAGAAATCTTCTCTACCACCAATAGCAATGGCCAAGAACACATTGCCTAAAAGTACTTCTTTTAAACTCCTCGGCCTAACGTTTACAGGGAATATGAACTGGAATAGATACATTGAGAGCATTGCCAAGGCTGTTGCAAGGAAGGTTGGCTCCCTCTACCGTGCTAGAAAACTACGTACGCCTGCTAGTATCCTATACCTCTATAAGGCAACCATTCGCCCATGTATGGAGTACTGTTGTCACATCTGGGCTGGTGCATCTGCTGCTTGTCTCTCTCTCCTGGACAGGGTTCAAAAAAGAGTCGCCAACCTGATAGGTCCTGAACTGTCATCTAGGCTTCAACCTCTGTCCCATCGACGAAATGTTGCATTCCTCTGCCTGTTCTACAAATACTTTAATGGTGAATGCTCTGACGAACTGCAAACACTTGTACCTCCCCGACGTAACTACCCCCGACAAACTCGACAAGCTACTAAGTCTCATCCCTTTACAGTAGAGATCCCTAGGTGCAAGAAAGCCTTTTACTCCAATAGTTTCTTCCCCAGAACTGCGGGTCTTTGGAACTCCCTTCCGGGATTCTGCTTTCCCAACTGCAATGATATGCAGAAGTTCAAGTGTAATGTTAACAAACATCTTTCTACTGTTCTCCTTTCATAATGACCCCACTAATTAAGTCCCTAATAGTAGCCCCCTGCTTCAAAGTGGCACTGTGCCTTGTTTGGGGTCAAAATTGAAAAAAAATAAATAAATAAATAAATGAATAAATAATAATGATAATGTCGTTCATCAAATTCCGTCTATGTTCACGTCAACGGATATTTAGGCTTGACGATGAATTCCCTGGTAAACTCACTTCTAATTAATGTTTAGTTTTAAAATATGCAAACGAAGAAATGATTTTAAATGGTACCACTTCTTTTATCGTAAATTGAACTCATTAATAAGGAAAAAGTTAAAATAAAATGGTGAGGTAGACCTGGGTTTGAACAGGAGATCATTCGATTTGTAGTCAAATGCTCTACCACTGTTATATCTTCAGATTATAATAAATCTTTGTTTTTTTTTAAAGAAGAAATGATTTGCTGAAATTTTTTAATCTCTTACCGGTGTAGTGTAAAATATTCTCCTGTAAAAATTATTCTTTATATATTTATAGATAATTATTCTTTATATATTTATAGATAATTATTCTTTATATATTTATATATAATTATTCTTTATATATTTATATATAATTATTCTTTATATATTTATAGATATCTATAAGGGAGAAAAGCTACTTTTAAGATCGGATTTTTTTCGATACTTATCAGATGAATTTCTTTACAAAACATGAACACTGCCAGATATATAAATTAGTTTTGTTTGAAAATTGCAAAAGATAGGTTCCACAACGGCTGAGCCTATGAGAAAGGAACTCTCTCTCTCTCACCCCCCCCCCACACAAAGTGACTTTTATATAATAATAGATAGATTTGCAATATCTATATGTCACATTTATGTCCAACAGGTGCGTGTATAAACCATTTTACACCTCTGTTGGCTTTCTTGGGAATCCAGGTTTTATTCTGATGATAAATCCACTTGGACGCCGATGTTTATACTAAAAGTTTATTTCAAAATATAAAGACAGGCATAGAGAGTATCAGGATGTCGGGTTACTTTTCATGCGCGTGTGAGAGAGAAAGACAGACAGACAGACAGACGAATACCTCATCCCACCACACTACTTACATTAAATAATAATGAACCTTAATTTGTACGCATTTATGAGCGATAAAATGTCCAGGAATTCGGGCGAGATGATATAGTATAATTAGTACGAGCGCCGGATTGCAGCAACTGTTACCGTGGGTTCGAATCCCACCAAAAATAAAACCCTGCTTAAGAGCAAAATAAGTGCTTCAAAAGAAAGGATTCCAATTGCGAAAACAAAGAAGAACTCCTTTGTTAAAGCTGATTTATGTCAAAAATCGTCCGAAATTAGCAAAGGAACATTTGGAGAAATCTTCAAGATTTGGGGATAAAATATTATGGTCAGACGAAATGAAAATTGAGTTATTTGGTCGAAATAGTGTAAGTCATGTCTGGAGATAGAAGAATTCTAATTTAACATCCAAATCTGACCCCCACAATGGGCATTGAATATTGTAGTGACAATTTGGTAAATATTGGATTACTAACGGAGACTGCTTATCAAGAACTTGTTCAAGTTGAACTTGAAAACAACAATATTGTAGGTAGTTGGAAAGCAGGAGAACAGAACAGAGTTCAAAAAGGAATGCAGTTCTAAGAAAGAAGATTTGTTCATGGAATCTAGGTTTAGGTTTAGGCACAGATAAAGAATGGAGGGAAATTATTGATAGTAGTTTTAGCTAAACGAGTGCTTTTCGTGAAAGTCAGGCAAGGGGAGACCATATACTGGAGATCAGACGGGCACTTGTCATGAAAATAACGATAAAGCAGCAACGACTCCTCTGTGAGAAAGAGGTTGCAGGCAAGAGAAGAGGGCATCCCCCACAAGGCTACAAAGTTTATTTTGAACTCTGTTAAGGCAAGATAAGGTCTTTCTAGCAGCTCCATCCCAGATGTGGCAACAGTACTCCATCTCTGGGCGTACTTGGCTCTTATATAGATAGAGAATTGCATCAGCAGTGAGATATCTAATGGAGCGGTAGAACAATCTCACCATTTTTCCAACAGCCTTGCCAACAGATTTGATGTAAGTGTTCCATCTCAGATCAGGAGTAAAGGTCAAACCCAGAAGCTTGCAAAACATGGAGCCTCCCCAAGATGAGAGCTATTCATTTCAATTGATGCCAACCGGGGGATCATTAGAGCGTTGGTAATGTAAAGATAGAAGCTTGGTTTTGGATGAATTAAAATTAACCAGCCACTTCTTTCCCCATTGTACCACATGCTCAAGATCAGAGGGGAGAAAATCAGAATATTTGGTTGTTTACGATCTTTGAAGTATCGCCATAGATGGTAGTCTTGTCAGCATAAATGTCTGAATGATCTTAGGATGTGATTTGGGAGATCATTGATGTAGATCAGTAAGAGAGTTGGGCCCAGAATGGACCCCTGAGGAACTCCAGCATTAATACTGTGAGCTTCTGATTTCTGCCCATCAACAACTACTAATCTTATGAACCGATCAGAGAGAAATCTATATATCTATAAAAGTGAACGCGTCTGTGTGTGTGTGTGTGTGTGTGTACATTTACCTATGCAATAACTCTGTCAATTTAAAGTCTACAGACTCGAAATTTGATATACAGGGCACGGAGATTTGGGAAAATCTTTCTGATCGGTTTTCGGCCAGATATTTGGCTGTTAAGGGGTCAAAGTTCAACGATTTGACCTTTGAGAACTCTACCAAACTCCTCCGACAATTTTGGGTCTAAACACTTGAAATTTTAGATATAGGTTCCTTGGACATGGATCTAACTTAATAACTTGATTATTTGACCTCTGTGGTCTCTACCAAATTACTCAGACAATTTCTGGTCTAAACATTTGAAATTTTACATAAAGGGTATTCAGAGATAGGGCAAGCTTTTTAATCGGTTTGGGTTGAAAATGTTTAGTTACCTATATATAAATGTATGTATGTATGTCTGCCTAAAACTTTCGACAGAGGCGCCGGATTTTACTAAGATCAGTACCACTTTAAAGTTCGACCTTTCAGACGACAAATATCGAAAGATTGGCTTTAATATCTTCACCTTCAACTAGGCACTTTTCTACAGGGGGGGGGGTCGCTTTTTCGCCGATATTTTTGAAAGTTATATTCTCCTATCGATTGTCTAGCCTTAATTTAAGCATAAATCACTTCAGGTTTGGCAGTGGTCGTAACCGCAAAGACGTCAGTTTTTTTTTTTCACGTTCTTTCCTCCTTCGCGGTACGGGTTCGAGCCTGCCTTCCTACTACCACTTTTTTTTTTTTGTTCAACATACACATCCAAACACCCGGCAACGCCGGGCTGAAATGCTAGTATATCTATAAAAGTGAAAATGTCTGTCTTTTTTCTATGATAGTTAAGGAAGACTATTATATAGAAAGGCATTACTTTACATATTCACACTTTAATATATACATATACACATAACCTTATGAACAGTATATAGGGACCGAGCAAAGCCGGGCAGAACTGCTAGTTTATATATCTATAAAAGTGAACGTGTCTGTCTGTCTGTGTGTATACATTTTCCTTCGCAATAACTCTGTTAGTTTTCAGTCTACAGACACGAAATTCGATATACAGTGTACTGAGATTTGGGAAAATCTATGTGATTGGTTTTAGGCCAGAAATTTGGCTGTTAAGGGGTCAACATTCAACGATTTGACCTTTGAAAACTCTACGAAACTTCTCCGACAATTTTGGGTCTAAACACTTAAAATTTTAGATATAGGTTCCTTGGACATGGATCTAACTTAATAACTCAATTTGAGTCCAAAAACAATAAATTTTAAGGGGTCATAATAGGGGTCAAAGTTAAAAAGATTGACCCATTTTTTTTGTTTTTACTCAGTATACACTTCCAAACACCCGGGAAACGCCGGGCTGAAATTCTAGTATATCTATAAAAGTGAACGTGTCTGTGTGTCTGTCTGTGTGTGTGTACATTTTCCTACGCAATAATTCAATTTTTAGTCTACAGACTCGAAATTTGATATACAGGGTACCGAGATTTGGGAAAATCTATGTGATCGGTTTTCGACCAGAAATTTGGCTGTTAAGGGGTCAAAGTTCAACGATTTTACCTTTGAGAACTCTACCAAACTTTTCCGATAATTTGGGGTCTAAACACGTGAAATTTTAGATATTGGTTCCTTGGACATGAATCTAACTTAATAACTTGATTTAAGCCCAAAACAAATGTTAAGGGGTCATAATAGGGGTCTAAATTAAAAAAATTTGACCGGTTTTCTTTTTTTTGCTCAGCATACACTCCCAAACACCCGGGCAACGCCGGGCCGAAATGCTAGTATATCTATAAAAGTGAACGTGTCTTTGTATGTGTGTGTATATTTCGCTACGCAATAACTATCAATTTAAAGTCTACAGACTCGAAATTTGATATACAGGGTACTGAGATTTGGAAAAATCTTTCTGATCGGTTTTCGGCCAGAAATTTGGCTGTTAAGGGGTCAAAGTTCAACGATTTGACCTTTGAGAACTCTACCAAACTCCTCCGACAATTTTGGGTTTAAACACTTGAAATTTTAGATATAGGTTCCTTGGACATGGTTCTAACTTAATAGCTTGATTTGAGCCCCAAACAATAGATGTTAAGGGGTCATAATAAGGGTCAAAATTTTAAAAAGTTGGCCGTTTTTTTTTTTTGTTTTGTTTTTGCTCAGCATACACCTCCAAACACCCGGGCAACGCCGGGCTGAAATATTAGTGATTTAATAATTGAGAAGACATTTCCAGCTATACCATAGCTGGAGATCTTGTGAAGTAAACCTTTATGCCATACCCTATCAAGGCCTTAGATATGTCAAGAGCAGTTTCCCTAGAAAGGAAGCCTCTGTTGATAGATTTGCTAATCCTATGAAATAACTGTAGATCTAGCAGAACGGAAACCATATCGCATATCACTGAGGAGGTTATTTCTGCTGAGGTGGTTGACTACTTCTCTATTTAACAGATTCCAGCAACTTACTCATGACGCACAGAAGACTGATTGCTCTGAATTGAGAGGGAGATGACCGATCACCTGAATTTTTAAATACAGGACATACTAATGAGATTTTTCAAAGTGTTGGGAAACAATTCTACTTAAGACAACGCTTAAACAGCTTTGTAAGTATGGGAGCCAAATTTTCAGCACTATAATAGAAATGCCGTCAGAGCCAGTTGCTTTACTGGAATTGAGGTTTTTAATTAGCTTGGCAACATCATGTACAGATATTTGTATGTTGAATAGCGCGTTTTCAGACATATGAGGAAATATTGAGGGTTGGCAGCCCTGATCGGATAGGGTAGAATTAGCTGCAAAGTTTTTGGCAAAGAGTTTGGAATTTTCCGATGCTGACGAGATTACTTTGGGTTCATTGATGATAGTTGGGATAGAGCACACGCTTATATTCAGGACCCTGTTTATTATTTTCCAAAACTAGTGGGAACCAAGCCGCTGCTCAGTTACTTTGAACTTGATGGACTGAGCATACAACTCTCTCGTGTTCTTCATTACTCTTTTACAATGGTTGCTGACAGTCCTGAAGGTGGCTTTAGTCTCAGTACCTCCATTATGTTGGAAGCAATCATGATATAATTTCTGTGCGTGATGGCAGCAGCATATTCCAGAGAGAAACACGTCAGGTCTGATACTATAGAAGGCACATCCTTTTTAAACATGGAATGGTTAATCTGATATAAATGTGCAGAAGCTAATCTGGTCAGCCATAGAGGATCGATATACTGTACAATGGAGAAGTACGTCAGAGGACTTATTACATTTCGTTTTTATCTTAACTGAGACAATCAAGTGATCAGAAGATTAGTACAATATTTTTCCCATTGACACCGTGTACTCATTAACTTATCCTCGAGTGACCTCCGGGCTTTGATAAGTGGTAACTCATTTGAAAAAAAAAAAAAAAAAAAAAAAAAAAAAATTATATATATATATATTAGAAGGGCACCCGGCATTGCTTGATCGTAAGCTATGTTTTAATATGATATGTTAATACATGCAGATCTTTTTATTTATTATTATAGAACCAAATCTCTGTAGATTATTATATTGTACCCAATATATAGTAGTGCCCCCCCGACGTGACCCAGTTGTAAAATACGCAGAAAGAGTAAAAGCTCAGAATGGTTTCATTTCTCTATGGCGTGATGTTTGACCTAGAAAACCAGAGGTTCGTTTTTAAGTGTTTAATTTCAACCATTCTCACTTCTCTGCCCTCTCAGTATCGCGGTAAGGTGTCAGCCATTCTTTTCCGCCTTCGCCTCAAGGCTTCGGTTCGAGCCTACTAAAACTTTTTTTTTCTTTTACACCTCCAAACACCCAGGCAACGCCGGGCACTCCCACTGGTCTATTATATGAAAGCGAAAACGTATGTGTTTGTGAGTGCAATTTTTTTTGTATGTCCAGCAAAGTTTTTTTCGGGGGGGGGGGTACCGTTTCTTTTTATATACTCCCTAGGTTATAATATCTTTGATTTACAAATGTAGGTCGTCTATTTTTTATTTGAGGGACTTATTTTATAAAATTCATGCTATCCCGTGGTCCAGCCTGTTTGTTCATGTTTTTCCTTAAAAAGCGAAACTAAATCAAAAGTAAAGCGAGCTTGTTGGCCCTTCATGCCGAGACGTCCATGGGGTAAAACTGTCATATCAGACAATTGTTATTCATTTGGATACTCCCCCTTTTGTGGGAAGCTGGTTTTCCCAAACATCTTGGGGAAACAAATATGCAGAAAGCATAAAGCTTAACTAGCTCTGCATGATTTCATTTCTCTCTGGTGTGATTTTTGACCTAGGAAACCTGACGTTCGTTTTTAAGCATTTAATTTCAACCATTCTCACTTCTCTGCCCTCTCAGCGTCGCGGTAAGATGTCAGGCTTTCTTTTCCACCTTAAGGCTTCGGGTTCCTGCCTACCAAGTTTTTTTTTTCTTTTACACCCAGGCAACGCCAGGCACCCCCGCTAGTTATATTGAAATGCCAATCCTAAGTGTTAGATAGAATAGATTCTGACCCAGAAAACAGTAATTCCTCCTTTGTCAGAAACCTTGCTCCTGAAATGTAAGAATTTAAGGACAAAATAAGGGAAGCGAGAGTTATGCATATGGCAAAAGTAAACCCAAGATCCACTTTCTACTCTCCAAACTGTCACCCATTTAAATAATAGCTATGCTCAACATTACTTAACTTTATGATCCATCATAATATATATCTGGATTTCGTGTGTGGGTTGGTTGTTTTTGTTTTACGGCATATCAACCCTTTTCGGGTTATTTAATGCCGAATCCAAAGATTTTCAAGAAAATCTTTTTTAATAGAATATATTTGTTGTTTTCACGTCGGTTTCTATTTAACCCATAGTTGGGACCCTAACAGGTAC
The DNA here is from genome assembly GCF_053919585.1 of Euprymna scolopes. Lineage (NCBI taxonomy): Eukaryota > Metazoa > Mollusca > Cephalopoda > Sepiida > Sepiolidae > Euprymna > Euprymna scolopes. Next base: position 101,923,118 of record NC_136492.1, read on the forward strand.
TACCACTCCGGGTCAGAGTGGACCTGGGAGCAATGGTAATTAAAGGGTGGCTCCACACTCCTCAAATCCCACAAGCTGGGGCTTCACCACTGGATATAGTTTAAGGTCAAATCCAGGACCTTCGTGTGTGGGGGATATCTTATCAGTCCATGAGGCAACCAATTTGTGTGTTTTGTTATGTATAATGCACAAGAGGATTGAAAGGAATAGGAAAAGACGACATGAAGAAACAGTTTGATTTTCATAGATATAGTTATTCGCACAAAAACAGTTTGTCAAAAACAAACATAAAATAGAGATAGAGAAACATAGATGATGATACTTGCTATAATATGAAAAGCCGATATTACTGAAGCGAGAATACAGTAAAGTCTAATTATGATAAGAAAGAAAAATGTTGCCGAGGTTGACGATAGCAAAGATATAATAGTAAATAGTACTTACATTTGTGTTGAGTTGTTCTGGAAGTGTATGAGATTGCTACCCCAAAAAAGTCTCTATGACCGCTACCAGCCAAGGTGTCTGACGGATACTGCGTTAAGGTTTGTGAAAGTCTCGCGAAGATGGACATACAGTCGGACCATGTCCAAAATGCTCTGAAAGCCCAGCCAGGAAAAAGAGAGAAACTCTTTCTTACTTTTACACATGTGTGGAACGAGTTTTCTTAAATTCCGAACAGGGAGAACATTTTCCTAACAGTGGCCAGAATAATCTGAAAAAAAAAAAAAAAAAAAAAAAAAAAAAATACTCAGGTAATTCTGGTATAAGAACCATAATATACAGTTATCAAAAGTAAAAAATATATACGAGTTGAGACTTCCATATACTCAGTTTAATTTTATTCATATTTAATCTACGATACTGATAATTGGATATATTCCACTTTTTATACAAAAAGCATTTGTTTAAATGCTAAGTGGGAATATTTTCTATTCACTAATGTGATACCCAGATATGAGAACGTATATGTTTATAAGATATAATTATGTTATTAGACGACGAAACATGCGTCTGGATTATATATAAGTATCAATCTGAAAAGAATGAAGCAATTTCTGTAGGGAATCTCAAATGTGAGAGCTGAATGTGAAGCAAAGCATACAAAAGAGTTAAAAAAAAAAAAAACACACACACACACACACACACACACACAACACAAACTTAGCCTAATCTCATAAATTTATTTCTACCCTCTACGGGCATTCTCAAATGAAGAGAGCTAGTCAAGTTAGCATATGATTTAAAAATTAAGAAAGTTACAACTGTTTTTTGTATTTATTAGAAAAAAATGAAAAAGGAAAAAGGCGGGGGGAGGCGGAATAAAGTATAGTTGAGGAAAATTATTACAGAAGTAGAGAAAGAAAGCCAGTAGGAAAGAATGTGTGGAGGAATCGAGGTTGTCTGGGGAGAGAAAAAGAGAGACAAGTTTTTCTGTTTCAAACTTGTCCCTTTCCAATATAATATAATATAGTAGTAGTAGTTTTGTCTTTAGAAGTCAGCCATCTTTAAAAAGGAGAAGGAAAATATACAAGGCGAAACAGCGATGGGATCTACTCATTCTTAATTCAATTTTATTTATATTTTTATTTTATTTGCGATACTGATAATTGGACGTATTCAACTGTTTATGCAGAAAAACATTTACTTAAATGCTAAGTGCGAATATTGTTCTATTCACTAATGTGATGCTTACATACGATAACGTATTTGTTTTCACATTTTTGTAATCGTGCATCTATTCCTTTAAAAGTTGACGAGTTCCTATTCTTGTGATGAGTCGGGGCAGAATAGATTAAAAAATTGACATAATTACATAAATGATTCTGCGTTACGGAACAGGTGCTGTCAAGAATTAAATATTTTAACATGCTGAAAGAAATAAACGGTAAGATGGGCAACATCTTGAAATTTGAATTACAGACTTTGTCATATATATATATATATATATATATATATATATATATATTAGAATTTTCAGAATGTGAGATGATATACAAGTCTTGGACTTCTGATTTGTTGGCTTTCATGGCTTGTGTGAGCTATGGCGTTGTTTGGCTGTGGATAGATATATGTGACTACTTCATTTAATCACATAAATTAATATACGAAAGTATTTATGCATGAAAATTAGGTATTTACTTCAACAGTGCTCAATACATAGGTAGAGCTTGGTAGTAAGTTATAAAAATATATATGACAATTAAGCTACACAATATTCCGCGTTTCATTCACGCTCAGATTCGTGAGGTTTATGCAAAGAGTTGTGGTTGTCTTGCATTTTTATATACGCATATTCTATTGAGTTTTTAGTTAGCCAATCAGATTCCAGATTTCCACTGCTCCCTTCCTAATCAGTCAATGGTTTAAAATAGGTCAAATCACTATATATCTACGCTTCTCGCTAAAAAAAGCACACACATAAGGGGTGAACCCAAGGTCAATTGGGCCTTTGTTCTGTAAGTGTCTGCCCATTGGCTGATTAGGAAGGGAGCGGTGGAAACTAGGAATCTGATTGGCTAACTAAAAACTTAATAGAATGTGTGCATGTAAAAATGCGAGACAACCACAACTCTTTGCATAAGCTTCACGAATCAAGGCATGGATGAGACGCGGAATATTCTGTGTAGCTTAATTGCCATATATATTTTTATAACTTACTATATAAGTGAAATTGTCTGTGTGTGGGTACATTTCGCTACCAAAGTACTATGTCAATTTTCAGTCCACAGACTCGAGACTTGACATAAGGGCTATTGAGATTTGGCTGTCAAGGGGTCAGAGTTCAACGATTTGACCTTTGAAAACGCTACCAAACTCCTCCGCCAATTTTGAGTCTAAACACTTGAAATTTTAAACTTGGACATAGATAAAATTTTTTAATTTGATTTGAGAGCTAAACAATGAATGTTAAGGGGTCATAATAGAGGTCAAAGTTAAAAAAATGACCAGTACGGTCTCTACCAAATAACTCAGCCAATTTTTGGTCTAAACATTTTAAATTTTACATAAAGGTATTCAGAGATAGGAAAAGTTTTTACATAATACATAACGGACATGTGGCAAGCATTTCAGTCAGTTTTGGGGCAAAAATTTGGCTGACAAGAGGTCAAAGTTAGAAGAGTTGGCCTTTGCAGACTCTACCAAACTCTTACTCCAATTTTGGGTCTAAACAGTAGGAATTTTAGATGTAGGTAACTTGGACATAGGTCAAACTTTTTATTTTGCTTTGAGATGAAAACAAATGTTAAGGGGTCAAAATTGGGGTCAAAGTTAAAAAAAAAAATTAACTCTGCGGTCTCTACCAAATTACTCAGACAATTTTTGCTCTAAACATTTGAAATTTTACGTAAAGGGTATTCATACATAGGGCAAATTATGAACAATACATAAGGCTCAAGCAAAGCCAGGTTGAACTGCTAGTATATAAAAAAAGGTATAACATGTAGCATGATTTTGTCTTTAGAACTCATCCATCTTTAAAAAAAAAAAAAAGGTGAAGAATGAGGAAGATAAAGAAAATGATGAGGAGGACGGTAATTTGTATTCAGTTATGAAAACTATATTAATAGAAGTTTATATTATTTTGCAGAAAATAAAGTGTTTCATCAAAACGAAAAACAGATTAGAATGTAACCTCTTTTAATTGCAAAGCACGTTCCTGAAAATTCTTGATGAAGCATACACAAGATATAGAAACACGTACGTGTCGTTTGCATCTCTATATACAGAACAAGCGTTGAATGCATGTGTACTTGTCTGTTGGCTTGCTACTCGGAGAGGACAGTGGCTAAGGGATTAACAACATATACTGATAACCTGGGTGTGCAAAGTTCGAATCCAGTTCGTTCTATAAAAAAACACTTTCACTTACGGATGATGACAACCTTCACGTGGTCCCTCCCCTAATTACCCGATGTCTTCTAGAAAGGATTCTTATTAGAAAGATAGCAGGGAAACGAATGCCAACAATAGAATCATCCGATTCATATGAAATTAATAAATGAATGCTTATCACTTTTAGGTTATTAGACCTACAAGATACAATTTGGTAGGAATAATCCTCTACCGATGCACTGCCCTATAGATGATCATTTATCTTTCATCTTGAAAGAGGTTCCCAAGAGAACATGAAACACCCCAATCCACTTTAAATCGTTCTTTCCTTTTAATTTTAATGAAAGTTAAACTACACTTTATTTATTTATTTTTTACAAAGGGGTTACCACCTATCAAGGGGCGGAGGCCACTTGAAGGTAAGGGTTAATGTGTGTATTGTATTTATTGGGTCAGTTGTGTGATAATCGTTTGTAGTGGTAATTTGGTATAATTAGATTCATAAGGACAGTTCAGTTAGAACTTGTTTATGGACCTGACGACGATATTGTAGTAAGCTGGAAAGCAGATCAGCGGGACAGAGTTCACTGCATAGGTTCCTATATACCGGAAAATTAAAATTTTTTTTTTTTTTTTTGCTCAACACACACCTCCAAACACGTGGGCAACAATGCCGGGCACCCATGTTAGTTTAATATCAATGTTAAAGCTAGGAAAAAAAAAACTCAACACACACACACACACATATATATATATATATAGATTTTCTCAATTTATAATTTATTAACTATTCTCAATTTGAAGTTGAAAGAAAAGTCAAGTTGATGCCTGGCATATAATTGGTACTTGAATGTGTTTTCTACGATTATAAAACATTCTATCGAATTAAGTGCTTTAACAAGCACTCTTGTAAAAAAGCAAGTGAATAGAGACAAAGATTTAAACAGAAATTAGTTAGGACAGATATTAAATAATCAAATTTCTTTCATTATACTCGTTTCGATCCACTTGTTTCAATATTTTATTTCGTTTCTTTTCAATGTTCTAAAAAAAATCAAACAAAAAAATTAGCTGTGAAGCTTTACATTTGGAGGATGTGTGTGAAAGAGTGTAGGCAAAATTTGATACTGAAAATACATAGTAATAAGAGAGAAGAAAAGAAGGAATGAATATATATATATATATATATATATATATATATATATATATATATTCTGGCGCCAAAACTAAAGTCTGCAAAAACTGTAAATTTAAGCTAAATTGAATATACCTCATTTGATTCTATAATTTTACCTGTTCATATTTGACTTTTAATTGAAGTATCCTAGTGTTAACGTAAATTAAAAAAAAATAACTTCAAATCGAGATGGCCAAAAGAAACTCCGCACAATGGAAAATTGTTATTTAAATGTAACTAGAACATTAATACCACACAAATATAACAAGAACACAATGAACGAGTTAATATTTAGTAGCATAGCCCTTCTGTAATTTGACAGCCTGCAATCTCTTGGGAATTCCTTGAATTAGTCTGCAGCAATACTCCAGTGAAAGGGCATTCCACTTCTCTTTAATTTTTGTTCAAAGTTCTTCCAGATTTGAAATTTTATCATTGCGTAGCTATTTCTTGGTGCAATGCCATACGTTTTCGATAGAATTGAGGTCTGGAGATTGTCTTGGCTAATTAAAACACAGAATACTATGCTCTTCAAGAAATCACTTTTTTTTTCTTTTTTTTTTTTTTACACAGTGGTCACCACTTATCAAGGCCCGGAAGCCACTCAGGGATAAGGGTTATTGCAAGTACATTACGTTAGTGTGGAGATTTGATGAAGTGTTTACTTAAGGGGGCGGTTCATTAGGAATTTGTTAACATTGGACTTGAAGACATCCAAGTTGTAGTCAGGTGGGAAGCAGGCAAACGGAACAGAGTTCCACAGGCGCGCAATTCTAAGAAAGAAGCTTTGTTCATGGAATCAACGTTTTGATTTCGGCACAGATAAGGAGTGGGGGAAATTTTTCACAGTGGATTCGGCTAAACGGGTGTTTTTCGTGAAAGATTGGCGAGGGGGGGACCAGAGATTGGAGTTCAGACGAGCACCTGCCATGGAAATAACGATAAAACAAGGATAGGCTCGCAACGTCTCTTCTGTGGGAGAGAGGTTGCAAGGTAGAGAAAAGGGCATCCCCCACTAAGCCACAAAGTCTATTTTGTACTCTGTCAAGGCAGGATAGGCTGTTTTTAGCAGCTCCTGCACAGATATGGCAGCAGTATTCCATCCTTGGACGTACTTGGCTTTTATATAGATAGAGAATTGCATCAGTAGTGAGATATCTTCTGGAGTGGTAGAAGGATCCCACCATCTTTCCAGCGACCTTGGCAACAGACTTGATGTACGTGTTCCATTTCAGATCAGGAGTAAAGGTCAAACCCAGAAGCTTGTCAAGACACGGGGCCTCTCCCAAACGAGAGCCATCCATCCCAATTGATGCCAGATGGGGATCAGAGCGTTTATGATGTAAGGTATGTTTGGTTTTAGATGCATTAAAGGTAACCAGCCACGTCTTCCCCCACTGAACCACGCGCTCGAGATCAGAGAAGAGAGAATCCGAGAGAACTTTGTCATTTACAGCGTTTGATGTGTTGCCGTAGATGGTCGTGTCATCAGCATAGATGTCAACGAATGATTTAAGTATGTATTTAGGGAGGTCATTGATGTAGATCAGGAAGAGAGTTGGGCCCAAGATTGACCCCTGAGGGACTCCAGCATTAATACTGCAGGCCTCTGATTTTTGTCCATCGACCACTACTCTTATGAGCCTATCGGAGAGAAATGATTTAATGATTGAGAAAACATTTCCAGTTATACCGTAGCTGGAAATCTTGTGAAGTAGACCCTTATGCCATACCTTGTCGAAGGCTTTTGATATGTCAAGAGCAATAGCCCTAGAAAGGAAGCCTTTGTCAAAAGATTCACTAATCCTGTGAGATATTACCGTCGGCACATCTGTGGTAGATCTTGCAGAGCGGAAACCATATCGGGTGTCACTAAGAAGGTTGTTTCTGCTGAGGTGGTTGACTATTTCTCTATTTAATATGGATTCCAGCAACTTACTCATAACACACAGGAGACTTATTGGTCTGTACTGAGAGGGAGATGACTTATCACCTGAATTCTTAAATACAGGGCAAACTGATGAGGTCTTCCAGGAAGTCGGAAAGCACTTCTTCTTAAGGCAGCATTTAAACAGTTTCGTAAGTATGGGAGCAAGTTCTGGTTGAAGCTTTTTTAACACTATAATTGGGATGAGGTCAGGGCCAGTTGCTTTACTGGAATCAAGGTTCTTGATTAGCTTGGCGACCTCATGCACGGATATTTGTATGTTCTCTAGGAGGAAATATGGGGATTTGATGGCCTTCGTCGCATAGGGTAGAATTAGCTGCAAAGTTCTTTGCAAATAGTTTGGCCTTGTCTGATGCTGACGAGATTACCTCTGGTCCATTGATAATGGTTGGGATAGAATGCACACTTTTGTTCAGGATCCTATTTTTTATTTGCCAAAATTGGTGAGAACCAAGCCGCTGATCAGCTACCTTGGATTTGACAGACTGGGCATATTGCCATTGCCAACTGATGCCTGAAGATGTATTTAAATTATAAATTTTAAAAACTTTGGAATGAACCACAGATTTATATAATAAAAATATTTATGCGATTTATTTTAATTTAAAGTTTGCCGCCTGTAGAACCCCCCCCCACCATTTACGGCATAATCATGTTGACACACCGGTTCTCGTTAGATCACTGAAATTAAGCAATGATGAACCTGACTCGTATGAGGCACTTGGCCATAACAGGATATTAGGCACTGTATGTACTGTGCTGGGATATAGAAATTTCCAGGTTAGTATCTGGTGGTGTGTTTAAAATCACTGGGAGAGATGCACCCTCAGTCTTCGTTATAACATGCACTTTAGGGGAAGGAAAACTGATGTAAAATCTGAGGTCTATTGTCTGCTCTGTCTTGGAGCAATCAACTGAGTCGAGTGAGTTTAGCACGTGATTAAAAAAAGTGTGGACAGTTCTACACAAAACCTTCAACACTAAACAAATCATCTCTGTAGATTTCAGACAATCTGAACTTCATACACCGGAATTCAATGAGAGTCATATATATATATATATATATATATATATATATATATATATATATATATATATATATTCACACCTGTATTCCAGATTCTTTCTTTTGATCTTTACGGATTACAATTTCATTGATTGATTGACAAGTTAATTAGTTAAGTTATTGATTTTTTATCTTATGAAAAATGCCCTCAAGTGAACAAAATTATATATATATACTCTCTAACCAGTTATGCATTTTAGTAATGTTTATCCTTTGATGAAAAGAGCCTATCTTTTAAACTCCATGGGTTAAGGATTTTTCTTTATTTTCGTTATTTGCTTGAATTTTAATGGATTAATAAATATTGTAATTTATAAAATTTTTATTTTAATCCTCACTTTTTATTGTATATATATATATATATATATATATATATATATATATATATATATATAGTGGATATCAAAAGTACTTGGTACATTGTTTATTTTCGTATTTCTCCAAAAACATCGTTAATTTGAACGAAATTTACACTCAATCGTTGAACAAATATTATCTATCTAAAAATAAAACGGAAATGAAGATATATTTAGTTGAAAAATATTTATTAACGAAAACTCAAATTACCCATATTCAAAAGTATTTAACACGTTTACTAATATTTAGTTGTTTATTCTCTGTTCTGCCTTACAGCCTCCAAATGCTTTCTATAACTGCCTAGAAGTTTCTTACAAGCACTTGCTGGTCGTTTCAGCCATTACTTCTTCGTAAATTTTCTTCAGTTCCTTGGGATCTCTTGCATGCACCCTTAACTTCAAAGTTTTCCACAGATTTTCGATGGAATTTAGGTCAGGTGACTGGCTAGGCCATGTACAACACTAATTCGATTATCCTTAAACCATTTCATAGTTATTTTATCCTTGTGCTTGGGATCATTGTCTTGCTGGAAGATAAAGTTACGGCCCAATTCTAAATCTGCGGCACTGTTGAACAGATGTGTTTACAAAATCTTCGTGCATTTTGCTGCATTCATTTCCCTTCTATGATTTCTATTCCTTCAACTCCATTTGCAAAAAAAAAAGCAGTCCAAATCATCACACTTCCACCTTAAAAATTTTACAGTGAGAATGGTATCAGACGGTTTAAATTCTGTGCTTGTTTTTCCTCCATACACGAGTGCATATGTTTTTATAGTTTGAAGTAATTTGCATATCAATGAAGCTACGCACAGGAATGAGGTAATATAAGACCGGAAGTCAAATCGAGGTCGGGAGAACCGAAACACTGGTCGGCTTTTACAATGTCGTTCGAATGCCGACAAGAACTTTTTATTTTAAATTATAGTTTCTTTCGAAAAGCGCAATTTTTGTTTCATCTGACCAAATAAGATTGATATTTATCAACAAATTTCAAACGATCTTTCATATGTCCAGAACTTAACAATGGAGTCTTTCTCGGTGATCTAGTATACAAGTCCGTAGGATTCAATGATCTTTTGATTGTGTCCTTGTTTACTTGAGTACCTACTTCCTACAAATCTTTCTGAAATTTTGAACGAATCAGAAAGGGTTCTTGTTTCACATTACGAACAATGTAACGAGCAGTAACATTTAATTTACATGGCCGACCACTTGGAAGATTTTCAGTATTACTGTCCGCTGTTTTCGACCTTCTCACGACAGCCTCAACTATACTCACCACCAAATTTAGTTCTGAAGCTATTTTCCTGTAGCCCTTTCCATCTTTATGCCTTGCAATGATTTCCTTATCATTATTCAATTCCTTTGTTTTAACCATTTTAAAACAATAATGAAAAAGGTAACCTGCGCAGTGTCTAAGAGCTGCTATCAACTGTCCTGTAAAGAGCCGGAACCCCGGAGTGCTTTCTTATTGGTTGAAATATTGTAGTAAGATGAAAGGACTGCTTAAGAACGAAATATGACAGTTTAATACTTTTGCATAATTTGATTTTTTTGTTAATAAATATTTGTCAACTAAGTATATCTTCATTGCAGTTTTGTTTTTAGATAATTTCTGTTCAAAGATTGAGTGTAAAATTCATTCAAATTAACTTGATATTTCTTGAGAAATACGAAAAAAATGTACCAAATACTTTTACAACTCACTATATATATATATATATATATATATTATATATATATATATATATATATATACGTGGCATACAAAGGTCGAACATAAAATAAGTGTTTTTGTAAAACAAAGAGATTCAGGTAGCGTCTGAAAGATAAGAAGGGCTTTGATGAATACAAAAAACGTCAAGAGTTTTGTGTAACATCGCTAATGAGAGAGAAATACTTGTTTAAATGCTCAAGGAAGTATAAACTCTCTACACGTGAATTCAAATATTAGGAAGACAATAAAGGAAGGAGGCAATTAGTTAAGGAAGAAGGCTTAGTCAACAATTAAGAGCTATAAAATATCCACAGGATGAAATAAGCTGAAGATCAATTAACTTTTTGTCAAGAGCCTCTAAAGTGGATCCCAAATAATAATTTGATAATTCCACACGAACGCTTCTAATTGGCTCAAAAATATACATCTGAATTTATTAATCCAACCGTATTTGTTCCAATTCATGTTGCTTGTGAAAGACCGAGGAGTTTGAATGATGGACTCTCAGTTATAAGTCATGGCAACTGTTGGTTGAGAAAGTTCTTTTTTTAAATTAGGATACAACCTTAGAAAAAGAAAAGCAATTGTATTAGTCCAAAATTCAGTAGTTATATTTTCATTCTGCTGACGGAGACAACTATCTCCTCCCAGACTACAGTTAAAGACAGTGAAAATTTGACATAAAAAAATATTTAAGTGGCCTTGTGTGTGTGTGTGTGTGTGTGTGTTTGTGTGTGTGTGTGGAACTGTCTATCAAACTACTTTGTCAATTTTTTATTCCTCATCCTTGAAACCTGATATAAAGAAGATTTTAACCTGGGAGAACAAATTTAATTTGGTTTTAGCTGGAAAAATAGCTGCTAAAGGTTAAAAATTGAAAAATTTGAACTTGGCAGACATAAGTTGGCTAAAAAATGTATCTTCTACGCATGCGCAAATATACATTTATATGTTTAACTACGTTAATTTTTGAAGCTTGGATATGCATATGGACTTAATTCAGATGGTAACGAATAACTGGAGAGCTACACGTTTTGGTTTCGATTCTAGCTAATGGCACCCAATATGTGTGTGTGTGTGTGTGTGTGTGTGTAGAGAGAGAGAGAGAGAGAGAGAGAGAGAGAGAGAGAGAGAGAGAGAGAGAGAGAGAGAGAGAGAGAGAGAGAGAGAGATTCTTAACTTTTGAAATCACTAATATATATTGGATACAATATAACAATTAATACAGAATGAGCTTTATAATAATATATGCAATCTGCATAAATTAAAATATATTTAAGCGTATTTTATGACCGAGGAATGCGTATCGTGTGTAAAAAATACATTTTAACGTGTTAAGAACGTGGCTAAAATTAATGTACAATGGTTTAAAAGTGTGATATACAAAATGGTATGGAATTTACAATTTTTAAAAAATTAATTTATAAATTTAAATCACAACATATCGATCAATACAACGAAATCCATCATTGTCTATCTGAAATCTATAATAACTTTGAAATAGCGCATAGAACATCTATCGAAAATAAATCTGCTTTATAAAGGCTTTATTTTACTTCTTCAAAAAAACTACACCAATCTCTCAAACCTGGAAATTACCAAACGCCAAATTGAATTTCTTAACCTAGGACCTAATTGTCACATCTTTAACATATATAACCACAAAATTAAAAGAGCTGAAATAGAACTTTTATACAAAAATATTTTTACATTAAAAAACGAACAAAAAAATCACTACGCATCCAGTAATAAAAGACGTACTCAAAGCCGAATTCAATAAAAATAGGTTCGATAAAAAAAAAGATTGAATACAATCATAACTAATAATCTGAAAAAAAATCACTTAAACATTATCGTTAGAAAAAGCGAGCAACAAAGCTAACATATACGGAGTACTTAACAAATCTGATTATTTCTCAATACTAAAAACTATTTTCAAAGACCACATACTATTTAAAAAGTGAAAAGAAATCCTATAAATTATATTTGTAGCAATGCTAGAATTTGCTAGTTAAGGCATTAAGTGACACCGCAATTTATTGTAGTTATAAAATCAAGTCAATAATTTTATAACTGCGAACAATGCTATAATAGACAATCAAAAACTTCCTAAATTGGTGATTATAAACCCGGATACCTATATGGCGGTGTAAAACCCCACAAACACAACTCTCCCCTCCGCTTCATTGTTTAATAAGTAACAGCTCCTATATTTAACCAAAACAATGATTTCATAATTTCTTACCTACAAAGGAAATAAAGCTTAAAATCTAACGAAGAACTTATGAAAATTCTTCAAACCACAAAAGTTAACAAAATCACCCCCTCACTAGACATAAAAAGACTCTTCACAAACGTTCCAGTTCACGAAATCATTGATATTATCATGGACAACATATACAATAATCTATCTCTTCCTCCCCTGAAAATTAACAAAATCCTAAAAAAATTAATATGTACAACCGAGGTCTCATTTTAAAGGCAACATATACACACAAATCGATGGAGTAGCTATAGGTTCCATACTGGGACCTACTTTTAGCAACTTTTATATGTCCAACCCGGAGAATAAAATATTTAATATTATTAAAAAAACCCGTCTATTTACGTTAGGTACGTTGACGATATTTTTATTCTTGCTGACAATAATAACGTAATAGAGAAACTAAAGGGTCATTTTCAAACAAACTCCGTAATTGCTTTCACTTATGAATTAAATATAAACAATAGTATTTCATTTCTCGACGTTCTCAGATTCCAACAAAGATGAATTCATCACTTCTCCGTATAAAGAGAATATTACACGCAATTCCTGTATTCAAAAGTGAATGCCCATACCGATACAAAACTACAATTATAAAGAATCTAATTAATCGAGCCAAATTAACTTCCTCAAATAAAAAAAAATATTCTACAGCGAATTAAAAAAAAAAATATCAAACAGGCTTTAATAACCAATTTCCAATTTCTTAGTCGATAAACAAATTAAACTAACAGTTAAAAACCTAGATCAAACTAATAGTAACCAAGTTAACCATCCCCATCCCATCAATATATTCTACCGCAACCAGCTACACTACAACTTTAAATCAGATGAAAAAGTAATTAAGGAATATAATATATCGATATATATCTGCAGCCAATAATAATAAGATCAGATTTATCATCTACTACAAAAAAATTAACTGCTAACCTTATAAAAAAAACAGCATTTCCCAGACAAAAAAATAAGTCGACGAAACCAATTTAGTAGACCAATTCAAATGCCCCTTGGGAGAATGCATCTCCAACAACAGAAACACCAATAACTATTGGACACACGACCAACACATTGTCCAGACGATTAACCCTACACTTTTCAGATACAAGCTCAATTTGGCAATACCTAAACAACATAGCTGGTTACATTCCCAATTTAGAAAAATTCTAGTTGAAAACACGAAAATCATTCATATGGATCCAAACGTAAAACGACTAAAAACACTGGAAGCACTGTATATAAGAGCTAAACAGCCAACAATTAACAATGTGAATTTTGAAAACAGTAATAACATTTTAAAGTGCCTGGGTACGTAACCATCCAATATTATATATATAAGATTAAGAAAATTAAAACTGTAAGTTGAACTTTACAATCAAAATTTATTGTTCGACTGAATACTCCAAAAAACAATTTACAAAGTCCTTATTCCGCGGAGTTTCAAAGAATGCTATTCTTGTTATTCTTCCTATTAGAGGACATAAAGAAATCAGCAAATTATATTTGTAGCAATGCTAGAATTTGCTAGTTAAGGCATTAAGTGACACCGCAATTTATTGTAGTTATAAATTGCCAAGTAAAAACAAAAAAAATGAAAAAATGTTGGATATGTAAAAAAAACTAATATAAAAACAAACCGTGCATAATATTTCAGCTTGAATGAAACTCTTCTAGAGTTAATCCAAAATGCAAACTAGTTCTTTAGATAGAATGTATTCCAAAATAAGTCCAACGTGACGATGTATATAATCAGATTGGAATTAAGTCAATGCTCGCTCTGTAATGCAGAAAAATACTACATCCTCCGGGCAATTCATGACCCCAAAATAAAATGTTTAAATGTGAGGAGTGAAGCTTTGAAAAATTGCATACACAGAAGGAAGGGGCTCCTAATAAACTGGATCAATGAAAAGAATAAAACTTAGATGTTGATTATATATATATATATATATATATATATATATATATATATATGTGTGTGTGTGCGTGTGTGAAAAAAAACTTGTAAATACTAAAATGATTAGTCGGTAAACTTGGATTTTAATCGTAATTATATTATAGATTTTAAAATAATGTATTATATATAAATTTTTAAAAATTATACTTTATAAATTTAATTTACAATCTATTTCGAATTTAAAACTATAGAAAAAATATCATAATGTTAATATACTAGGAAAATCACTTAGGATAGATAAATACTCACTTCCCCAAACCTTGAAAGATTTGGACTTTTTAAAAAAAAATTTTAAACGTATTTCGAAATTTTTAAACGTTATTCGAAATAAACGAAAGATTCGAAATATTTTAAAAACTTTAAACGTATTATAGAAATTTTTAAACGAAATTCGATATAATTAAACGAAATTTTAAGTTTTTAACCGATACTAATATAAATTTTAAGGTTTTTTATACATAAGAAAAATTAGATTTTTAAATTAATTTGGGTTCAAATTAAAATCGATTTATATAAGGAAAACATTTTTTTTCGAAATTAGATTTTAAATTTAAATAATTCAAAGTTTAAATTTAATGAAATCATTATCCGATAAATAAACGGGGGGGGGGGGTAACAAAACGAGATTTAAACGTGAACTCGCGAGGTATATATATTTCACACTTCCGGTTATAAAATAGACGAATATTGACTGAAGAGAGCTTGATAAGGATACCTTAAACGGTCCTTATTATCGGGCTCGAAACCGACGGTACCAATGACTTGTCGCATCTAACAACTTTCTGTACACAAAATATAAATACGCTCTTACATTTCGGATTTTCCTTTTAATTGAGCACTCTGCTGGATTTCTTTTTCCAAAAAAAACTAATCATTATATATATATATATATATATATATATATATATATATATATATATATATATATATATATATATATTTCTGTAAACTGAACTGAATAGACATTTTTTATTTGGTATTTTTGTTCTTCACAACTGCCACATTTACCGAAAGACTACTTTTTCACTGTCGACTTTCTACCTAAGCAAGGGTGATGTAGTAGTCATAAATAAGGACTTACTTTCTCACTTCTAGGCGATTTAGTTACACACTGACCAATCAGCTTGCAGGACGCGTTGACCTCATCCATCTGCTGAGAACCTAATTCAGTCCCTTTGGAAATCACGATTGGTTAAGAGAGAGCATCCTGAAAGCAACAAAGAAAGAAAGACGTCCTTCCTCTTTCTCTTTCCTTGTCCATTGGATGCTCAAGCATCGACTATCTTCGTTTTAAGATAACTGCCGACAGACTTAACAGCCCCCAAAATCTTTATTTTTCGTTCCTCACTTAGACATTGTCCAACTTTCTTCTGCTCATACCAAACGGTGTAGGTAACTTTATTAAATAAACCTTATCGTTGTTGCTATATAAAATTTTTTGTTTTTTCCTTTTATGCGACAATTCTTATGGTGTATTAATTCATAATAGGCATGGATAATAGATCTGTACTGGATGAGGTAAGTATGAATACAGACAATTTCTGTAAATACTGTGATTTGAAATTTAGGCAGTAAAAGTCTTACAAGATTTTTTGTATTCAATGTAGAACAAAAATATTAGTCAGTTATAAGACCGCATACCTCAATTTGACAACGTAAGGATGGGTCAAAGTCTTATCGAGGTCTTACTTCTCCATATTACATGAAGCATTTCCAAAGTTCTGCGATAGGAACGTTGATAACTCAAAAACTATTTGTCTGATTAAGCAGAAATTTTACATGGTTATTTTTATCAAATAGTGTCAAATCCAGGCATCTAATATTCCGTCAATATTTCAACTATGACCGAACTTTTGACGATCAATGACTTTATTGTTTTGAGAACTTTATTGACTACAATATGGACTAAGTAACGAATTTCTGCGATGAACAGAACCAAAGTTATCGTTAAAAATGTGACTTTCATGTTTTTCATCACCTTAACCCTGACAGATATATCCCTTAACTAAATCCGCTCCAAGTCAGGCTATAACCGGAAGACTATACGGCATGAACATGTTGACACTTCAGTTCCAGTCAGGTCACTGAAGTTAAGCAACGTTGAACCTGGTCATTGCTAAAATGGGTGACTAATTTGGGAATTCCAGGTGCTGTACATAGGAGGATGTCAACACCTCCCTGCAAGAAGTTGCAAAAACCTAAGGTCGTCATCTCTGACAGGGATATGGACCACTTGTAAATTTCATATTCCCTTCGGAGGAAGCCAGTTAAACCTGAATAAGGTTAGTGCCGACACACACACAGACTATAACTGATATTTTGACCAAGTTTGGTGACGATTGGTCAAGTGATATGATCGTTAGACTGTATGCAAACACAGAGACAAACTCAATTGAAAATCTAATGTCCTTGTTGGAGGTAATAAACTATAACACGCTTAAAAGTAGGTGCAACAATATAAAATTTAATAACTCGATAAAGTTTTATAAATTAGTTTGACTATCGTCGATGAAAATACTTTTACGTGCGTAAATCAATTTATTTTTGATATTAAATGAAATTATTTTTGTTTTATCTGTGTATAAATGTCAATGTGATGATATCAGTCTCGCCAATTTCTGCCTGTTTCCCTATTCCACTGTAATAGTCAATAATAAGTCATAATTAAGTTATTGCCGATTTGAAAATCGAATGTGTAAAACTGATTAGATTACAGTAGTTACCTCTCACCCCACCCACCACCACTTCCCGTAAACATGCCTCACAGCCGTTGCTTAGAGGCAGACCAGATTGCTTTAGTATCGTATTAATCAAATTACAATTTAATCACGAGATAATTAGAAAACCTGTTTAATCTCAATTTTATGTTACCGACGACTCCTAGATTAGATCCAAATCGTATTAATATGGTTGTTAGCCCACTTGTTTAGAAAGCCATGACAAAATGAAAGCGAATCAAGTTAAACAATTGGGAAAATCAGTGCTTATTCTTTCAGATCTATTGCAAGCTGAAGAACTGGCGAATCTTTTTTAAAATTTTTTTAAAAAAAGTTTGTTAATACGAGATTAAATGCTTATCAATACTAGATTAGGAGGGATAGACAGAGCCGGGAGACATACTTTCAGGGAAGACAGAAAGATAGACGGACTTTTCAGGTAGAGTGTAGTGTCACGGATCGGTAGACAATTTTTCGACTACAGTGGGGAGATACAGACAGGTAGACAGATTTAGGTAAAGTGGAGAGACAGACAGCGAAACAGACTTTAGGGACATACGTGTTTGCATCCCTATAAAATAATTAATAGTCGAACATATAGTGGAGGTCTGGTTAATGCTCTCCCTCCTCGGTCTTTCCATCCTCCTTGACCCATCACAGCTATCAGCAGAGACCGATACCATTTCTTTATTTTTTTTTTAGTTAAGATTTATTGTAGCTCTGGTTCCTTTGAATTCATATGGAGTTCCTACCATTTGTTTTTTTTTTATTTTACTTCTGTTACAATTCTCATATGGCTAGTTAGTGTTTGTAGTTTATATCAGTTGGTTTCTGCATTCAAGGATGTTTCTCAAAGATTTTAGCTGTTTTTATCATTGCTATACCTTCTAGGGTCTCAGCCTTCTAATTGATTCTAATTTAGTCTAATCTTTTGTTTTCGGGATTGTTCCTATTGATTTATGTACTCATTTTTTTTTTTTTCAGACTTATCCTTATCTTCATAGTTGTTTCACCACGTTTTGGTCAACTTGTCCCCCGACATTCTACAGGTGATTAATGCTGAATGCTGAGTCTCGTAACTGTATCTCCAGTAATTACTACCTTCCATAGTTGTCTCACCACGTTTTGGCCAACTAATACTTTAGCCTGCTTCGGATAAGATCAAAACTGCCATCTTCAGACAAGGCCCACCTGGAACCATAGACTCAACGCTTGTATCCACTGCGCCACAGGCTCCAGTTATGTTCTAGCTATCATTATTATCAGTAAAATATTTATTCTTATAAAGTAGTGTGATTTGGTTTGTCTTTTTTGTGGCATATAAACTCTTAGATTCTTTTATTTCGAAATATGCTTATTACAAGACTCAGCATTCCTATCCCGTCGTGGTTAACGATCTAAAGAAGGCTAGGGGATAAGTTGGTCGAAACGTGGTGAGACAACAACAACTATAAAGATGAGGATAACAGTCTGCAAAAAATGAATACATAAATTATGAAGACCTAATCTCAAAGGATTCCAAAAATTAAAAATAAAATATAAAATGTTCCTAGTGATCCTACGATTATCGGTGTATTGACTTTCTTTATGTTCCGTATTCCCTGCAGTTCTGTATTTGTTTCGTTCTGACATTTTGATTTGGGACTAAAAATGTACAATTTTGCATTTTTTTTTTCATTATTAACAATTATGACGTCTGGTCTCCTTGCTTGAATAAGTTTATCTATTTGTACCTCCATATCCTAGAGCATTTTGTGAATGTAGTTTTTCATTAGTCGCCGGTTTGTATCTATATTCGTCTGAGTGTTTAAAATTCAGTCGTTTGCATAGTTTCCAGTGTACTGTTTTGCCCATGCAACTGTTTGTTCCCGTATTTTTTTAGGGGTTTGTTTATTTCATTACTTACTGTTTCGTCTCTTTATCTACAGATTCTATATTTATTGATTTACTGGGTTTGATCTATTTTAGTTTTAATGTAGTTAGTTCTAGTCGCATTGTTCTATTCTGTCAGTAGCGATTCTGTTTTTCTGTTCAAGGGTTTCGTTTTTAGTCATAATCAGGTGTTTTCGTGATTCTCCTCCTTTGTCATTCATAAATCGTCCATTCAATGATTTCTCTTCCCATCTTTTCTTGTCTTTTTGTTTCTGGTTTGTGTATTGTTCATTTTGACAGTGTCTCTTGCTACGGTGATCAATCTTTTTGTGTTCTGGATTATGTATTTTTTCATTTCTTTTTGTATCTACTACATTATCTATATTTACTACTAGTCCTTTCCCTCTTCGTTCTTTTTTATCTAAAGATGGTCAGTATCATCTTACAGCTGCAGTTCATTGCCCATAGTCATAAGTTTCCTCATCTTTGGTCAAGATTCTTAAGTTCTTTTGTCTAATCTATGAATGGTCCAGAGTATTCCTTTGACTAGATTTCTACCATACAGTTTAATTTTTTAGGGTTTCCTTGTTCTTCTCAAGTATTATTTTCCAATCTTCGTTTTCATTTCTATAGATCTGATAGTGTCTGTTTCTAGAACCCCTAAATATTTATAGTTATTGTGTTCGCCAAGTGCCCTCATCTCCTCCCATTTTTATGTCTAGTAGAGCATACTTTCCTATTCTGAATTCCATTTGAATGCCATGACTGAAAACTCTGGTCTATCATGTCTTTGTTTATCAATTTTTCTAGTTTTTTTTTTGTTGCTTTGTCTAAATAGCTTCATGTTGTCCATATACATAAGGCGCTTTTTTCTTCTGTGTTTTCAAACTTGTATCCAGCATCATATTTCCTAAGTATATAGTTAAACGCTATCATGGCTATGATTAACCATACTCGTGACAGAAAATCTCTTTGGAATATACCTCTCCGTATTCTTATATCAGTCAGAAGTTGTCTTCCACCTGTCAGTATTATCTGTAAAATGTTTATTCTTATAAAGTAGTGGGATTTGGTTTGTCTCTTGTGGCATATGAACTCTTTAGATTCTTTAATTTCTAAATATGTTTATTGTAAACGATTCATTGCATACAATAAACTAAACATAAGTTGCTATTTTTATCAGTATCTTTTTTCCTGCTCCTGCTCACGAGAGAGTCAAGTGAAGCTATCTTCACTTGAATGCATATTGCTGCAAGGAGACTTTCGGCAACCAACATAAACTTTATTGCTTCCTTCACTGTGACATTGTTTTAATTCCAGCCAACTACACTTAATGTCATCTGAATAAATACACATTGTTATCTATAGAAGCGCTCTACTTCCTTTAATTTGGTAACTCTTTTGAATACAAAATATTATAAGAGTTGGTCTTACAGTCCATGTGAAGATAAGCTCGCATAAAATGGTGACCCTGATGCGGTCTAAAAAGGCATCAATGATCATAATACTGACGTCACTAAAAAATTGAACAGGTTATTAGGTCTAATTAGGCTTATTCTGTATCACAGAAAAAAATGACAACAGTCCATTTGATTTGTTTTTTTTTCTTTTGTAATAGTTCTCTCAAAATGGCGTTACACCATTTGTTGACAAAAGATAGAAACTGTTACGAAATGACCTCAAGGAATGATGATGATGCTGATGAAGGAGGCGGAGGAAAATTAAGAGGGGGTAAAGAAGACGAAGAAAAAGGAAGAAAAGTAAAAGAGAAGAAAAAAAAGAAAGGAGGAAGAAAAGATAAAAGAGAAAGAGAAGAAAATGAAGATTAAGAGAAAATGAGGAGAAAGAGAATAAGGATGAATATAAAGAAGATGAAAAAAAAAATTAGGGGAGTAAATTATTATTAGAAGTACAAGAAGGAGGAGAAGAAAGAAAAGAAAAGAAAAAGACGAAGGAAGAGATGAAGAATCTGCAACATGGAGCAAAAGATGAGCATTAAAAATAACCCAGTTCCCCACTGCTTTGTAGATTGACAAAGTCTGAAATTAATGAGACTTTTCCCATTCATTTAGTTCCGATTTCAAGATAGCAATTAAAGAATCTCTTAACCTTGAAGTCATTTCACTTTTCGTTTATAAAATTAATGAGATATTTTTCACGAATAAATAAATAAATAAATAAAATTAGAGAAAATAAATGAGTTTCTACTTTCAAAAGGTGTATCAAAAGTACCTTCGTTTCTGTTATTAAAATGACTATTTTCTGTACTCGCTTCAGCTAACAACATGATGTTGCTACCAAGGTTTATGTAAAAAACTACCCACAACGTGCTTCCCACAATATGTCATTTTAAATGTTACTATTATGATGGGTTGTAACATTACACTAACATTCAATTAAACCTTTTACTACACACGTTGACCTTGCTAGATTCGTGTCTTTGGCTATCAGGTGATTTCATCTTTTAAAATGGGATGGCAGATGAATATATATTAGTGTTGGGACGATTAATCGGAATCGGGAATCGTAAAAATCAGAACATTTGGGGGCATCGGAATCGGTATTGGAAATTTTCCGATGCCAAATCGATTCTTTTAATTGTCTTTTATTTGATTTTGCTTAAAATAAAATCTTCCATTGCTGGTAATATTGATAAATTAGTAAATATTCATTGATTTAAAAATACCAGTGAAACTAAAATCGATAGATCATCCTCCAAAAGTGTAATTTTGACGTCTAGGAAAATATCTGCACATTTAACATGTGTTTTTACAAAAATCGCGGAAAATAATCTTATAGTTAAATAATTAGAGATTTTCTAAAGAATCATAATCGGTAATTGTATCGGAATCGGGAAAAATATTGGAATCGTCCCATCACTAATATATATATATATATATATATATATATTCTCCTTGATATTTTACGTTTTGTGACAAAAATCTCAAAATTGCAACTTTTGACGCTTACGTTGTTCTTTCACCGAACATGTCATAGGTAGTGGAGAAGACTAATTACTTTTTTGATGAGTGGATAATGTCCAGCACTATCATATTTACAAATTTGTGAAAAATAAAAAATAAAAATACCAATTTTGAAGTGAAAAGTTTGTAAAATTGAAACTTCACTCTTTCAAATTTGGTAATTTTATTTTTCTCCAAATTTAAAAAATCCTACATATTGGTACATTTTGTTGAATATTTTACAAACAGAAAAACTAAAATACCCTCCCATTATATTTAATGTTGGAGGAATCTGCTTCACTTGCTTGGAGATTTGGGCAGAAAGTACCAGCCCAGATCCGTTCTTGACAATCAGCCCGACTGGTGTAGAGCAAGGAACTGGCCCAGTACCTGTCTGACTGATGTACACCACCTGGATATTATCTAAGAGGACCACCCTTCCAGACTTTGCCATCCGACTTTGAGTTTATTCCTTGTTGCTTGAGGCGCCCCTACTGTGGAATTCTGACAAGGATGCTGAGGCAATTTTACTAGGCCAAAGTGCCTATTCTGTAGGGGTGCTGGCTGGACATCTACACTTTTTGATTTTGTGTCACGCCTTGCTGAGGTGGACAACAAATAACTATCTACCCATCCTTCAATACAGAATAGATAAACAAAGATGTGCAATGTTGCAGATGCATGTATGCTGGGGTGCATAGTTGCGTACTATGGACAGCAAAACTGCAATGGGAAAAATATTTGGCCAAAAGAAAGACTATCCAAGACATAGTTTGGAAGAAAAATAAGGGGTCGCTATCCTAAATACTGAATGTTTGATGGCTGTACTTCTGCATTCTTTTTGAGAAGGGAAATTCACTCTCCAAATTATCGAAGATATTACAACATGGAGGATACTTATTAATCTTTAACAATATTTTATTTTCTTTGCATGGGAGTCACAGTTTATCGATGCTCGAAGGCCATTCAAGTATAAGGGTTAATGAGTGCAAAAAAAAAAAAAGAAAAAAAAAAGAAAAAAGCCTTTGCAAAGCAAATCCCAGAAGTTTCAGAAACCTGGACTTATTTTTTTTCCACACTAGAAGATACGACTTTATCCTAAAAAAACTTGACAGCGTAACGAAGAATATTTTCTATAAATAGATGACACACGCAGAGTCAATATCCGGGTAACAGAAAGCACCCTTTCCACCTCTAAATAATATGGCCAAATTCTCTCTTCGCCATGCCAAACTGGGCTGGCGTCCAGTGTGCCTAAAAGAAATGTTAAGTACTATTTTTAGTCACGTGCAAGCGACTCTCAGTCAAGAGTCTCTTTACTTTTTATTTGTCTAACCTAGCGGGATGGGCTACGTAGGACCCAGTACCACGTGTTCCATGCTTATGGTGGTAACACAAATTCAAACTTGGCGCCTCGTCGGATGCACAAGCTAGCGTCATGCATCCACCTCTTGTCAAAGGCCACTCGAGGCAACCTCTTCCAATCGCATCTGATCTTTACTTTAAGCAAATGGTTAAAGTAGACGATCAGATCCCGATCCGGAACAGATAATCCTTTGCGGACTCGCTTAAGGCGTGTGATCCATATGACCATCCTCGCTACTGTTAGTATCGCTAGAAAAACCATTCTTTTCTCCCTAAGCAGCGGTGGATCAATGTTCTCCACAAAGGCCAAGAAAAGCTTAAAAAGAACAGCATCTATTAACAACAGAACTTTGATCTTAACCAAAAAGGCCAAGCCCAAAAGTGTTACCAACTGACAGACCGACCGACCAACGGAGTAACATTTTTCACACGCACACATTTTAATAATAATAATAATAAAAAAAATTTGCACACACAGAAATTGTGTATATATCCTTTCTTGCAAAAACACTGGGGTTTTCATTAGTTAGTTTAGAGTTCACAGAGTGAATGAGGTATTGTGATAAATGTTGCCAGTCAAGAGTAAAGTCGCCAAAGACTCCAATTTTTACTTTAGTTACAACACTCCCCTCTCCATATCTTATAGGGCCTCAATTTGTTTTGTCTTTTGAAGATTTTACTTGTAAATTTTTAAATTTTATATTGAATTTTTTTTTAATTGTAATTTTTTCTTTAAACAGAATAAATTAAATATGAAGATCAAAGTGTAGTATCTGCTCCAGCAGATACTGCAAGCAAAGACCATATGTAGGGGCAACCCCACATAGAAGACCTTGGTCAATGTAGAGGCAACCCTTCATACCAATTGTCACTATCCAGCTCTCCTTCTCCCCGGGGAGTTGGTCCCCTTTTCCCCTTCACTCCTCACATTAAAAAGCGGCCTTGTGCCTAATTTGCTCGGTGGGGGAGCAAATAAATACCCTTTTCTTGGTCTTTTGGCCAAGATCAAAGTGTAGTATCTGTTCCGGCAGATACACTTGGCCTTCGGGCCAAGATCAAAGTGTAGTATCTGTTCCGGCAGATACTGCACTTAAGATAATTTGTACCAGTCAATGGAGGGGAAACCCTCTATACTGGGACAATTATTATTTTTGGTAACCAGAGTGACCCCTTTTAGGGGAGCTGGTTTTTACCTCACATTAAAAACGGCCTTGTGCCTAATTTGCTCAGTGGGGGAGCAAATAAATACCATCTGTTCCGGCAGATACT
Organism: Euprymna scolopes; assembly: GCF_053919585.1. Classification (NCBI taxonomy): domain Eukaryota; kingdom Metazoa; phylum Mollusca; class Cephalopoda; order Sepiida; family Sepiolidae; genus Euprymna; species Euprymna scolopes. Next base: position 101,947,622 of record NC_136492.1, read on the forward strand.
GCAAGCTATGACTAGCTAAGACTAGCTATGACTAGCAAAGACCAGATGTGGGGGCAACCCCACATGCCTGACCTTTAACCAGCTCCCATTTCCCACCTCTCGGGAGCTGGTCCCCCCTTTCCCTTCCCCCTCCCTTCACTCCTCACATTAAAAATTGGCCTTGTGCCTAATTTGCTCGGTGGGGGAGCAAATAAATACCATCTGTTCTTACTACATGCTGTACTTATGTTTGTAACTGTGATATAAAGTGGGGGATTACTTTTCTGTATTAATTTAATTTAAAATGATCACCCACTTTACAACCAGTCAGTCTCAAAGCCATTCAAGTTATTCTCCAGATCATTCAAGTTGTTTTTGAAGGATTCCAGTTATTTTTTAAGCATTCAAGTCATTCTTAAGGTCATTCAATTCATCCTTAAGTTCATTAAAGTTATTCTAAGTCATTTACTTTTTATTTATTTAAGTCATTTCAGCCCATTTTTCGGTCATTTTAGTTTATCTTTAAGAATTTCATGTCAATCATACATTCACGCATTCATTCATTCATTCATTACACGAGAGCACGCGACTAACGGCTATCGGCTTTGTTTAAAATTAATCTTGCTTCTAAGAAATGTATACATGCTCGTTTGTTTTTGTTTTTCTTTGATTTTGTTTTACTTATATTTGTCTTTTTTTGCCAACTTTATCTTGACTAAAGCAGAAATTTGTTATCCCCCACCCTCCTAATAGGCAAAATACTGTTTCACTCTTATATTTCAACTAAGGGAAAAAAGCCTTTGCAAAGCAAATCCCAGAAGTTTCAGAAACTTGGACTTATTTTTTTCCCCCACAGTAGAAGATACGACTTTATCCAAAAAAAAAAAGTTAACAGCGTAACGAAGAATATTTTCTATAAATAGATGACACACGCAGAGTCAATATCCGGGTAACAGAAAGCACTCTTTCCACCTCTAAATAATATGGCCAAATTCTCTCTTAGCCATGCCAAACGGGCCAGCGTCCAGTATGCCTAAAAGAAATGTTAAGAACTATTTTTTTTTAAATTAATCTTACTTCTAAGAAATGTATACATGCTCGTTTATTTGTTTTTCTTTGGTTTTGTTTTATTTGTATTTGTTTATCATCTTTATTTGTCTTTTCTTTTTTTCCCTACCTTATCTTGACTAAAGCTGAAATTCGTTATCCCCCCCCCTCCTAATAGGCAAAATATTGTTTCACTCTTATATTCCAAGTAAACTAAGGGGGGGGGGAGAGGAAGCCTTTGCAAAGCAAATCCCAGAAGTTTCAGAAACCTGGACTTATTTTTTCCCACACTATAAGATACGACTTTATTTAAGTAATATACTTAATATCTACAATTACTATAAACTCGCTTGTATTGAATATGTGGCTTTCTTGCTATCTATAACAAACCACGGAATATAGTTTGCCTTACTTTCAACTATATATGTACCTGAAATATATAGTGATCTTAGATACGTCACTATGACTTTCTGAATAGATACACAATGCTTTGTGCCTGACCTAATTGACTGTCGTTAACTACGAATTCCGACACGCCACGTATTATTGTAGAAACACCCCTCTCTTGCGTGCTACGTATATCCACTATATTCATTTCCTCCAAGACGACTGCCATTGTCTTTTTTTTTTTTTTATTACATTTTCACCCCAAACAAGGCACATTGCCACTTTAATGTAGGGGGCTACTATCAGGGGAAATATCTACTGGGGTACTATGTAGGGATTAGGGCAGCGAGATGTTGGTTCACGTTGCACTTGAACTTATGCATGTCAGTACAGTGACCTGGGATGGAATTCCAAAGTCTAGCAGTTCTGGGGAAGAAACTACTGGAGTAGAAAGATCTTTTACATCTAGGGATCTCTACAGTGTGGGGGTGGGATTTTGTAGCTTGTCGGGTCTGTCGACGGTGTTCACGTCGTGGGGGCACAAGTGCTTGCAGTTCTTCAGAGCATTCACCATTATAATACTTGTAGAACAGGCAGAGGGATGCAACGTTTCGACGATGGGACAGAGGCTTAAGTTTAGATGCCAGTTTAGATCCTATAAGATTAGCGACTCTCTTTTGAACCCTGTCAAGGAGCGAGAGACTAGTAGCCGATGCACCAGCCCAAATATGACAGCAATACTCCATACATGGGCGAATAGTGGCCTTATAGAGGTACAGGATACTTTCGGGTGTTAGAAGTTTTCTAGCACGGTAGAGAGAGCCCACCTTCCTCGCAGCGGCCCTGGCAATGCCCTCGATGTAATTGTTCCAACTCATGTTTCCTGTGAACGTTAGGCCAAGGAGCTTGAAAGACGTACTCTCAGATAAAGAGTTGTTGGCCATTGCTATAGGTGGTAGAGAAGGTTTCTTGTAATTATTGAATGAAACCAGTTTTATCTTGGTGGCATTGAACGTTACCATCCATTTTTGTCCCCATTCCACTACTGATTGGAGGTCATCTTCTAGTGTTTCTGCCATTACTTTAGATATATGTTCATTTGTTTTCCTGTCGTGCCTGCTATAGAGTGTGGTGTCATCAGCATATATACCCATCTCAGAGGCAATTTTGTCGGGGAGGTCATTTATGAATATCAGGAACAGCAGAGGACCAAGGATAGATCCCTGGGGCACTCCCGCATTTATATCATATTGTTTAGATGTACGACCGTCGAGGACAACCTGGATTTTTCTCTTATCTAAGGATTTAATTATGTTAAGTATTCTACCAGTGATACCGTAAGATCTAATCTTCCTGAGGAGACCCTCATGCCATACCCTGTCAAAAGCCTTAGATATATCTAGAGCTACCGCTCTGCCCTCTCCCGCTTTGTCCAGTGAATGGTATATGCGTTCAGAGATTACAGTGAGGATGTCTGCCGTGGAACGGGCTTGTCTAAATCCATATTGATGGTCGGTCAGAAGTTTAGCATCTGTAAGGTGCTGGACTAGAGCATGGTTAATTAAGGTCTCAAATATGTTGGCAAAAAGTGGGAGGAGGCTAATAGGGCGATAATTTAATGGGTCAGTTCTTTCGCCAGAATTCTTGAATACTGGTACCACAGAAGCAGTTTTCCAACAGGTCGGAAAGCAAGCTTCATTAAGGCATTTGTTGTAGAGTTTGGAGAGAACTGGAGCTACTTCGGCTGAGCACTTTTTTAATAGCACAGCTGGGATGAGGTCGGGTCTGTATGCTTTGGAAGTATCCAGGTTTTTTATGATAGCATGCACCTGAGCAGGGGTGATTTCCAGATCGTCTAGCGTGGCTTCTGTCCGCATAAGAAATTGAGGTAGGGGGTGGTTTAGAGGGTCCAGTGTGGAGTTTGAGGCAAACCGACTGGCAAGCAAGTTAGCCTTCTCGGTCGCTGAGCAAAGAACCTCGTGATTGTTGGTTAGTGGGGGAATTGTTGATTGCCCACTATTTACTACACTGTTGTAGATTTTCCAGAAGTCACGAGTTCCTAGTTTTTGTGCTTCGATGCGTTGTTTAGTGGTTTCCGTAAATTCCCTCTTAGCTGTCGCTATTTCTTTCTTAACGTTACTTCTAGCTTCTATGTACTTTTGTCTGTTTGAACTGGACTTATGTCGGTTAAACCTGCGGAATGCATGCTGCCTTTGAGCAATGGCAGTTGCGCAAGTCGAAGTAAATCATTGGGGAGAGTGGGGCTTGCTATAGAATTTCTGCATGGGAACATGTGCTTCGATTGCAGTTTTAAACCATTCAGTGGTCTCGGTTGCACACTGTTCAGCAGGAAGAGAAAAAATATTTCCCCATGGGGCGTCTCTGATAAGATCTCTGATAGCTTCCCAACCAGCCTTTTTATAATATCTCGTTGTTTTGAGCACTGGCTCTTCAGTTTTGGGTCTAGAGTTTAGGGCGATTTCAACCATTATCACCGCATGATCAGCGTTCCCAAGTGGGCTGTTGGCTTTCGTTACACAATCATCAGGAACTGTGGTCAAAAACAGATCTAATAGTGATGTGTGTTGTTCTTCCTGATCAGGGAAGCGGGTTGGAAAAGTAACAATTTGCGATAGGGAGTGAGATACAGAGAAGCTATGAGTTGCGCTGCCTGCTGCATCTGTGTAAGTAGAGAATCCAAGCCAGTTTTTGTGATGGACATTAAAGTACCCAAATACATGTACTTGGGCGCTAGTGTCGATGGAGAGTGCTGTGTCTATGCTGTCAGATACTTTGTTTATTATGGTGCAGTCTTGGGTCGAGGGAGAGCGGTAGAGAAAATAATAGTAGCTAATGTTGTGTTGCATGATTAGTCTAAAGCACATAAAGGCTTGATCATCCGTTTCTAGGTTTGTTTCTCTAGTCAAGGGAAGGGTATTACGAATGTAAACTCCAAGTCCGTGCATATGTGTCAGAGTCCTTACGGCAGAGTGGGAGGTATCCAGGCATGTTAAAGTAGTTAGAGGGGATGGAGGAGTGTAGGTTAGTCTCACTTAGTGCTAAGATATCCGGGGTATTTGTTAGGAGAAATGCTTCAACATCAGCTAAATTAGTTCTAAGCCCACGGATATTTGTGAATGCAAGCCTCAAGGGAGGAGGCAAGTTGGATTTGTTTGACCCTAAGCCTAGTTTTAGCTTATTTTTAGATTGTACTGTCATCATGTTTTTTAACGAGTTTCAGTTGGGTTAGGGGAAGCCGAACAGGAGGTTATGCAGAATATCACACATGCATCACAAGTAGACCATCAGCTGACCCTCCATCAACTAGGACTGTGGCCTCAGGAAAGCCCACCGGGGATGAGTGCAGGGTCCCTTTCCATGCGCGCCATGGCACTGCAAACATCCCGATATTATTCAACTGTTGATGGAGCAGCCGCTCTAAGCGCTACAAAAGAGTTAGGACACCTGTACTACCAGTCGGTAGTTGATTTGCATGTTAAATAAAAAAGAAAAAAATGAATTTTTTTTTCTCTATTACTAAATTTTACTTGACTATAAATTCTAAAAATTAGTTCTATTGTATTCTATAAGTTAATCCTCTCCTAAACACTAAGTCTACCCTACTCCCCAAGCTGCTACTAACACTCATACATTACACATGCTTCATATAAAGTCATTCTGTAACGCGTTATCCTATTCCAACATATAAATAAATTTTTCTAAATTTAAAGGAAAACTATTAAACCATATCTTAACTCTTTCCAACTAACCTGTTGCAAATATAGTTTCTTCCACTGCATGAACTTTTACTCACCCCCTCCTCCAGTAACAATGAAATAGCAATGTCCCTTAATCACTTTGAGGAGTGTAATTTCTCAGTAGACATAACGTTTACATACTAATACAGTAACATTAACTACCCATGCGGGGTTGCAGAAATACCTGGATTAGGACCCAGGCACGGGGTAAACCCTCTTGGTGCTGATGGACTTGTAGATTTTCCCAGGTCATCCGTCTAGGAGAAGGAAAACTCTGAAGCTAAACCTAAGGGGAGGGAGGTCCTTCTATTCTTGGATGACATCCTTCCTAGAGCTGGTGACTAACAAATTACCGGTCTGCAAACCTAAACTGCTTAAGGAGTAGATAGGCACTGTCTATCGCTCGGCTTCCATACTCCTTCTTTGCCTATTAGCCAGGCGTAGAGGTTGAAGCACAGGGATTCGACAGAAACACTCAGTGGTCGATCTTGTTTCCTGACTAGGGCTATGAACGCTGATTTCACCCTCTCCCGACACATCCCATCCTCCTCTAAACTGGGCAGATGGGAGTGCTTGAACATCATAATACCATTACAAGTAGATTGGGTTGACCATCGTCTGATGGGTTGAGGGTACCGGATTGACAGTTCCTGGCTGTTGTTCCCGACTGGTAGTACAGGAGCCCTAACTCTTTGGTAGTGCCTAGAGCAGCTGCTCCATCAACAGTTGAATAATATCGGGATGTTTATAGTGTCATGTCGCGCATGGAAAAGGACCCTGCACTCATCCCCAGTGGGCAGTCCTAGTAGATGGAAGGTCAGCTGATGGTCTACTTGTGTTGCATGCCTGATGTTCTCCATAACCACTTGTTCAGCACCCCTTACCTAACTTTAAAAAAAAAAAATGACAGTACAATCTAAAATTACGCTTAAACCAGGACAAACCCCAAAGAAAATCAAACTGCCTCCTCCCTTGAGGCTTGCATTTACTAACATCCGTGGGCTTAGAAATGATGTTGAAACATTTCTCCTAACAAACACCCCGGATATCTTAGCACTAAGTGAGACTAACCTACACTCCACCATCCCTTCTAACTACTTTAACATGCCCGGATATCTCCCATTCTGCTGTAAGGACTGACAGACATATGCACAGGCTTGGAGTCTATATTCGAAACACCCTTCTCCTGACTAGAGAAAGAAACCTAGAATCGGACGATCAAGCCTTTATGTGCTTTAGACTTAACATGCAACATAATATTAGTTACTTTTACTTTCTCTACTGCTCTTCCTCGACCCAGAACTGTACCCTGATAAACAAAGTCTCTGACAGCATAGATACAGCACTTTCCTTCGACACTAGCACACAAGTTCATGTATTTGATGACTTCAATGTCCACCACAGTAACTGGCTTGGATTTTCTAATTACACAGACGCAGCTGGTACCACAACACATAGCTTCTCTATATCTCATTCCCTATCACAGACGGTTACGTTTCCAACACGTTTCCCTGACCAGCAAGAGCAACACACATCACTTTTAGATCTATTTTTGACCACAGTTCCTGATGATCGTGTTATGAACGCCCACAGCCCATTTGGGAATTCTGATCATGTAGTGATAATAGTTAAAATCACCCTAAACTCTAGAGCCAAAATGGAAGAGCCATTGCTCAAAACAACAAGATATTATAAAAAGGCCGACTGGGAAGCCATCAGGGATCTCATTAGAGACGCCCCATGGCAAAATATCTTTTCACTTCCTGCTGAACAGTGCACAAATGAGACCACTGAATGGTTCAAAACTGCAATTGAAGCACATGTCCGCACGTGGAAATTTTATAGCAAGCCCCACTCTCTCCAATGGTTTACTTCCACATGTGCAGCTGCCATCGTGCAAAGGCAGCACACGTATCACAGATTTAACTGACATAAATCCAGTTCAAACAGAAGTATATAGAAGCCAGAGGTAACTGTAAGAAAGAAATAGCGACAGCTAAGAGAGAATTTACTGAAACCACCCAAAAACGCATTAAAGCTCAGAAATTAGGAACCCATGACTTCTGAAAAATTTACAACAGTGTAGAAAATAATGGGCAATCAAGAATTCCCCCACTATCCAACAATCATGAGGTTGTTTGCTCAGCAACCGAGAAGGCTAACATGCTTGCCAGTCAGTTTGCCTCCAACTCCACACTAGACCCTGCTAAACACCCTCTACCTGACTTTCCTTTGCGGACAGACGCCACACCTGATGATCTGAAAAATCACCCCTTCTCAGGTGCATGCCATTATAAAAAATCTTGACACTTCAAAAGCATGTGGACCTGATCTCATCCCAGTTGTGCTATTAAAAAGTGCTCCGCCAAAGTAGCTCCAATTCTCTTCAAACTTTACAACAAATGCCTTAATGAATCTTGCTTTCCTGCCTGCTGGAAACTGCTTCTGTGGTACCAGTTTTCAAGAATTCTGGCAAAAGAACTGACCCAGCAAATTACCGCCCCATTAGCCTCCTCCCACTTTTTGCCAAAATATTTGAGTCCATAATTAACCAAGCTCTAGTCCATCACCTTACAGATGCTAAACTTCTTACCAACCAACAATATGAATTTAGACAAGCCCGTTCCACACATTCTAACTAATCTCTGAGCATATATACCATTCACTTGACAAAGCAGAGGAGGGTAGAGCAGTAGCTCTAGATATATCTAAGGCTTTTGACAGGGTATGGCATGAAGGTCTTCTCAAGAAAATCAGATCATACGGTATCACTGGAAGAATACTTAGCATAATTAAATCCTTCTTAGATAAGAGAAAAATCCACATTGTCCTCGATGGCCGTACATCTAAACAATATGATATAAATGCGGGAGTGCCCCAGGGACCTATCCTTGGTCCTCTGCTGTTCCTGATATTCATAAATGACCTCCCCGACAAAATTGCCTCTGAGATGGGTATATATGCTGATGACACCACACTCTATAGCAGGCACGACAGGAAAACAAATGAACATATATCTAAAGTAATGGCAGAAACACTAGAGGATGACCTCCAATCAGTAGTGGAATGGGGACAAAAATGGATGCCTCAGGGGTCTATCCTTGAACCTCTATTATTCCTAATATTCATAAATGACCTCCCTGACAAAATTGTCTGTGAGATGGGTATATATGCTGATGACATCACGCTCTATAATAGACATGACAGGAAAATAAATGAACATATATCTAAAAAAAAAAAAAAAAAAAATGCCAGAAACACTTGAGAATGACCTCCAATCTGTAGTGGAATGGGGACAAAAATGGATAGTCACATTCAATGCTGCCAAGACTAAACTTGTTTCCTTCAATAACTACAAGAAACCTTCTCTACCACCAATAGCAATGGCCAAAGACTCTTTATCTGAAAGCAAATCTTTTAAACTCCTCGGCCTGACGTTCACAGGAAACAGGAACTGGAACAATTACATTGAGAGCATTGCCAGAACCGCTGCGAAAAAGGTAGGTTCTCTCTACTGTGCCAGAAAGCTACTGACCCCTGAAAGTATCCTGTATCTCTATAAGGCCACCATTCGCCCATGTATGGAGTATTGTTGTCATATTTGGGCCGGTGCATCTGCTACTAGTTTCACTCCTAGACAAGGTTCAAAAGAGAGTCGCCAAACTAATAGGTCCTGAACTATCATCCAAGCTTCAGCCTCTGCTCCATCGATGCAATTTAGCATCCCTCTGCCTGTTCTACAAGTACTTTAACGGTGTATGTTCTGATGAGCTGCAAGCACTTGTACCCCCTCTATGTAAATACCCCCGACAAACCCGACAAGCAGTACAATCCCACCCCTTCACAGTAGAGATCCCTAGATGTAAGAGAGCCTTCTGCTCAAGTAGTTTCTTCCCCAGAACCGCTAAAATTTGGAAATTCCTGCCAGGTTCCTGCTTCCCCAACTGTACTGACATGCAGAAGTTCAAGTGTAATGTGAACCGACATCTTGCTGCCCAACTCCCCACCTAGTACCCCTGTAGCCTATGTCCCTAATAGTAGCTCCCTACATCAAAGTGGCAATGTGCCTTGTTTTGGGTGAAAATGTAATAATAATATATATATATATATATATATATATATATATATATATAGAGAGAGAGAGAGAGAGAGAGAGAAATCTGTAAAAAGAGAAAATAAAGGTATAAAAACTATATAGTAATATATATATATATAAATTTATAATTTCTTTAATAGGGGTATACATCAATTAGGGTATTTAGGTAAAAAGGAACTCTTTATACCATGGTATTTCGAAGCCTAATGCTTCTCATCAGAAGAGTAGAGAAAATGCTAGGTAACATAATGGGGATGTGACGTCTAACAATGGTTTCATTAAGAGCGAAATAAATTATTGAGGTTGTTTGGGGGGAACTATATTGATCTCTGTGATAAAGGAGGAGTGTATTTTGTAATATATAAATGTAAGTAAGTGTATAGCATGTCTATCAGTGGGTTTAATGTATGCAGACAGGGTAAGTTGAAGGAGGTGTCTTTTTTAACTATATGTGTAAATGTGTTGTAGCTATGGGAATGTTTTTACATGAGATATGTGGTTTATGCTAAGTTAATAATTTTTTAGCAGAGGTATCTTAGACTACAACAGCACTTAGAAATATGTTAATTATAATAATTAAAGTGAAGGGATGAATTATACAGGGTGCAGTGTACTAAGATTTTAATTTAGTAAGATAGAGGATGCAGCTGGTATAGTAAGGAATAAATCACCAGGAGTTATGGGGTGGATAGTTGTTAAAATATAATAATTATCGAATAATAATATATAATAATAGTTTAAGGGGTACATAGTTACTAAGTATAAGATAGGAAAGAAATATAGGACAATAAAAATAAGTTTCAACATGGTCCGTATTCTGCATAAGTACAATTTGCTAGTCTTCAAGTCCAACATAAACAAATTCTTGATGAACTATACCCTTAAATAATCCAATTTACCAAATTTCCACTAGTAAAGATTACTACGATATTATCCCATTGACTACTATACACTCAATAACCCTTATCCTTGAGTAGCCCCTGGGCCTTGATAAGTGGTTACCTTTTATTTGTCCAATATAATTTGGATGTAATTTTTACAATTTACTTGTCTCTTCACACGGGCAAATTTAGACACAAGGTCGGTTCTTAATGGGGGAAAGACCCATCTACCCCAAAAGGGTTGGAACAAATTTTTTTTTAAATTGCCGAAGTCTAGAAGAATCTCTATGTCATTAACCTAGGACAGAATAAACTAAACGTAACCTCACAACAGATACTCATCTTTGTTCCAAGAAAAATGTCAAGGAAGAATTTATTGATAAAATATTGCTCTATAATTTCAGACTGGGTGGTGGGGATGGGGATACATATTAAATATACTTGAAGCCAAATGTTCTCGATGAATACCACATTTTTGAGAATACAATTACCATAATATAGAACTATTTCTCCATCAAAGAAACGATGAAACACTGGTTTGACCACTTTCCAATATTGCTTCGTTAACATTTCACATTTCCTATACGTCTGTGTGTAAGTGTCATGGAGAATATTTTCCTCATAAAAGTATTAAGATATTCGAATTTCTTATAATAATATGAAAACTATTACATTATTATAGAATATAAAAAGGTTCTTTTGGGAGAGATTCTGGCACGTTCTGAAATAGGAAATGTTAACATATTCCATTTGGAGCGATTCTGGCATATGCCATCCACTAAAACTATAAAAGAACGCTGTTCACGTAAACTTCAGATAAGCAGATAATCAGCGAGTTGAGTTGTTAATTACTAAGACGCTAACTACAGCTGACTCCGGCAAAATTCCTAAGATAATTCTCCAGCCGAAAGGAACTCGTTTAAAAGAATCAATTACCTGCATTCCTAAAAGAAAAACTGGACTTTTAACGAGCAGACATACACATGTTCAATAAATCTAGCATAAATCAACTAATAGTCAGATTTTTACGAAAATTTCGATACTTATTCATTTTTAAAATCCATCTTTGGAAAAATATATTAAGCGAAATATATTTTGTAAGTGATGCTCGTCTATTTCATTTTATGAAATCTGAACAAAATATATTACAATGCACTGGAATTTTAACGTTATATATGTAGACAATGTGTGATGAGATGAATGTCATAGCGGTCGATACGGAAGTGGTACTAGATGCACGACTGGACCAAAAGCGAGGCGCGTATTCATTTGCATATGTGTAAGTCTTGGGGAAGGCATAAAAAACAGTGAATTTTCTTGTGTGTGCAGTAGTTGTTTCAGATCTGGCTTTTAGTGAATAAGAGTGGCAAGCCTGTGTGTGAGAAGGAGACAAGTATGAGTATGTGTTTTCTGCCTTAGCATGGTGCACAGGGTTCTCAGTTTTACTCAACCTCAACCCTTTTGGGTAAGTTTAAGTTTCTAGCGTTTTAGCTAGTCGAGTGAACGAGTATCACTCTCTCTAGTAACAGAAAGCCCCCTCCCCCACCTCAGACGCCTACTCCCACTTCGTCCCTGGCTTTTCTCCCCCACTTGCACTCATCTTGAAAGAACCACATTCCCCAACTCCCCCTCTTTTCTTTTATCCCACACTTAGCTCCCACTCCTACTTAGAGATCGACTTGCTTGTTTTCGGCAAACTGGAAAACAGTAAGCGGTCTTATTTAACCAATTTTTGTTGTTTTTCTTTTATTTTTCACTCCCTCGCCACTGAAATGTAATCTCTCTATATATTCATTTCCCAATAAAACTTTTTCAAATTTGGGGTTATCTTTATTAGGACACGTCCTGGAATGAATGTGGTATTGTAGTGACTAAGATGATTATAGTTAAGAGTAAGATAGACAATTTTAAGTATTTGTAACCAAGGATGACCAACAACACCCATTATCCCCATACTTTATTGGCTTTGTACCGAATTTGTTCAATGTATAATTTTTTATATTTTGTGCAAATAAATAGTTCAAAGTGTAGTATCTGTTCTGATGCTACTCTAAGTTAATTTGTTCTTCTAGACTAAGGCAATTTAGAAATTTTACCATAATCCAGAGTGCCTCTTTTGGGGGGATCTGGATATTCCCCCACATTAAAAACGACTTTGTGTCAAATTTTGCTCTTGTGAGGGAAACATAAATGGGAGATTTGTTCCAGAGTAAGAGATTCCCATGCATCGTTCATTTCAAAAGAAGGAAAGTGGGAAGAAGTATGGGACGATTAAAATAAAACTTAAACACAAGCTATTTCAGCATTTTAGATGAAAGTTCGAGCTAAAACTTAAACCGAAATATGATGGAATAATGTCTATATTTGATTGGTTAAAAAGGGTGGACTTGATTTTTAAACTCTCAGAAGTTGACAGGACAATTCTCTTGCAACAAGCTAGTGGGGCAATCGACCAACAATAGTCGGATGCAGAGAAGATCAATGTGACACAGATAAAGTATGTTCTGCATAGGGTTTTTGCGTTTGATCCATACAATATAAGTAAATAAGCAGTTTTTGAAACGCACCTTACGCTTGGACGAGTCACTAGATGAGTTCTACACTGCATTGACGAAACTCTCCAGCCTGCTCAGAGAAGTCACCAGCCAGACACTAAAGTATGCATTCATGATCGAAATGTGTTCATACCCAGGACTTGTTACATGCATCTGCCAACATGGACCACATCCAGACGAAAAACATACTCAGCCCAAAAAAGTGCTATTGTGAATAATGAAAGGTTTACTGCCACCATCGGCCAATCAGTAACAAAAAAAAGTGCCTTGACCCTAGCCAACAGAGAACTCACATTGTTTTAATCATCTGGCTAAGCACTGCCAGTTTAAATAATTGCAGCAATGCCGCAAACCAAATACCCAATGTTACAAATGCCAGTGGGAGGACCACGGTGCGTCAAAATATCCAGAAACGGAGACAGAAGTAAAATGTGAGTGCTATTCTTGCCCCGGAAAACATGCACACCAACCTGCGTCATGCATGTGTTTGTCAATAGGGTGATGTGTAATGTATTAATTGACTCAGTGTGCACGATATCTCTCGTAAGAAATCCAGTTTGTGGTCCACTAGATAGACCCAAAACAGAGATGCTGATCATTGACAGATAGAGCATGACTAGCAGGGAAGCGACCGTGGTCAATTTGCAGGTAAATAAGAGGATCCTTGTAATAGTAGAGATGCTGGTCATGGATGGAGATCTATTGAAATTCGATCATCTGCACAGACGATGTCATTCTTCTGTTGGTATTCATATATGGTATTCATACATGGTGTGGCAAATTTCCCAAACGAAGTTTCCAGTGTTAGAACGACTCTATTTTGACGTTATATTCAAGCCAACTAAGAAACATTGGACTGTGACCCGGAAGTGGTTGAGCGGGCGGTCGCCAAAACAACTGTTTAATCGGACAGACAACACGAAATGGAGAAAGTTCAGAATCACCCGTGTGACGAAGATTAGGCTGAAGATTACCAAAGAGCTTTTGCACCTCCCGTGATCAGGGATCAAGGGGGAGTGTAGACAATGTGTGACGAGGCAAACGTCAGAGGCCGACGCAGAAATGGCACTGGACCGGAAATAAAACTCGTACTCATTTGCATAGGTGTAAATCTCGAGGGCATAAAAGATAGCGAATTTTCTTGTGTGGGTAGTATTTGTTTTAAAGTAAGACAAATTTCTGCACCTGGTTCGTTTCAAAAATGGAAAGGAGGTAAGAGACGATCAAAACAAAACTCAAACACAACATATGCTGTAATATGAAGTAATATATATTTTATGTTGCGCGAGCCTTTTCTAGTCTCACACAAAAACACAAGTTCACATTTCAAGCCATATTACTTGTCATATACATACACGCACACAAACATACGCGCGCACATCCACATGCGTACATATATTCACGTTCGCGTACATACACTCCCATTCACGTGTATACGCACACGACACGCTAACGTACACACATGTACTTACACATGCGCACACAAGGACAACGCCACTTCCCTTCAAAGGAAATCCACACATGCGCAAAAGACCACTGGAAACGACTATAAAAGCAAGAGACAAGCTGTTTCCAGCCTTTTCAGACCAGCGTGCCTCTCACCACTTGCTACTATGTGGGATAAAAAGCCAACAGACAGTACGTACACTTTCTCTCTCCATGAACTGGATTGACATTCTCACTATCTCCCCTTCGGCTTTGGTCCATCAACACAGACATGTACGTGACTCTACCGAGCTTAACCCTCTCTTTCTACAGGCCGGCTTGCCACTTCACATTTCTCTATTGCATTCCCCTTTCCTTCCACACGCGTAGTCGTCAACGGCCGAATGAACACGTGTACACCCAAGACTTTCATTTCTCAACAGAAAATAAACGACATGTTTATTTTATTCCAGCATTTGAGTTTCCTTCATTCAATTCGTTTCATTATTTTTTCTTGTAACGAGTTAGGGTATTTATATCCTGGTCCGCAACAATGTTTACCGTGAATTTGTAAATAAACAATGCAGATGAACTCAATATTATTGTTCTGAAAAAAAAAACTCATTTAATTGTATATAATCTATCGATCTATAAAAAAATCATTATAGAAAATAATTTTTAAAAGTTTTAGATAATTTACATTCTTCCGAAATATTCAGTTTTAAACAGCATTTTGATAACAAGCTTTATATTTTCTTTTAATTTACTAAAATTCACTGGTGTAAGTAGAGAAAATAAACTCAAGATACTTGTCAACTGGAATATAGTTCGATGCATTAATTTTTGTTATACCTCTGGTTATCATGACCAATAGGAAGTTTTATCTTCGAAAGAAAAGGCTGCAAATTTCTTATTAAAAGTCAGTTCTATTTTAGTTTCAAAGGGTAAACGTATGTTAATGAAAAGTTAGATATGCAACCTTGAATTTTAATTTAATTTAAGACTTACAAAGTGCATTATTGTAGCCATATTTCTTAGACGACCCCATTGGAATACAATCAAAAGATACTTCGGTAGAGAGAGGATATCATGGAAGTAGGAAGCAAAGAATTGATACCATTAAACAATACGATCAATAATAGGAGGGTCGTTTCAAAAGTAATGGCTCCTATTTTTATTCCACCCAAATGGATCAGAGGGGATTGCAAATTGCATTGTTAGGATGACTGAACTCGTGCATTCATGACCTGAAAGTTTAATCTCTCTGTTGCAGATATTGAGGGTGTAAGACAAAGAAGCAACCTCTCATTGACGTGCGTCAGAAACCGAGCTGCGTCATTGAATTCCTCCATGCAAAAATCTATGATATTTGTCATCTTTTCAAATAATAACCTTTTTTCAATCATATTTTTTTACTCAAATATTAGCAAGTCTGAATGAAGAAACCAACATTCGCAATTATTGTGTTAGCTTTCATTTGATTATCATGTCAGGAAAAATAAAACAAATTTCCATTAAATTTAAGTAAAACTAAAATTATTTGATTTGTAAAATTTAGTTTTAACTTCCTACTTTGGCTATCATGACCAATAGGAAATCTCATCTTCGAAAGAAAGGGTTGAGATTATGAATACGTTTTATTGTCATTATTAAGTCAATGCATTTTTGTTTTGAAGTGTGGCCGTATGTTAATACGAAAGTTTGTTTGGCAACTGATTTTTATGACTGATGGGAAATTTCATCTAAGAAATAAAAGGCTGGAAATTTTTGTTAAAGGACGGTCTGATTTTGGTTTCGAAAGTTAAGAATACGTTAGTGTAAAGTTAGATTTGCGACTTTGAAGATAATTTAATTTTAGGAATACAAACTTTGTGCATTGTCTTGAAAATAAAAGATCAAGGTTGTGAATTCTTTTTCATAAGCAATCAGATTGAGTTTTTATTTTGGAATGCGAGAGCACATGAGGGTACGTTAGCACGAAAGTTAGATTGGCGGCTGATAGTTGAACACAATTTGCTTTTATTAATTTACGAAATTTGAACTCTTTGTTGCCATTATGCATTTGTGATTGACGTGTTTTTTGAGCCAACACAATTGGACGATACAATCACAATCATATATCAATAGCGAAAGAAATTATGTAAAATATCGCCTGTAGTTTTATTCATAAGTAGAACTAAGCAGTGCACATTATTAGCGAGAGGCGCCCGTCCTTACCCGGTCGTAAAATACGCTTAAATATATTTTAATTCGTGCAGATTTCGTATTTACAATTACAGAACCAATTTCATATTGAATATTATATTGTACCCAATACATAATACCAATTTCAAAAGTAAAAAAAAAAAAAAAATGACCTATCGCCATATAAATAAGATTTAAAATTAAACCATTTCAAGCTACCTTTAAATTTGCGCATGCGCAGAAATAGAAATATGTCGGCAAATTGAAATTCATTTCAACTTACCGACATATTTCTGAACACGTTATTCATGCATCCAAACAAAAATTTTACTCGTTGTAAACCATCATTGGTGTATGATTACTATTTCCTGTTAATTTCAGTTTTATGTGACCAGTAGTTTAAGAGTTTCAGACACACACACATACATCTGTTTTATTTATATAGATAAAAGACCTATGGCTGGAGATAGCATTACCATTGTCCAATTAAAGGAAACACCTTTCTCTACTTTTACCGAAATTATGGTACCCTACTAAAAAAAAAAAATGTCCGTCCGATCTGAAATTGATACAAGTTCACTGTTCATATGTTCAGCAATATGAACGGATGAAGGTTTTTTTTTTCCTGATTTGTTCAATCAGATCAATTACAAGAAAGTCTGAGATTCGTTGTTCGGTGATCACATGGTCGGTTTATTTCCGATTAGACAACGTTAATGTGTGCTTAACTATCACATTCCAAGTGGACATGAACCATTAATTTATATATAAAAAAGAGGTCAGCGTAATCGAAGTTCGATTAAATTTTTGACGGTCTATGTTATAGCTTTTAATGATCATACTTAAATCTCCGGGATTATATAAACGGACTTAACTAATTCACTAGCTATTATCGTAGACACAGTGGCAGCAGATAGTTTAGAAATTAATAATATTATAATTTTTTTTATTTTTATTTTTTTTATTACATTTTCACCCCAAACAAGGCACATTGCCACTTTGGTGTAGGGGGCTACTATCAGGGGCAACAACTACTGGGGTATTATGTAGGGATTTGGGCAGCAAGATGTCGGTTCACGTTACACTAGAACTTCTGCACGTCAGTACTGTTGGGGAAGCAGGGACCTGGAATGGAAGTCCAGAGTCTAGCGGTTCTGGGGAAGAAACTATTGGAGTAAAAAGATCTTTTACATCTATGTAGGGTGGGATTTAGTAGCCTATCGGGTTTGTCGAGGGTGCTCACGTCGTGGGGGCACAAGTGATTGCAGTTCGTCAGAGCATTCACCACTAAAATACTTGTAGAAAAGGCAGAGGGATGCAACATTTCGTCGATGCGACAGAGGATGAAGCTTAGATGCCAGTTCAGGGCCTATCAGGTTTGCGACTCTCTTTTGAACCTTGTCAAGGAGCGAGAGACTAGTAGCAGATGCACCAGCCCAGATGTGACAGCAATACTCCATACATGGGCGAATGGTGGCCTTATAGAGGTACAGGATACTTTCGGGTGTTAGTAGTTGTCTAGCACGGTAGAGAGAGCCCACCTTTCTTGCAGCGGCCCTGGCAATGCCTTCAATGTAATTGTTCCAACTCATGTTTCCTGTGAACGTTAGGCCAAAGAGTTTGAAAGATGTACTCTCAGATAAAGAGTCGTTGGCCATTGGTATAGGTGGTAGAGAGGGTTTCTTGTAATTATTGAATGAAACTAGTTTAGTTTTGGCAGCATTGAACGCGACCAACCACTTTTGTCCCCATTCCACCACAGATTGGAGGTCTTCCTCTAGTGTTTCTGCCATTTCTTTAGAAATGTGTTCATTCGTCTCCCTGTCGTGCCTGCCATAGAGTGTAGTGTCATCAGCATATATACCCATCTCAGAGGTAATTTTGTCGGGGGAGGTCATTTATGAATATCAGGAACAATAGAGGTCCAAGGATAGAACCCTGGGGCACTCCCGCATTTATATCATATTGGTTAGATGCACGGCCGTCGAGGACAACCTGGATTTTTCTCTTATCTAAGAAGGATTTAATTATGTTAAGTATTCTACCAGTGATACCGTATGATCTAATTTTCCTGAGGAGACCCTCATGCCATTACCTGTCAAAAGCCTTAGATATATCTAGAGCTACCGCTCTGCCCTCTCCCGCTTTGTCCAGTGAATGGTGTATACGTTCAGAGATTACAGTTAGGATGTCTGCTGTGGAACGGGCTTGTCTAAATCCATATTGTTTGTCAGTCAGAAGTTTAGCATCTGTAAGGTGATGGATTAGAGCATGGTTAATTAAGGTCTCAAATATTTTGGCAAAAAGTGGGAGGAGACTAATGGGGCGATAATTTGATGGGTCAGTTCTTTCGCCAGAATTCTTGAATACTGGTACCACAGAAGCAGTTTTCCAACAGCCCGGAAAGCAAGCTTCATTAAGGCATTTGTTGCAGAGTTTGGAGAGAACTGGATGTATTCGTATGAGCACTTTTTTAATAGCACAGCTGGGATGAGATCGGGTCCACATGCTTTTGAAGTGTCAAGGTTTTTTATGATAGCAGGGGTGATTTTCAGATCGTCTAGCGTGGCGTCTGTCCGCATAAGAAAGTCAGGTAGGGGGTAGTTGGAAGGGTCCAGTGTGGAGTTCGAGGCAAACCGACTGGCAAGCATATTAGCCTTGTCGGTTGCTGAGGAGACAACCTCGTGATTGTTGGTTGGTGGGGGAATTGTTGATTGCCGATTATTTACTACACTGTTGTAGATTTTCCAGAAGTCTCGAGTTCCTAGTTTTTGTGCTTCGATGCGCTTTTTAGTGGTTTCCATAAATTCTCTCTTAGCTGTCGCTATTTCTTTCTTAACGTTATTTCTAGCTTCTATATACTTTAGTCTGTTTGAACTGGACTTATGTCGGTTAAACCTACGGTATGCATGCTGCCTTTGAGCAATGGCAGTTGCGCAAGTCGACGTAAACCATTGGGGAGAGTGGAGCTTACTATAAAATTTCCGCATGGGAACATGCGCTTCGATTGCAGTTTTGAACCAATCAGGGGTCTCGTTTGCACACTGTTCAGCAGGGAGAGAAAAAATATTTCTCCATGGGGCATCTCTGATTAGTTCCCTGATGGCTTCCCAGTCAGCCTTTTTATAATATCTCGTTGTTTTGAGCACTGGCTCTTCAGTTTTGGCTCTAGAGTTTAGGGCGATTTCAACCATTACCACTGCATGATCAGCGTTCCCGAGTGGGCTGTGGGCCTTCGTTATGCAGTCATCGGGAGCTGTGGTCAAAAACAGATCTAGAAGTGATGCGTGTTGTTCTTCCTGGTCAGGGAAACGGGTTGGAAACGTAACAATTTGTGATAGGGAGTGAGATATGGTGAAGCTATGAGTTGTGCTGCCCGCTGCATCTTTGTAAGTAGAGAATCCAAGCCAGTTTTTGTGGTGGACATTAAAGTCACCAAATACATGTATTTGTGCGCTAGTGTCGTGCGACAGTGCCGTGTCTATGCTGTCAGAGACTTTGTTTATTATGGTGCAGTCCTGAGTCGAGGGAGAGCGGTAGAGAAAATAAAAGTAGCTAATATTGTGGTGCATGTTTAGTCTAAAGCACATAAAGGCTTGATCATCTGTTTCTAGGTTTGTTTCTCTTAATTAATTGATGGGACAATAGTACTTGTAACGCCGGATATGACGTCATGAGCAGAAGTATAAATATAATTCAGTGATGGAAGTTCGGAACTCTTCAGCAAACAAAACATGCTGGAAGTTAAAAGCAACGCAACACAAATTTAAAAGTCGAAAATAATGAAATAATTATTTTAGAAGATGGCTCTCTTTATGCCAACAACAGAACTCCAAGATTGGGAAGACCCCAACAGCTAGCATGGAGAGAATGAACACATCGAAGACGCATTTACAGTGTTCGAAATAATAGACGATAAACGGCAACTATCACTCTTTCGAGTTTACGAGGAAAAGAAACTAAAAAACATCACCCAAACCTTACCACCGGAGATATCACCAGGCCAAAAAGAGCATGCATATAAAACAACAAAGAAAGCTCTAGACGAATATTTTATGCAGAAAACAAATAAGGTCTTCGAGCGTCATAAATTCCGGATGCTTAGTCAAGAAAACAGGGAGTCAACACACGACTACGTCACTCGTCTACACATACAAGGAGCAAAATGCAACTCAACTTCGGCGAATACAACCTGGACAAGGCTATAGTGGACTAGTTAATAGATAAATGCACCTCAAGCAAAGTACGTCGTGTGTATTTGAAAGAAACGGATTTAATCATAGAGAAAGCATTTCGAAGAGCATTTATATTTGAGTCCACTGAAACACAGGCTGAGCATATAGAAGGGAATGAGAAGTGGCACTTGGATTGCCACCACTACAAACAACAACAACAACAACAACAACAACAACAACAACAACTTAACAGTGGGTATAGGAAACCACTCAGGGACAACAGCATTTTAAAACCAGTCACAAAATGCTATGGTTATGACGGCTCAGGCCACATACACGGTCAAACAAAATGCGCAGCGTTTGGAAAAAAAATGTAATTACTGTGGAGTAATCACTTGGAAAAAAAAAACACACACACACACTTTGAAAAAAAAGAAAAGAAAACAACAGTAAGGAAAAGCAAACATCAAACGGGCACAAGTACGTCCAACCCGTATCAAAGAAACCGAAATCGGACAGCCAGGCGTGGGTTTTTCAGGTAGAACCTATTAGTTCAGCAGAGTGCGAAATCGTCTACATCGATGATGTAACAATCAGAATATTGATAGATTTTGGAGCAGACACCAACTTCATCGACAGCAAACATTTAAAGGAATCCTTAAATTACGGCCAAAATTAACATTAAAAGAAACAAGTTGTATACAAAAGGCCTATGGGAATATTCCAATACCACTAAAGGGATACATTTTGCAACGCTAATAAATGGTCCCAAAAGAATAATAGCCCATAAAATATTCGTTACAAAAGCATACCAACATGGTAACATGAAGCAAACGGGCCAGTATCGAACTAGAGTTTATTTTCACTCCACAGGTGAAATCAATTACTAAAAAAATACTCCACAATCAACAAAAGAAATTTTCGAGCAACACCTACTCTCACTAGAAGGATTAGGAAGGATGAAAAACTTTCAACTCAAAATTAGAATAGACGATAACGTTACACCGGTAGCAACACCACCAAGACAGACACCATTTCATATCCAACAAGTAGTAGAGGGGAAAAATCAGAGAAATGATATCATTGAACGAGTAAAAGGACACACTCTGTGGGTCTCACCATTAGTAGCAGTGCCAAAAAATAAACAGAAATTAGAATATGTGCCAACCTACGCTTGGCAAACAAAGCAGAGAAACGCACTCGCTATCAAATGCCAGCAGTTGAACAGCTACTGAATGAAATCGGTAACGCAAACATTTTCTCAAAAATCAATCTGAACTCCTATCACCAAATAGAACTAAATCCGGAGTCTATGGACATCACTACCTTTTCATGCAAGTCTGGAATCTACAGGTACAAGGTGCTGGTTATGGGCATTACATCTGAAGGGAGCAATTGCTTCAACAAATCTTCCAGAAAATCCCAACTGCTGCAATGGGGCCGGCGACATTCTAATCTGGGGCAAAGAAACAAAAGAATATAACAAGACCATAGATATGGTGTTTAACACATGAAATTTTTATCATATTGATGTAATGAATACGAATACATCCGGGTCTTTCCTCCTTACAAGATTATGATTGGCTGGTTAATCCAGAGATACCGACTTGCGGAGCCACCTAGACAAACGTTGAAAGGTACGCAAGCCTCACGTTAGGAACACCAACTTCGATTACGAACACTTGTTCCGTACAGCGACTTTTTTTTTTACAAGTCGCCACTTATCAAGGCCTGAAGGCCATTCGAAGGTAAAGGTTTCCAGGTTATTACTCTAACTGTAGGAAGACAGATCAGCTATTTTGAACGATATACGAGGGGCGTGCAATAAGTAATGCTCCTGACCCACTTCCAGTTGTCTGATCTAGCTGAAATTTTGCATGTGCAATGATTTATATCTATGGGTTATGTGGCAAATTACAGCTCTGAACTAATTGTGGTTTCTGTTTTACAGGTGTTTGAACTTAGTCAGGTGTGAAACGGAGCCTGTTGAATGTCGAGCAGTGATCCAGTTTTTGTATTTGAAAAGACGCACACCACAGGAGACTTTTGATGAAATGAAAGAAACTTATGGTGATAATGCCCCATCATATGACCTTGTAAAACGCTGGCATCGTGAATTCAAACATGGCCGGAAGTCTGTGGAAACAGCTCCCAGACCTGGTCGCCCCCTTCTGCCATTGATGAGGCATCTGTCCGTCTAACTGAGGCTGCCATTTAGGAAGATTAGCACATTACTATTCGCCAAATAGCCCAAGATGTCAAGATTAGTACAGGGTCTGTGGAAACTATCATTCATGACCATTTGCATATGCATAAGGTGTCTGCCAGATAGATTCCCAGGTTGCTCACACCATTCCAGAAGCAAGAACGCGTTGAGTGCTCGAAGATGAATTTGGAAATATGCTAAGAAGATGAGTCAAAGTTTTTCAAAAGACTGATTACACAGGCTGAAACCTGGCTCCATCACTATGATCCAGAGACCAAAGCCCAGTCAATGCAGTGGAAACACTTGGACTCACCACCTCCAAAGAAGGCAAGGGTGCAGCCCTCCGCTTGCAAGGTCATGCTCACAGTCTTCTGGGACTAGGACGGAGTAGTGATGACAGATTTTATGGTAAAGGGTACCACAATTACAGGAACCTATTCTTCACTTTTAAGGAAATTAAGGGAAGCTATCAAAATCAAGAGGCGGGGCAAGATCAGCAAAGGTACTCTCCTCCTGCAGGACAATGCTCCGGTCCAGAATTCGCATGTCGCCAGATCAGAAGCACGGGCGTGTGGTTATGAAATCCTTCCCCATCCTCCCTACTCTCCTGACTTTGCGCTCTCTGACTTCACCTCTTCCCAGCCATGAAGTTGTTTTTGAAAGGAAAGCGTTTCCCAGATGATGCCGCCTTGATTTCTGAAGTTACGTCATGGTTTGAGGACCAACCTGAAGTGTTCTACAAAAACGGTCTCCAGAGCTGCATCAAACGATGGGAGAAATGCATAACTCTGGGTGGTTCCTATGTAGAGAAAGACTAATAACTGTGCCAACTTTCGTTGCTCTATGAGAATACGCCCCTCATATATTCCTTTTGCAGGACATATCACATATACTTAGTATAAAAAAAAACTTGAATATCTACCAGAGAGAACATGAATGCCTACTAGACACTGTCTCTGAGTGTCTCAGGTCTCTCTGTGCAGAGGTTTGTTAGGACAACCTGGCATGAGGATATTTTTCCCTGTGAGTAAACCCTGACTAAATATTCAACATCACATAGTATTCGCAAATAAAATCTAGGTATGGCTAACCCACACACTGGCTTTTATCAGGAATAGTGCACCTTCTACAAGTAATGTTACCTCAAGTAACAGCACAAGCTGGACACTCTACCAGACTAGACGAATTATTGTCCTAGAATCCAGTAAGACCGAGAGACTACAAGAAAGATATACTATAACATATTTACATGGTCAGTTTGAGGAAAGTGAAATTATGTTGTCAACTTCTTTACTAACTCAGTGTTTGAGAGGTCAATGAGAACTTTAATTCGAATATCTATGTATCATATATAGTGATCAAGAGTTAGCCCCAGAAAGGGGTCCCCATTGATTTCTGAAAACTTCGACTGAGGTAAAATAAAACGAGAGAATTTATCATGATATTGTTAGCACATTGTTGTGACCTTGAAAGAGGCAGTAATAAACAAGATAATACAATGTTTTATTTACAACAGAGTGTATTTACCTAAGTACAGAATCGTATTTATTTATATAAAAAAACTACTCCGAAACCTCGTCATAAACTCTTTAGTGTTTAGAAAACACGAAATAGAGTAAATCACCACCACACCATGTCTTCCCCCTTTTTTAGCCTTGCTCTGTACAGAGCAACTGCTTTTTCCTTTTAGAGTTGTAAAAATTATGTTCGGAAAGTGAAAGTGGATTAGTGGTTAACGATACGGACTGATGACCTGTTCGTTCCACAAAAATTACTTTTACTTAGGATGTTCGCAATCTTCATGGGGTTCCTCTCCTAATCCCCGATGTCTTTCTAGAAAGAATTCTGCCGAGTAAAAAAATCGGGGAACCCAATACCAACAACAGAATCTTCGCGTTTATACGATATAATAATGACAATTATGTTTTGTAATCTTGGGTTTCTTTTTTGGTCCTCGTTTTTCAGAATTTGTTTGCGAGAATAGTATCCGAAATGTGTCAAACACCACATCCATTAGTTCGTTTTCTGGAGTATTATTCTCGACAGCATCTGAATATGGTTTCCTCATCTAGTTCTTGTGATTTGTGAGTAAACGTGTACAGAATATGTCGGTAAGTTGAAATGAATTTCAATTTGCCGACATATTTCTTGGGTCCATTTACCATAAAATATCATGTTTCCAATCCATTTATCAACGTTTCCGGGATGATTTATTGTTTTTAGACATCCAAAAGAAATTCCCTCGCCAAATTTGAGGCGTCTCTTCGTAATATCTTTTTTTTTTTTTTTTTTTTACGTCGTATGGATTAGCAATAGGCTATCAAACATTCGCTCAATATTTCTTGCAAATATTGCTTCTGCTGGCGTTATGGAAGATGGAACATTGTTATTTGAGGTCATCTTACATATCTGCAAAAATCATTGAATGGTACTCTCGGTAGGTTTACTCGTAAATATACGACATAATCACGTTGAAACAGCGGTTCTCGTTAGATCACCAAGGTTAAGCAACATTGAGCTTTATCAGTACCAAATGGGCGACCATTTGGTATTACCAGGCGCTCTATGTAGGAGGATGTCGACACCTTACTGTAAAAACTTAATGTCTAACAGAGATATATATGCGACTTGGGACCGCTTGTGAATTTAATTTTCTCTTGACACTTCCTCCTTTGAAGGAAGCAGATTCAATCTGCTTAGGTTTAATGCCGCTTTTAGATGTACCCTTCGCTTTCTTAAGTGTTCTTGTGTACATATTCACAAATCTTTCTGCCTGACCATTGCTTCACACATGGTTCAGCACGAGCGTGATATGCTGCACTATAAAAGTTTGATAAAATATTTGGAATTCGCTAGACATGAATTGAGTTCCGTTGTCTCATAGGATACAGTCAATGACTCCGAACTGGGTAAAGAATTCATCTAAAAATGTAATTGTTGGTTCCATGTGTTGGTTTCGTATATTTTAATATCTCCGAAAATTTTGGGAAACTGTTCGCCATTATTAAGAACTAGAAAACATCCAGTGGACTAATGAAATCTATGTGAAGCTTAGACGACGAACAGCCTGTTTTTAGCCAGGCTCTAAACTTCATAGAAGAGGGTCTTTGCCGCCGAAGCATAGCACTTTTCTATTTGAACAGCATTTTCAATAGCTTTGTTCATAATTGTCAAATACATAACTTCTCATGAGATTATCCATTCTCGAAATTACCGGGTGACCAGCATGACATTCTTTTAGTATTTTTTCTGTAATGTAATGATCTAGGAATAATAATTCGATCATATAACGACTTCACCACAGATTAAAACAGACTTTCGGGATTTATCGGTGTTTTCCTTTTCTTTTCTACCTTTTAAAAAATTGTCGTCCAACGCATTTTCATTTGTCTCTTTTAGTGTTATCGGAAGCTCCCTACTAACGTCACACAATTTATTTTCTACGTCTATTCCAGATTGTAGCGATGCAATAACTGAGTCCCCAATAGTTTAAGCATATTTTGGGATAATTCTACATAATTCGGTAGTATAACTAATTTTTGACAATAATTGTAATTGGAGAGAATAGTCACTCCTGCCATCTCTGTAGTCTGGAGTATGCGTCGGAAAACCGTTTTCTGACCCACCAATCGTTACAACACAAAATGTCTTCTGTGAACAAGTCGATGAAATTTAGTGACGGAAAAGAAATACCCAATACTTTCTTGATTTGTGAGTAAATTTCCTCTGCAGATTGTAATATATGAAACGCGTCTTTCATTTTATGTAATATGCAAGTTCTAAAGCCATACGAGCTAGCATTAATTGTCACAATAATTTCAAAACCTGGATTGTGTGGTGCTAAAAATGATTGTGATATGAGGATAGTTTTTATTTTTTCAAATACCTCCTGATACGCTGTCGATCAAACC
This sequence comes from Euprymna scolopes, assembly GCF_053919585.1. NCBI lineage: Eukaryota > Metazoa > Mollusca > Cephalopoda > Sepiida > Sepiolidae > Euprymna > Euprymna scolopes. Next base: position 101,974,226 of record NC_136492.1, read on the forward strand.
AAATCTTTGTTTAATAGCTCATGCAGAGAAATTTGCCAACTGTGCACGTTTGGAACCAACACATTGTAATAATTTGTTAAACCCAAAAAACTTTCTAGTAATGATATGTTTTCTAGAGTTGACATTTTTTATCGCAATAGCTCGTTCTGTGTCTGGTCTTCTACTTCCTTTGTCTATAATTTGACTAAGATGTTATTTTCATTTTCAGCTTCGTTTTAAAATCATAGTTCTAGATTTTATTAAAAACTTCGTGATTTGTGTTACTTTGTGCTTTTACTGATCACTAGAATGTTATGTAGACTGTTGTAAATTCATTTCCATAAAGCAATGCGTCCATTATTTGTTAAAAAAGTGGTTTGTGCAACCTTATCGCCGAACTACAATCGTTCGAATCTGTACATGCCTTTATGAGTATTTATAAAAAGTGTTTTCGAGAACTTCTCGTTCACGGGTATTTGTAGAAAGTATCATCTAAAACAAGCTTTGAAAATGTTTTCTTTCGTTGAGTTTAGCGAATATCTCTTCTGTTCTAGGTAGAGCGTCATAGTAATCATTTGGTGCATAGTTCAATCTTCTAGAGAAATCTGCACAAAAGTTTATTTACTTTTTACATAGACTTTAGGTAAAACTAACTCGCTGTACTCTGCTTTTGATCATGCTCTAATTTTTCGAATCTATTTAATTCCTCATCAATCTGATTTAATGACGTGAGTGGATTAAAAAAAAAATTGTTGAATATTTGGATTTAATTCAAACTTAGCAGTCATATTTTTTACATCTTCCCAGTTCACCAGAAATAAAACCCCGAAATATCTTTTAATTCTTTCTTTGGTTTCTCTGCTTCAGCATTTCAAATTTAAATATTTTCAGAGAAAAAGTTCATATGCCTATTCTATAATTGAAATTTCTCTATCCACTTGGTGCTTTAGTTCTCGCTGTCAGTGTGTGATCGTGAAAGACCGATAATAAATACGGCAACATGGTGGTATATTTATGGAATCACAGAAACATTGCTTTGTAACTGCTCCAAGACATCGACATAAGTTTCTCTATATATAGTATCTAGAAAAGTTCATGTGTTTATGAAAAAAAGTAAATAAACATCACACAATACAAATGATGAGATTCTTGCCATTTTACACTCGGCACGCTACGAGATTCTTGCCATTTTACACTCGGCATGCTACGAGATTCTTGCCATTTTACACTCGGCACGCTACGAGATTCTTGCCATTTTACACTCGGCACGCTACGAGATTCTTGCCATTTTACACTCGGCACGCTACGAGATTCTTGCCATTTTACACTCGGCACGCTACGAGATTCTTGCCATTTTACACTCGGCATGCTACGAGATTCTTGCCATTTTACACTCGGCACGCTACAAGACTCTTGCCATTTTACACTCGGCATGTTATGAGATACTTAATATTTTATTCTTAGCATTATGAGATTCTTAACATATTTATATTTGACATAGAAGATTCTTGAAATATCTATGCCTTACATTTTTTTACAACGTATACTCACATATGATATTCAGTTCTATATTTTCATATATCGCACCTGTTAGTTTGTTTGACTCATTCTCTTCAAATTGAAAAGACTACATCTATTTCAAATGAATTACTTTATTTACTTCTTATCGATTTTAAATATCAACCACTCAAGAATTCAAGGAGCGGTTCAAATGTCGAAATGCTTACCGCGAAAACAGGAGGGGATTATTGGTACTTCCTCACTCCCAACCCCGCTGTCTTATCTACGAGTTTAAAGCGATACAACTTTATTATAGGAAGCTCTTGATACAAAGATTATTGTGGAGAGAAAGTTACGACAATCTACAAAATGAATTAAGATAACCCTTAACGTGGGAGGGGAATTCTCTTGTATCAAGTAATTCTCTTATCTATAGTATGAACTTGAAATGTTACTATCATAAGGAGACACTTGAGTAAGACAAGGTTAATATTAAAAATTCAGGAAGTGTAGGCGAACAGTGGAAGAAGGCAAACTATTCCTTTTATTGGCTAGACTTGTGGGCGGAATTAGGAAGTTGAGAAGTGTATGAAAGTGAAAATGGAGGTGTAAGTGGTGAAAAATTTAGTGAATAAACACTAGTATCGTCGGTTTCAAATCCAATACAAAGGAGACCAGTTTATGGCCGTCTACATCGGACTTTCTTCAGCCCCTGTTTATCAAATAACAGAGGTAGGAGAGAGTTCGATATAGACGGCCATAGACTGGTCCCCTTTGTATTGGATTTGAAACCGACGATATTGATGTTTTTCTGATATATATATATATATATATATATATATATATATATATAATTTAGAGAGAGAGAGAGAGAGAGAGAGAGAGAGAGAGAGAGAGAGAGAGCTACGCATGTGTTTATCATTAATTTTAATCTTTATATTTTTCTCAATGAGATTTTATAGATTGATTTACTAATTTAACGTAATCTCTCTGAATGATCATTACCATCGAATTATTTCAATTTCATCGAACATTTTACCGAATAAAATGACCTAAATTGGACTAAAATAATACAAAATGCAAACGAAATTAAAAAGCAAATTAACAATGATGGAATGTAATTTGATTACAGGAATAAGGTTTTATTTTAGTAACCATTTTGTACGCTTTTCTGACGTAAGCGAAAATCTAGCGCACCCTCCACCCCGACACTTTCATCGATTCGTCCCTCCTTATAAGAAGAGAAAGAAAAAAATGTAAATATAAATAGTAATCTTCGTTTTACAATAGGAAGTAAAGATTTAAGCAGGCCCGTCGCGTCGCGTCGCGTCACTTCCTACCACCAAATCTCCGTAGCCGATGGGGCGGAGAGTTTTTGGAAAAGCCTCGTTGTTACTTACACTAATTTTTAAGTACTGTTTTATAGACGTCCGCCATTTATTTAATTATTTTTAAATTAACTTTACATTTTCTATCATCTTCCACTCCATAATAAAGACTAATGTGCATCTATTTGTACATAAATAAAAATCCGTTCAATCACACAAAAGATAGCAAATAAAAACGTGGCTTTTCCTTATGTGTCTGTTTTTGAGATGATTGATAATATAGATTATTCATAAGCGACACTCTTCTGGAGGTTGAAGGTTCAATCCTCAGTGCAAGCGATAGTAAGAATACAACTGCGAATTACTCAGGACTTCTACCCAGTCATGACTGACGGAACAAGAGCATGCTACTCCCGTGGATAAAATAAAGGGTTCCGTTGGAAATTCTGCACAGATTCCCGAATTTGATAAAATACATCCGAAGAAGGTCGAAGGTTATAACGGCTGAAACGCTGTGAAAATAAAACTCAACATCAGAACTGTAGTTCAAATACCCCAAAGTGCCTTTTTGTATCCCTCCGGACGAAACCCATTCCAAGAGGCGAGGGAAAACGAGAAAACAAATAGCAAACCAGACAACTTCCGCAGCCCCCACAACCTGAAATCACGCGGAAGAAAATGCACCTCGAAATGATAAAACGATACACCGATCGGGTGGAAATAAAGTGCGAATTTTATTTTATTTTTCTTCATTGCATTTTAATGTAGTAATGAACTTTTGAAAATACGGACGGTTTGACTATTACGCAGGAGGTTATGGGAATACTGAAAATGACTTCTTCCTTTCCATTAGTGCACCTTCTCCAAGTGATGTTACCTCAAGTAATAGCACGAAGGTGGATACTCCACCAGACTAGATAAACTCTTGTCATGGAATTCAGCAAGACCAAGAGACCAAAACAAAAGATATACTACAACATATGGAAATAGTTAATTGGGGAGAGGGAAAATATGTTCTGAATTTCTTTATTAACTCAATGTTTGAGAGGTAAAGGAAAGCTTTAATGAAACATTTGAATATCTATGTATCTCATATCGAGTTAAAGTGTTAGCCCCAGGTAGTGGGCCCCTTGATTTCTGAGAACTTCGACTGAAGTAAAATCACGCAACCACCCACACACATATATGCGTGCGTGTGTTGATTAATTAAGTTCACGTATATTGCTAACGTGAACTAAAACCAACGTTTCTTCAAAAGTGCTTAATACGCGTGTAGAACTTTTATATACATAAAATTACATAAACATTGTGAAGAGTCTACGCGGATGACTAACGTTTTTACATTCTTCATCACGATACATAAATGTAGAAACGTTGGTCGATGTGCGTAGACTCCTCACAATATATATATATATATATATATATATATATATATATATATATATATATATATTTCTCTAACGGAAATTTGATTTTTTGTAATTAATTTAACCCATAAGAACTTTAGCTTTGCTTCATGCCAGTCATGGCATATTTTCTCTCCTCAAAATTTGAAAAGGTCTGGAACCTTTTTAATTTTTGTATTTTAATTTTTCTTGCCTGATGAAATCAAATATGATTGAAACGATCTGCACATCGTAGCAAGATATGACTGTATTTATATAAAGAATAATAATTAAAAAAAAAACAAATTGCTCTCTTTGATTGAGCACTATAAACGACCCTTGTTGAAATTCAATTATTCTCAACTTTTGTGTAGGAACATATGCTCCAATTGCTGCTTTGAGCCATTCAGTAGCCTCATTTGCACATTGTTTTACAGGAAGAGAAAAAACAATATGCCATGCGACATCCCTGATGTGATCTCTGATGACTTCCTAGTTAACTTTCTTGAAGTACTTTGTTGTCTTGAGCAATAGCTCTTCTATTCTTGAGTGGGCTATGGGCATTTATTATACAATGCTCAGGAACTGTGGTCAGAAATAGATCTAAAAGTGAGACTTGCTGATCTTGACGGTCTGAGATACGGGGCAGGAATGTTACAATCTGTGTCAAGGAATGGGATATAGAAAAGCTATGTGTGGTTCTAACAACTGCATCTGTGTAACTAGAGAAACGAAACCAACTTAACATTAAAGTCATCAAATACATGTACTTGGGTGCTAGAATATAGGAAGAGTGCTGCATCTATGCTGTCAGAGACGTGGTTGAGTAGAGTACAATCCTGGGTAGAGAGAGAACAGTAAAAATATGAATAACTCATGCTATGTTGCAAGTTTAGTCTAAAGCACATAAAGACTAATTTTAATTTGGATTCTTAATTTGGGAAGGGGGGGTACTCCGTGCATGTGTCTGTCCAAATCCTTACAGAAAAGTGGGAGATAACCAGATATATTAAAGTGGTTAGAAGGGATAGAGGAGTGTTGGTTAGTTTGCTAGTAGAAATGATTTTACATTGTCTAAATTAGTTCTAAGTCCCTGGATATTTGTGAATGAGAACCTCAAAGAAGATGGCGGATTGGTTTTGTTTGAGTGTGCGTCTGGTTTGATCGTATTCTTTGTTTAAACTATTATTTTATTTGATAGTTTCAGTTTTAGGGTGAGGCATATTGGACAAAGTGAGTGTGCATGATACCAAACATGTGCACACAAGTAGACCATAAGCAGACTCTCCATTCATAGGATTGTGGTCTCTGGGAAACCCACCACTGGACATTGGTGCAAGATCCCTTTTCATGCACATAACACTACAACCATCCTGCTATTACTATTATACAACTGATGATAGAGCAGCCGCTCTAAGTGATACGAAAGAGTTAGGCTTCCTATGCTGTCAGTTAAAATACAGTAGCTAAAAAAACTGTCAAACTGGTACACTCGAACCTGTTAGACAAGAGTGGTCCAGACTAATCACGTGAACATATGTGGCAATCAAGCACTTTTAAGATGCCCAGTTTTAGAGGAAGGAAAGGAGACCAAAGTGGAGGATGGCGTTTATTGCCCTAGTCAGAAAACAAGGTCAAGCACCTCTGTGATCACACCTCTGCATCTAGCTAATAGGCAAAGGAGTATAAAAGTCGGGTAATAGGAGGAGTCTACCTATTATTTAAACTAAGTTAGCAAACCGGAAATTTGAGTCACTAACGCTTGGAAGATAGTCTATCAGGATTAAGGAGGCCTCCTTCCCCAGTTTCTTTGGTGCCGTGACGTATAAGATCTAGCACGTTTTCCTTCTGCTAGATGGATAACCTGACGAGATCTACGGGTCCATCAGCATAGAGAGAGGTAGCGCCGCGCCTGGGTTCTAAACCAAGTATTTCTCCACCCAGCATAGGTAGTTAAGATTAACTGATTTAGTACTTACGGTAATAAGTATCTACAATAAAGTTACACTCGTTCACAAAAATTTAAAATTGCATATATGTTCTCTAGTTATGAGTGGAAAAAGTGAGGTAAGTATAAAGCTTGGGGTGTAAACATTAGATTTGTATCAATTAGATTTAAAGGAGGAATAAAATATGATTAAAAGGTTGTTAAATACATTAATAAAATAAGATATTAAATAGTTTAAGTATGATTCAAAATGACATTAAAATTTAAATTTTTAGTTTTCGTGCAAAAGCAGACAACACTAACGCATACTTTAGCCTACACGGGGAAAAATAGTTTTGAACAGAATATCAATAAAATACAGCAGAAACGAAAATTATTTGTTAAAGAAAGAAAAAACAAACTATTTAGCCATGATGATGTCTTCATGATCATTTCACCCTATGCCTTACAAGCAGCTTGCTTAACTAGAGTTTTCGAGTATTTATAGAATGGAAATTGAATTACAATTTACATTTGCTTTATTAATAGCCGTTATTGTTTCATTTCCAACCTATTACTATGCATAACATATATCAGATTTTGAATATAAGTAATAAGCGCTCCATCGAATTCAATTCAATTCTACCGTGCATCCCGTTCGTATTTGAATAATAACGGATTATCATACTGCTTGATTTAAAATACTGAACGCTGGCTACTACTAATACTTTCAATCCTTCTTTAGAATACCGGAATGAATTATAGAACACTCCCAATTGTATTCCATATGTCCTCTTACACTTAATGAGACACATTACTTTCTAAATTATAATTTTAGAAAAATAACGCTCCATGCATGTCAACAATTATAACATTTGTTTCTGCATATTTATTACTTATTACGAAAAGTAAAAATCTAATTTATATGTTAATTACGACTCGACGAAAAACTACGTTCCAAACTTAATGAGATTGCATAGGTATTTAGATGTACGAATGTCCACAACTGCTATATATATATATATATATATATATATATATTATATATATGTACAGAAACACAAATACTAAGCCGAAATATTACTGCCTTTACTCTCAACCATACATCTATGATTCTCGACACCATGTTTGTTTATCTCTTCAACGATGAACGCATTTGAAAAAAACTTTTGCATCTGTGGCGACTCCAGCGAAGATGTTTCGCAGATTTAATAGTTAAATATCTTATTTACAAGATCAAAGCTGATTGGCGCAGGCACGCAGCTTGTCCCCTGGCTTGTCCAATCATATGTCATTTCTCAGGAGAGCTGAGTATGTGATGAAGTAGATAAAAAGGTTGAACCTAAACATTTCTCTCTTTTTCTTCTATCGACGTACTGCAATCCAGAGCTACCATCTATCGGGGGCCTGTTTGCACAAAAAAGAGGACTACTAAAATCCATCACAATTTAACGAACACACACACACACACACACAACATTTAAACATTTTTTTTTATTTCTTTCTAAAAAGTAATGAACACTACTTAATTTAATTAACAAAATATAATTAAGTGGAGAAGTTTTTATTAATATATTTCAGACTCCTGCGACGCATGACACTAAAACTATTGACATCGGAACTCTCCTCAACTGAAGACTCGCCCTTGCTCTACAACCTCGACATCTGATCCAAAAAAATTGGTAATTACCTAACATTCTTAGGTGAAAAGTAATGCAATTATTTATATACGTTAGTTACATTTCCTTTTAATCAGTATCTTTGCAAATTTTACTGAATTTGTTATTTTTTCATTATGTATTCCGTCGTAATATAATTCCTCAGTTTCCAAGACATTTTTTATGATTTATTAACCGAATTCTTTATAAGATATCCATCATAACATTAAAAAGATACAAAAAATATTTACATCACGCGAACTACATTTCGTAGTTCTTTATTAATAAAAACAAAACAAAAAAAAACAAGACTGATTTATGGGTTATTTTCGCCTGTTTATTTTAACAATTCTCATTAACAAACTAATAAAACGATTCAAACATCAACAGTTTACGATGCCAAAACAGGATCTTCATTAATTAGCACACACCCCACCAAAAATAAAACTAACGCTCATAAGTTAATCTTAAAACTATATATAAAACTGATTTCTTGGTGATTTAGCATTAATGACATAATACCGATTCAACACTTGTCTCGGTCTACAACGGTTTCTCCCACCCACAAATTAGCACGGAACCCATGAGAGGTAGTATCGCAATACTTTTTGTCTCAGTGGTTGAACAAAGCTAATATATTCCAACTATTCATATTTAAAAAAAAAAAAAAAAAAAAAAAAAATCGTGCAAACCTTTTACCACTGGCAACGCCCGCTTCAGAGAGTGAAAGAAGAAAGAAGAAGAGAATGGCCACTGCGTCTATTTATAGACTAGAGATCATGGGAAGAGTATGCAAATAACTTTGGACGGTTTTGTCCTATAAAAAGCCTGTATTTGGGAGAGAGGGTGTCTTTTTTGTTTGGCAGAAGCAATTGCTGTCAGAAGTGCATTGGACTGCAGGATTGAAGAGTGAAGATTGAGTTGTGGGGTCATTGTATTTAACCACAAGCTATTTCAGCCAAGAACAGATCATGGAATCTGGGATGTTGAGATTGGGAAAAGATGTGATACCACCTTTTAGTGGAGAAGGTGATGTAGTCGGATGGATAAAGAAAGTAAAACTGGTGGCTAAGCTTCCACATGTGCCAGACCTTGCCAGTTTTATTCCACTTTTTTTGCAGGGAGATGCACTCACTCTCTATCTTGAGATGAATAATGCGGAACAAGAAGATGCAGAACTGATAGAGGTGAGACTCGTGACCGCCTTCACTGAGGGGCCTTTTGAAGCATACGAAAAACTGCAACGATTCAAGTGGACAGGAGAATCGGTGGATGTTTATGCTAATAAAATCAAAAGATTGGCTGGACTGGCGGGATATCTGGGAAGAGGGCTGGAACATACAGCCAAACTGGCATTCATAACTGGATTCCCAGAAGATGTATCTGTGGCATTACAGCAGCTACCGAACATAGAGAGAATGGATGTCAGCAAACTGATACCGACTGCACGGCTTTTAGTCAGCAAAAGGGTCGTAGAAACTCGGACATTGGCCGCAAGGGCGCAAACTAATGAGACTAATAAGGGAAAGAAAGAATCGAGCCTTCAGTGCTTTAGATGTCAAGGACCGCACCTAAAAAAAGATTGCACAGAGATCCCTAGGGCCAGGGCAACATGCTACAATTGGGGAAAATTTGGCCACATTGCGAGATATTGTCCTCAGATGCAGGGAAACGGGCAAGGGGGAGCTCCTGCGCCGCAAGCTACCCTAGCAATGAAATGAAGGCGCGATACTGGCCTCTTCCTATAATAGAAGTAGAGGTGAATGATTCTGTAATGACTGCACTTGTCGATACTGGGTGCACCACTACTTTAATCAATTCCAAACTTTTGAAGGGATATGGAAGGAGCGGTACAGTGAAAGCAGTTGATGGGAGGAATATAGAATGTAAGGAGCCAGATAAGTGGAGATAAAAGTCTGTGGAATGCACGTAAAGGTGAGGGCAATCTTGATGAATCACATCGTTGATGGGATCGACGTCATAATTGGAATGGACGTGATTAATGAGCTGGGAGGTGTAACTATAAAGAAAGCCAAAGTGAAGTTTGGAGATATACAATGTGCCGTGGCTGCCCATCAGTTGAATGTTTGCAAAATCGAGGATAAAGACTTTGAAGCAAACTTCGATGGAGATAAATGGACAGTAAGATGGACATGGAAGGGAGAGCCTCCAGTATTGCAGAACAAAGTCCAATATTATAAAAACTCTCTGGAAGGCGATAAGAAATTAGAATTCGAGAAAGAGGTGGAAAGGTGGATATCGGATGGTATTCTGTTACCATGGAAAGGAGAAAGAAAAGGCGTGTTGCCATTGATGGCAGTATTTCAGGCCACAAAAGAGAAAGTTAGGCCAGTGTTCGACTTTCGTGAGTTGAACCGTTTTGTGGCGTGTCATACAGGGAGCGACATAATAGATGTATGTGATGAAAAGATAAGAAAGTGGAGACAGTTGGTAGGAGGGACCGCAATAGTGGACCTTAAGTCTGCCTACCTGCAACTACATGTGGCAAAGGAACTATGGCAGTACCAGCTGGTCTGTTATAAAGGAAAAACCTATTGCCTAACACGATTAGGATTCGGACTTAATGTCGCACCAAAGATTATGGCAGCCATTTTAAAAACAGTATTAAAGAAAGGAAGTAGGACGAAAGAGGCCACTGATTCATACATTGATGATATAATGGTAGACGTAACGAAAATATCGACACAGGAAGTTGTGGAACATTTGAAGGGGTTTGGGTTAGCAGCAAAATCTCCGGAATCCCTGGACGGAGGAGCGGCACTGGGCCTTAAGCTTATGAAAAATAAGATGGGTGCACTAATGTTCAGGAGAGGCAACGAGATCCCAGAGATGGGAGGAGAAATTAGTAGGCGGGAGCTATTTTCGATCTGTGGTAAATTATTGGGGCACTATCCAATTGCTGGATGGCTGCGATTAGCATGCAGTTATGTGAAAAGAAGAGCAAATGGAATGGATTGGGAAGAAAAGGTTGATTGCAGAACCATGAAAGTGATGCAGGAGGTTCTAGCTGAGGTGAAAAAAGAAGACCCTGTTAATGGCGCTTGGCACATACCTGAAGTGAGCACAGGAGTCGTGTGGTGTGATGCAAGCAATGTTGCAACTGGCGTGGTTGTCGAGATTGGCGGTGTGGTGGCGGAAGATGCAACTTGGCTGAGGAAAAGTGATGACTTTAATCACATTAACATAGCTGAATTAGATGCTGTTCTAAAGAGTGTCAATTTAGCTATCAAATGGAGACTGACAAATATTGAAATAAGAACTGATTCAGCCACTGTACTCAGTTGGGTGAACTCTACTGTGGAGGAGAGTGGCAGAATACGAACAAAGGGTGCCGGAGAAGTGATAATAAAGCGGAGATTAGGGATGCTTAGAGAGTTGACGTCTGAATTGAAACTGCAAATAAAAGCAGTGTTTGTGCCTTCTGAAAGAAACAAGGCAGATGCGCTAACACGGATAAAAAAACAGTGGTTAATTGAGAAAGAGGAGGCGCCGATATGCTGTCTTGGAATTGGAGAAATTAAAGAGTTGCATGACATGCATCACATGGAAGTGGAGAGAACATTATATTTGGTGAGGCAAGTGGATCCGAATGTGTGAGACTAACCGTAGCCCTCGGCGCAAGAGGCTCCGTGTGTGCCTGGCGTGTCGGGTGGTGGCTGATCCTGTGGTCGGGGCAGTGGAAGAAAGAGTTTCAAGATGGCGCCTGCCTGCTTTTATTAGAGACGGAATCTCGCAGGATCATGCGAGATCTCGCGGGGATGCAAATTAGCTAGGCCATCTTGAGTAATAAAAATCGGTCCATTGGAGGTGCGAGGCAGTCGGGTTCTGACGTTCGTGGCGATCAGTACAGTGACCGTTGGGTTCCGTTTCTATTCGTGCAGTCAGCTGAGCTTTGTTAGTTGCCTTCGCGCCGTGGCTGTCATTGTTTGTTGGTTTGCTGTGTGTTGCCGTGGTTCTTCAGTGAAACGCTTCGTCGCCCACGACGAGTCTCACCGTCTCCTACACAAGATACTCTTACAAGCTATTTTGGCCTCCCCACTCCGAACTTGGTTTTCTTTTCTTCAATGGCGGATAGGTTCGATCTAAAGTTGATACCGGAATTCGACGGATCCGACCCGGTACTCAGCTGGGTTGAGAAGGTCGAGTTACATTGTCAGTTGTCCGGCGTGAAAAATGTCGAGCGCGTGATTCCTCTGCGGCTGACCGGCGGGGCCTTCGCTGTATATCAGCAACTCAGCGCTGAGGAGAAGTGTGACTACTCGAGTATCAAGGCGGCGTTGTACAGGGCGTTCGCCACTGACCCCGCCACTGCATGGGAGCAGTTTGAGACGAGGTCTATACGCTTGGGCGAAACTGTGGACGTGTATCTCGCCGAACTTAAGAAGCTGACGGTGTTGTTCGGCGGTCTTCCCGAGAGGGCCCTAGCCTACAAATTCCTGTCAGGACTCCCCGCTGGAGCAAAGCAGCTCCTGCGAGCAACCTCTACCATGTCCTCACTACCGTTGAGTGACCTAGTGGACAGAGCCAGGACAATAATGAAGGATGACTCGACGGTGCAGGAACCGGTAGTCGCCGTCGCACAGGCCCCACCAAGTGGTGAAGGACCGTCTCAGGGACCCAGCCCGCAAGGTGATGTCATCTGCTACAGATGCAACGGGCGGGGCCACATGGCAAGAAATTGTAGAAGGCGGTCGACGGCTGTTCGCTGCTACCGCTGTAACAAGACTGGGCACATGGCCCGAGACTGCGGGAAACGGGGACGGGGACAAGGTGCCAGTGCCGACCTCTTCCCCGAACAGAAAATAAACAAGGCGCTCCCTGTCATTCAGGTCCGAGTTAATGACACGTTATGTTCAGCCCTCCTTGATTCCGGTTGCTCCCGCACCATAGTGTGTGCGGACTTCTGTCGGGCGTGGAAAAAGAAGAACGTCAGGATAACTACCATCACTGGAAAAATACGAATGTGTTGCGGCGTGGGTGTGGTACACATTCGCACAAGAACTGGGAACTCGGCCAACGTCGAAGCGCTGGTGACACGCAAAAAGCCGCTGAGTTTCGACCTGTTGCTAGGCTACGATGCCATCAAAGCCCTGGGCGGCGTGTGCATAACGCGCACTGGCGTTGTAGAGTTTCAGGATAGGCCCCCGGTGTGCGCAGCACTAAGAGTCGACCAGCCGGACTTCAGTGCGGAATTCGACGACCAACAGAAGGCGTGGACCGCCACTTGGAGGTGGTCAGAAGACAAGGAACCGGCCAAACTACAAAACAAAGTGGCAGAGTACCGTATGCCCGACCAGATAAGGCCTGCATACGAAAGCGAGCTCCGTGAATGGATTAAGAACGGTTGGCTGATTCCATACCCCTACGACAAACTTGGACCCCCCAAGGGCCTGATACAGCTGATGGCAGTTGCCCAACCTAACAAGTCAAAGGTGAGGCCGGTAATGGACTACCGTGAGTTGAATGCGCACGTTGATGCATTCACAGCGGACGCCGACGTCTGTGCCAGCAAGCTGCGAGAGTGGCGCCGGCAGGGGTCCAATGTGTCCCTACTGGACTTGAGAAAAGCATACTTGCAGGTCCGGATCGGCGAGGCGATGTGGCCTTTCCAGACAGTGATGTTTTCCGGGAAGAGATACTGTCTTACGCGACTCGGATTTGGGCTAAACGTAGCACCCCAGATAATGAAGGCTATCGTCAATGCCGTGTTGTCACAAGAAGAATGGATCAGAAAGGGAACATCGGCGTATATTGACGATATATACGTGAACGAAGATATCGTGTCCTCTTCACGCGTAAGATCCAAACTTGCCGAGTTTGGTCTAAACTGCAAGGACTCTGAGCGGCTTGAGGATGGTGCCCGCGTATTGGGCTTGAGCGTTCAAGAGGAGCGAGGGATCCTGAAGTGGAGGCGTGGAACCGCAGTTCCCGACGTACCCGACGTTTACACAAGACGTGCCGTGTTCTCCCTGTGCGGGAAACTTGTGGGGCACCTTCCAGTATGCGGATGGGTTCGTGCAGCGACAGGCGTCATAAAAAGGAGGGCAAATGCGGTCAGCAAAGGCTGAGACGATGAGATAACCGACGAACTATTGGTTCGAATGTTAAAGGAGACCGTCGCTAGTGTGAAAAAGAATGACCCCGCCACAGGGGACTGGTGCGTGCAGGGAGACGAACTGAGCGTGTGGGTGGACGCAAGTTCTCTAGCGATCGGTGTAGTTTTGGAGAAAGATGGGGCCGTAGTTGAGGATACCTGCTGGCTGCGACCGGCGAATGATGCTGCCCATATCAACCTGGCAGAACTTGACGCTGTAATAAAGGGCATTAACCTGGCACTTCAATGGGAAGTGAAGAAACTGCGTGTGCACACTGACTCACTTTGCGTGCACCACTGGGTGTCGGACACACTCACGAGCAAGGCCAGGGCACGCACCAAGGCAGCCAGCGAAATGCTGATAAGACGGAGGCTCGAGACTGTGAAAAAACTGGTGACGGAGTACAACCTGTCCGTAGACGTAGTGCTCGTCACCTCGGACTACAACCTCGCCGACAAGCTCACTCGGGTACCACGGAGATGGTATGAGGCTATGAAGAAAGAAGCTAAGCCATTGCCTCTATGTGCTGCCTCCGTCGAGGAGGACAAAATCAGGAAGATACATCACGACAGTGGGCACCCCGGAGTGCAACGGACCTACTACTTTGTGAAGTTGGCTAGACCATCAATACCAAAAAGCGCAGTAAGAGCAGTGGTCAGGGAGTGCCAAACGTGCCAGTCCATCGACCCCGCCCCAGCCAGATGGCGGAAAGGACAGCTGGGAGTGGACGCGACTTGGAGTCGGTTGGGTATGGATATAACCCACTACGGCAGCCAACACTTCCTCACGCTGATAGACTGCGGGCCAACGAGGTTCGCGATTTGGCGCCAATTGGCAAGGCAGGATTCCACCAGTGTCATCCACGAATTGGAATCCATATTCTACGAAAGGGGGCCGCCTGAGGAGATCCTCACGGATAACGACACGGCGTTCTGCAGCAGGGAATTTAGGCATTTTATGGACAACTGGGGGATCCGCCTTCGACACCGATGCGCGTATGTGCCGAGCGGCAACGGCATAGCGGAGCGATGCCACCGAACCGTTAAGAGGATCGCGGCCAGGAAGAAGTGTACGATCGCGGAGGCAGTTTACAGATACAACACAACGCCTAAGGACACCGTGACTGGCGGCAGTGCGCCCGCTGATGCGATTCATCACTACCACGTGCGCGTCAAGGATGTTGAAGTGTGTCTACCCGACCAACGAGAACCCCAGGGGACGTACCAAGTGGGAGACACCGTCTGGGTGAAGCCACCCGGCGGCCGGTGCACCAGCAGCTTTTGGAGGGGGCGGGTCACCGGCGTCATCAGTGAACAGGCCATACTAGTCGATGATACTCCGCGCCACGTAAGGGATGTCCGGCCCGCTCTAAACGCTGACCAATCGGCAAGCAGTGGAAGTAGCGAGTCATCCGACGATGAGCGATGGATCCAACCCGTGCCCCACGAACCTGATGACTCAACTGCGAGCAGTGGAAGGAGCGAGTCATCCGACGATGAGCGATGGATCCAACCTGTGCCCCATGGACCTGATGACTCAACTGCGAGCTCTAATGCTGATGCTGATGCTTCCGATGCCACTTCTGAGAGCTCCGATGAGGAAGTCCCGGCAATACCCCTCCGCAGGAGTGCTCGAATCAAACGGCCACGTCCGCCGTGTCACGTATGTGATCTGGAGACCAGGGGGGAGTGTGAGACTAACCGTAGCCCTCGGCGCAAGAGGCTCCGTGTGTGCCTGGCGTGTGGGGTGGTGGCTGATCCTGTGGTCGGGGCAGCGGAAGAAAGAGTTTCAAGATGGCGCCTGCCTGCTTTTATTAGAGACGGAATCTCGCAGGATCGCGCGAGATCTCGCGGGGATGCAAATTAGCTAAGCCATCTTGAGTAATAAAAATCGGTCCATTGGAGGTGCGAGGCAGTCGGGTTCTGACGTTCGTGGCGATCAGTACAGTGACCGTTGGGTTCCGTTTCTATTCGTGCAGTCAGCTGAGCTTTGTTAGTTGCCTTCGCGCCGTGGCTGTCATTGTTTGTTGGTTTGCTGTGTGTTGCCGTGGTTCTTCAGTGAAATGCTTCGTCGCCCACGACGAGTCTCACCGTCTCCTACACAAGATACTCTTACTCTTGTCGTGATGTATCTTCCTGATTTCGTCCTCCTCGACGGAGGCAGCACATAGAGGCAATGGCTTAGCTTCTTTCTTCATAGCCTCATACCATCTCCGTGGTACCCGAGTAAAACGGGAAGAAATTCAGATGATAGTAAAGAACTGTGTTCGGTGTCAATCGATCGATCCTGCCCCAAATATACATAATCCTGGGGAAATTGGAGTTTTAACGAACTGGACGAGACTAGCTATTGACATAGCACACTACCGAGGGGGAGCGTACTTATCAATAATTGATTGTAGGCCAAGTAGACTGGCGATATGGAAGGAACTGCGAGTGGAAGCCGCATCTGCAGTTGCAACTGAATTAGAAAAGGTGATGCTTGAACGAGGTCTAGTAAGGGAGGTGATAATGGACAACAGCACTGTTTTTCGCTCAGAAATCTTTCAGACGATGCTAAAAAAATGGAAGATTAAAAGTTATTACAGGGCAGCCTACAGACCTGGAGGAAATGGCATTGTGGAGCGACATCATCGGACCGTGAAAGCAATAGCTGAGAGAGGAAGAATATCGCCTGAAGTGGCCACATTTTGGTACAACATGTCCTCTAAGGTCGGGCAAAGAGATGACACAGTACCACATAGAGCAATCTTTAATTACGAATGGAGGCATCCTAGAGACATGTCACCGGAAATTAATGATCAAGGACCAGCCAGAATCCAAATAGGAGAAGTTTGGGTGAAACCGCCTAATGCCCGATGCACAACGCAGTGGGGAAGAGGAGTGATAACAGGAGTGCAATCCCCAAACAACTTAAGTGTCAATGGAATGTCACGACATGTTTTAGATTTAAGGCGTGTGGTCCATTTAGGTGATGAGGATGGTGGTACTGAGCCAGGGAGTGATGAAGATGAACCGGTGCTGATGCAGAGACCGCAAAGAGAACGCAAAGAGCCGATCTGGACACGGGATTATGAGATGTGAATGATCTTTAATGATCATGGGGGCGTGTAGTAAAAAAAAAAGAAAAAAAATCGTGCAAACCTTTTACCACTGGCAACGCCCGCTTCAGAGAGTGAAAGAAGAAAGAAGAAGAAGAAGAGAATGGCCACTGCGTCTATTTATAGACTAGAGATCATGGGAAGAGTATGCAAATAACTTTGGACGGTTTTGTCCTATAAAAAGCCTGTATTTGGGAGAGAGGGTGTCTTTTTGTTTGGCAGAAGCAATTGCTGTCAGAAGTGCATTGGACTGCAGGATTGAAGAGTGAAGATTGAGTTGTGGGGTCATTGTATTTAATCACATAGCATTAATGACATAATACCGATTCAACACTTGTCTCGGTCTACAATGGTTTCTCCCACCCACAAATTAGCACGGAACCCATGAGAGGTAGTATCGCAATACTTTTTATCTCAATGGTTGAACAAAGCTAACATATTCCAATTATTCATATTTTAAACGCTATTACTTTAACACCTTTCAATAACAAACTAATGCAACGAATCAACCGTCAATAATTTACGCGACTAAAATAATCATCGGTCAGTATCGTGAGACAGTAGATATCTCCCTGCGAGGATGGCTGCAAATGTAACTGAAACAAGGCCCGCGAAGTCTCCACCCACACTAATATAAAAGCACTGCCTGATTCCAGTGGCAAGGAGAAATCCAGGACGAGTGGAAACAACGCTGAGGTAAGCAGAGAGTACATACAGCACCTGATATTTCCAAATGGTCACCCATTTTAGTACTGACCAGGTTCAACGTCGCTTAGCTTTGGTGATCTAGCGGAAACAGGTCTGTAAAACATGGTTATGCAGTATACGACTAAAATAACTTTACTATAATTGAATCTGCAGTCTAATTAGAAAAAAAAAACAAATAAAAAAATAATTGCCAGCATGTACGCGACTTTCTACTACATCTCATATCTTTTGTCCTTTTGCCTTCGGTCTTTTTAGGGCTGCTAATCCATTGATATGCAAATTAATTCATATCAAACTACTCCCCGCAATAATAATCGTTAAAGATCATCTCGTATAAACTCATGGTCAAGGCTTCCAGACACAGTCAGCACTCACTGCGTGGCTAGGCGCAGCTAGCATTCGCTACACAACACAAATTAAATTAAACTCCAGCTCAAATTGTATTTTAATCGCTCAATTTCACGACGATGGCTCTTTTCACAAATACAACCAAATGTTACTTTAAGTTCTTCATTTAACAACGTCGACACTTTTCGTAAAATCTAACCACTTTATTTCTTGCCGAAATCGCTTGTGGTCTAATTAAGAAAAAAAAAAGAAAAGAAAATAGTTGCCAACATGCGCACAACTTTTTGCCACGTCTCATATCTCTGGTGTCAACCACTTCTGTCATCCCGCCTCCGATCTTTTTAGGGCTGCTAATTTATTGATATGCAAATTAATGCATATCAAACTAGAGCCCTTTGAATATATACAAATATAAAAAGGTGCTGATCTACAACACACACAAAAAACTACGAGACGACTATACAGGTGAGAATGCATTTCTTTTCCATACATACTTACGAAAAGTTTGGATATCTACTTTTAACATTGTGGGGTCTGTGTTCGTGATGGATCGTTCAAGGAGTCGCTTCGATTAATCTCCATTCCCGGGCAACGCCGAGACACGGACATATATATCTCCTACCCCTATTTCTTGTTTTTTCTTTTATTCCTTTGTAATTATATATATATATATATATATATATATATATATATTAAAAACGAACGCTGACCTACTTAAACGAAGCCAAGTTACAAGCCTCTTTCACCCCCCCCCCCCTTTCTCTCTAGATTCAAATGAAATAGCTCAAACGTTTTTTTTCTTTTCGTGTGCATCCCAGAAAAAGTAAATAAAAAACAAAAAGTGAAGGCGCATACGCATACGAGAGAGATGAAGAAATAGAGAAAAGTACGTTTTAATGTGTTTTGTTTGTTTTAAATAATAAAGTTAATTTATAATCAGAACATTATTATCTGTAGTTGCTCAAAACACGCCTTTCTTTCTCCCCGTTCTCTCTCTTCTCTGTCGCCCTTTAAATCGACAGTGAGTATAGAAAAAATATCTCATTAAATTAATATCGTTGCGAGAAAAGTATTAAATATAAAGAACAGCATTATCACCTGCACTTACAATATTATAACTAGGGTTATGACAACAGAATATTCTTTTCATTCTTTTGACCCTCAGGTATATATTCGGCACAGTTAGAAACAATCAACCGAGAGCCAGATCCGTCTATAAAAAAAACAAATAAAATATTAACGAATATATACTCAAAAGTCAATGAAAAGAATATGCTGTTGTTACAGTCCTTATTATAACTACATAAATCTCAAAACATCTCTTCCTCCTCCTCTTATATCTTTATTTCTCTCTCTCCATCGCTTATTACTGTCGACAGTGAATGCCGAAAGATATCTTATTAAATCAATAGCCGATGATTTGGATAGAAATATTAGAGAATTCCGACTGTGAGGACAACAACTCCTCTGCCTTACTTTATTGGTGACTAAAAATAAAATATTGATGGGAATTAAGTATGAAAATCGCTGAAATCGATTGAAATGGTTTTATTTTTAACAACGAATATTTTCTTATATAACTGAGGAAACAGATTTTTTATGTAACTTGTATTAAAAAGCCATTGATTATAAGACTATTTTATAAGACTAGCTATCCCGACCTGGCAATGCTCGGAAGTATATGCATTATGTCGCAACAAAATATTTTGTATTTTAAATATAGCGGAAGTCGTCACATAATTACGTTCGAGGCTGCTCGTTTCAACTTTAATTACATGGTAAGCGTCGACATTTCATTGCCGTTTATTTATTAAAAATGGGTTGTATAAACACTACTTAAGTCGGTGTAAAGATAAGGCTGGTTTTATTTGTAAATAACTAGCAGGACCCGTTAACCGGTGTTGCCCGGTGGTAAACTGCACCCACCCCTTATGCGTAAAATTTAAAATACGGCTGTTGTTTTTGTCGCTTGCCAACCCCCAACCTCCTCATGTTAAAAATGGATTTCGGAATAGACACCCCATTTTGTGCTTGGGGTGGGGTTGTCACAAAATTTTCTGGAAGGTTCAAGGTATTTTTCAGGGTATGGTTCAGGGTAAAATTCAAGGCAAGGTATTTTAGTTGGCGAGACTAGAGTTATGGTGACAAAAAAAAAAAAAAATATCGATACCCGTGTCGCTTAAAGGGAACTAAATTCCCACAGTCACCCGTACGTTACCAAATATAAATGTAAACGCCATTTAAGAAAGTGACAGTTTTAATTAATCTGTAAAAGTAAACATTATAAATAGACTGGTTTATTTAAATAACAAACAATGGTGAATCTACTTCTTAAACTTAAAATAGTTATCTTTAATCACGTTATTATTGAAAATATAATCATGCGAAAAGCTGAAATAATATTATTCTGAAAGGCATTCTTTACATGGGGAGGGTGGTTAGTAAGTAATCTGTGCTTCAGTCTTTCAATGTAAGAAAATATATCGTAAAACATCAATTAATACACATACTAATATATATATATATATATATATATATATATATATATATATATACATACACACACACACACATACAGACGATCGAGTTTTCCATGTTAAACGTAAACAACAAAGTATGTGGGAAATCAATATTTGATTCTGAGTACCCAGTCATTTACATAAATTTTCAATGTATGTTCTTAAAGTAAAAAAAAAAAATAAAGAAATTCCAAGCGATTTCATCAATTATATATTCTATCCAATCCCATAATTCTTTAAGTAATATACAGTTAAAAATTCATCGTTTATTTCAAATGGTACTTTTTTTATATTGTACCGGAGTACGTCTTTAATAATATATTGTAGCTGAGTAATAATGATTTAATAATATATTTTCATTTATTTATATAATGATTACGTTTAAATATTTATAAGCTTACTTATTCAGATTTCTCTTACTATTTTCTGTTAAATTAAATGAATCTAATTGGCATTTTTTATATATATTTATTTGTAATTAAAAGCTATTGCATTACGATATCACCATCATTATTAGTGAAGAGATAAAAAAAATAAAAAAAACCAGCACACTGATAATCTTCGGGGGGGGGGAGAGAAAGAGAGAGAGAGAGAGAGAGAGAAAGAGAGAGATTTGAACTTAAATGTCACATGAAATAAAGACAAAATAATCAGAAATAAAGACCCAGAAGGATGAATCAAAATAATTTAATTTACATTTTCGATCTCTCTCTCTCTCTCTATATATATATATATATATATATATATATATATATATATATATATATATATATATATATATAACAATACATCTAAGCTATTAAAGTACGATGTTATGCGCTCTTCCTCCGCTAATCATTAATTAATTAATTAATTAATGTATGAAGGTATTTATATCCCTTCCCAGGCTGAAAGGTGTGACGCAAGGGTCAGATAGTGGGGTTGAAAAGTGAATAGCACTCATATCTCGAAAAATGCCTGGGCAACCCCGTCGACATTCTCTGGTAGTGGCGCCTTAGGCGATTAGCAATAAATTAACCCATTCTCAAAGATAAAAGGCAAAGCCTGGGAAGGTGAACCTCTTAGAACTGCACAGGACCAGCAACGTACGGCAGTCAACTGGGTAAAGGTCTTAAGAATGGTCTAGACTTTGTTGGCTGTGGTGTTAAGGGAAAAACTCCCCTCGAAGCGATGAAAAAAAAAGTGCCTCTTTACCCCAAATTGATGACTAGCAAATTGTGACACCTCGTCTTTCTCCTGGACAGTTGCCGGCTAAGAAAGGATCCCGCCCGCTAAAGATCAGAGGCAAATTGCTCCCGAGTCGTGAGCCAGCTTTCGAATCGGATGCATATTTTAAATTTTAATTGAACGTCACCCTCATCGATATGACATTTCACAAATTGAAATTTAATGAAATGTTTACTATCAAAAATTCATTTTCTGTTGTCCGGTTAGAAGTAAAGCATCTCGTCCATAACTCATGTTCTCATTTGGCTTATACAATCGTTTATGGTAAAGTGGAGCGTTAAATTATTGAATAAAGAGATATTGTCGTTCTGTTTTCGACAGAGTATAAAACGCATTAATTAGTTATTCATTAATGTCGTTTGAGTATGATTGCTTTTTTGCCTTACTTAATACATAATTTCAGAATACACGAATATATCAATTACTGATTGCAAAAGAATTTAAAAAACATTAATCATCACGAAATATGAACAACATAATTTTAGTGAATAAACTAGGAAATAACATTGCCCATCATATATGTTAGCCTGACTTATTGATTGAGTCTGAAGTACCAAAGGGACAAATCGACTTTACTTTATTATATAGATTAATAATACCTGTACTTCGCTAAAGAATCAATGTCGTTTTGCGTGTAGAAAAGATTAGTTTTTTGTTGATGTTTCAGTTTAATTTTTTTACTTGCCTTATTCAGGAAATATTGAATACATGATTATATATATATATATATATATATATATATATATATATATATATATATATATATATATATTACTGATGACAAAAAAAAGTTAATAATTTCGCTGACTAAATTAGGAAATAACACTATCGTCGTATATTTTGGTTGGAATTATTGATTTATTCTGATTCACCAAGACAACAAAATCGACTTTATTATAAAAACCAGCGGGGGACACCCGGCCTTGCCCCTGTCGTAATGGCTTAATTCATGTAGATTTTATATTTATTATTACAAAGCCAATTCTCTATTGAATAGTACATATACTATATTGTACAGATTTCAAAAACTAAAAAATAAAAAAAACTGACTTGAGCGCGATCAGTTAGAATCGAAACTGAAGTGTTTAGCGCCCCAAGAAAGATCTAAAACCACTTCAAGCTAGAAATGAATTTGTGCATGCGCAAAAGTAATAGCAATGTCAGCAAGTTGAAATTAACATTTTGTATTTCAACTTGCCAACATTTCTGTACGCATTATTCATCCACCCAAACAAAGATTTTACTCGTTACAAACCATCATTGGTGTATGATAACTATTTCCTGTTAATTTCAGTGTTATGTGAAAAGTAGTTTAAGAGTTCATCGGTTAAATGTTTTCATACAGACGCACATGCATACATCTACTATTTTATTTGTATAGATCAGCAATACTAATACTTCACTTCCTAATAAAATGTTTCGTGTTTTTTCCTCTTTGCCTTCAAACAATTATAAACTCGCTCCCGTAGTTAAATGTTGGGGCTCGGAATTTGTTCATAAAAAAAAAGAAAGATCGTCAACTATTCTGCGTCAATAAAAAAAAAAAAGAAGATTATCGGCTAAAGATTGTCGACTATTGGTATGGTGTATTCTGAGACAAAACTTAACTAAAATCACTCTCAGACTTATACACTAAAGTTCTGTAAATTTTAAAGAAAATCTGTTCATCCGTTTCGGAGTCTATAAGGAACGAACTCGTATACACAGACAAGGTTGTATTTATTTATGGTTATTAGAGTGATGTGCGTGTACATGTATTACATATAGATATATATGTGCGCGCAAACACGTGTGTAGACATCCGATATCTACTTGGAAATAGATGGAAATAAATGTGTGTATATACATATTAACATGTAATAATTATATATAAAAAAGCACACATATCTTTGCTTACACACATTATATTATACATGTACACACACACACCACTCTAATAACCATAGGAGCAACCCGGCTCATGAAAAAGATTTTCGAAAAGTAACTAATGAATATACCCGGTATACCAAGTTCAATAGAGATGCAAACAATCTTAAAAAGGGCGTTAGAAACCTCAAAGGTATCTCAGTTAAAGTATCTAAAATAACGGATGAATGTCGGGCAACTTATAAGATGTCTCATCTCATCTCATCGCTGGTTGACATTATGACAAAGCCCGCTTATATGGATTCATAAGTATCTTAACTTTCATTTTAAGGGTTATTTCTTATTGGCCGAGGGGAAGAGCGCTAGCTTGCAAAGCCAAAGTTGACTTTGTTGACTGGGTTCGAGTCCTGCGACTAGCAGTATTTTTCTGATCTGATGATTACGTAATTAAACACTAGTGTCTATAGGTATTAGAAAAATATTATAGTATATATATATATATATATATATATATATATATATATATATATATATATATATAACTGGGTGCTGTTTGCAGGAGAGTCCAGTATTTCTCGACCATAAATTGGTCCCTCTGCATTGAATTTGATGTTTTTCTGACTTTCTGTAAAATTTTTTATATGTATTAAAATTTCAGATTCAATACAGAGGGACCAAACAACACCCAGTTTATATATAAGAAAATGCACGGGATGTTCTCATTTTATATTTTGTTGTCTTGATTTTTGCGAAAATATATATTATATACGTCAAATATATAGTATACAAATACGATGCCTCCGTTCAATCCCAAGAGACAATAGATGTCCCCTGTGAGGATAGCAGCGCGTGTAATTGCAAAGCAAAGATTACACAATCTCCACCTACACTTCTGAATCGGCACTGCTAGCGTCCAGTGGCAAGGAGAAGTGCTAGATGACTGGAACCAATGCCGAGATAAGAAGAGAGCACATACAACACTAGGAATTCCCAAATAGTCACCTATTTTAGTAGTGATCAGGCTCAGCGTTGCTTAACCGGTGATCTAATAGGAACCGGTGTATCAACGAGATAATGCCGTTTATGGTAGTATACAACTGATCAAGTATTAGACCCACCTTAAAGATATAATGGTGATTAAGTCTAGCTTATAATAACATACTAAAAATGCTTAAAGTATCAACTTAAAAAAATATTTTTAATTTTGGAAGCAAAATTATATGCATACTTTAAATACTTTTACCGTACCAATTTCTTAATTAAGAAATTAAAAAAAATACATTTCAAACCAAAGAAGCCGACCACTCGACCGAAATAATGTTGAAAAAGCTTAAGGTTTGTCTAAAATAAGTTGGTACGTTATCGGCCAGCAGTTGACTGTCAGCATCGCAGGCCGCTTTTCCAGCATGTCATAAAATCGCGTCTGCGCTACCTGTGCCCCCCCCCGCTTTTTTTCTTCTCTTTTTTTTTTTTTAATTTTCAACCTCCGTTGCTGCCGCTGCTGTTACAGTTTTCCATACATTTTCCTTTTCATCATTTACCTCTCTCTCATCCCCGCCACTTCTATTAGCACAATGCCATTTGCTTCTGTTTGACACTGCAAGACAGAGGATTCAAAACATTGATTCACTTTTTCACTCTTTCTTACTGATAATTCTCTGCTTTCCCCTCTCTCCATCCCTCCATATTTCTCTTCCTTCATCGCTCCAGCTCTCTCCCCCTCTTTCTCTCTCTCACTCACCTTTTTCATCTCTCGGAAGTTTCGTCTTCACAGACTAAGATCAATGAAGATGAGTTGTTGGAAAGAAAAAAAAAAGATGAAGTGAAAAAAAAAAAATCTGGAGGCAAACCAATCAACTGTGCCCATTTCTGCGCCGACCAATGAGCTTCTAAGAAAGCCAAAGTACTGGGCGGGCCTTCTCTATGATTCAATAAATGACCGGCATGTCATTCGTTTTCTTTTAATCTTATTTTATGTACATATATATATATATGTGTGTGTGTGTGTGTGTGTGTACATTTCACTCAAAGGGCAGAGCATAAATTCAAACGCCATTACTGTATTGTCACTTGCTTGCAAGGTACTCTCATTTGTATGACACAAGCGTCGGACGACACATACTTCGTAATTCCACAGGTAAGACGAACTTTTTTTTCTTTTTTAACTATTCACTAGCGCACGCATACATTCAACACACACACACACACACACACACACACACACGCTTCTCTATCTGCTTTACTTT
The DNA here is from genome assembly GCF_053919585.1 of Euprymna scolopes. NCBI lineage: Eukaryota > Metazoa > Mollusca > Cephalopoda > Sepiida > Sepiolidae > Euprymna > Euprymna scolopes. The sequence continues at coordinate 102,000,133 of NC_136492.1, forward strand.
TGCAACATTTGATATTTTTAATCGCTATGTAAAACATTGTTTTGTTCTTAGTAAATATTCCACCTTCTCCGAAAAGTTCTTACATGTGTTCAAACTTCGACACCGAGGATCGAGATCTTATAAAATTAACCAAAAGTCAAACATGCAAGTCAAGTTTTACAATGTGCAACAACTGACTGAGCTCCAATCTATGACTCACACCCCTTGGTAAAACTTTTTCAACAAATACACGTCAATAATTTCCATTATAATATCTGTGCTTAAAACTAAACGAAAATTATATGAACAGAACTTCTTTCCTAGAACTGGCCGTCTGTAGAACACTATCGTGGGACTGCTTCCCAGCTGACTATAACATGGTCGTTTTCAAGTCTAATGTAAATAAGTTCTTGTTGAGCCGTCCTCTTATATAACTAAACCCTACCCAAGTTCCACCACTACTGATCATTACGGTGTTGGTTTACCGTTTACCTAACATTGATTAACCCTTATTCTAGAGTGTCATGTGTCAGCGGCATTCATCCTAAACAGATTGAACTGACTTCCTTCGAAGGAAGAAGTGTGGAGGAAATATTAAATTTACAAGCGGTCCTCCGGTGCATGTATATCCTGGTCAGGGGAGATGACTCAGGTTTTTGCAGTTCTTGTAAGGTGTCAACTTCCTCTTAGCGCTTGATATTCTCAAATGGTCATCCATCTGGTACTGACACAGTCAATGTTGCTTTTCAGTGATCTAACTAGTGCGTCAACATGATTGGCTTTCAAACCTTGATAAGCGGTGATCGTCAAGTAATTTTTTTTACTAAAATTGCAAAATGCTAATATATATATATATATATATATATATATATATATATATATATATATATATAATCTTTAAATTTTATTTATATTCAAATTTTATTTTAACAAAAATCCATTATAACAATTGTTACAAAAATATTTTCTTTTAAGAATATCAAGTTCAAATCTGTAAAATAAGCTCAATGTTAAATAAAAAAAAAATAGAGTTGTATATATATATATATATATATATATATATATATATATATATATATAAGTGATGGGACGAATCAATATCCCCCCCCCCCCCCGATTTCGATTCTTTATAAATCTCTAAATATTTAACTATAGAGTTGATGTCTTTTCTTAACTGATTAACATAAAAAACACGTGTTAAATGTGCAGATATTTTCTTAAACGTAAGCTAAATGCATTTTACAAAGAAAGTTCTCATTTCTTATTTTCTTTATCAGAAAATTCTAAAAATCGTGAAATAGATTAAAAACTTCTCAGCAAAAAAAAAAAAAAAAAAAAAATGTATAAAATATCTTTCAAACATTGCAAAATTAATATATGATTATTATTACTAGCGGGACCTGTAGAAATTCCACAGGGGATTCATTCATATGTAACGTATTGATGTTGGCATTCTGTAGATGTTCAGTGTAAATGGAGATGCTCTGATATTATTGGAGCTCTTTTGTTAAAACTGCAAAAGTATTTATCTAAGCTAGCAGGGACGCCCGGCGTAGCCCGGTCGTAAAGTATGCTTAAATATATTTTAATTCTTGCAGATTTCGTATATATTATTATAGAATTAATGTTCTATCGATTTTTATATATTATAAAGTTGCGATTTCAAAAATAAAAATATATCTATATGATTTGGGTTCATCAGCTTGACTCGAAACCGAATCACAAACTTATGAATATATAACTTTAATTCCTTCAACTATAATCGAAACCGAAACCAAAACTTATGAAAAATTCTTGATAGAATTATTTATAAAAAAAATAGATTACTAAGGTGCCATGAGCTGAAACTGAAACCAAGACTTATGAAGAATTCTTGATAAAATTATTTATAAAAAAATAGATTACTGGAGTGCCATCTTCTGTAATATAAGATCTCACCTGTCTAAATGTATGTATGTATGCATGTCTTCCTAAAACTTTCGACAGAGGCCACGGATTTTCACGAGATCAGTATCGTTTTGAAGCTCAACCCTTCGGACGACAAATATCAAAAAATTAGCTTACAACATTAATTCCTCCATCCTCAACTGGGCACTTTTTTTATAGGCAGGGGTCGCTTTATTTGCCGATATTTTCGAAAGTCATCTCTTTTCGATTGACTAGCTTTAATTTAAACATTCGTTGCTTCCAGTTTGGTGATGGACACAATAGCAAATATGTAACGTTTTCTTTTTATTTTCAAGTTCTTTTCCTCCTTTGTAGTACGGGTTCAAGCCTACCTGCCTACTAATTTTTTTTTTGTTCAGCACACACCGCCTAACACTCGGGCAGCGCCGGACACCCAAGCTTGTTAGTTATAATCGAAACAGAAACCAAAACTTATGAAGAATTCTTGATAAAATTATTTATTACAAGAAATGGAAGTACATAATAATTAAACGACCCGAATATAAGCATGACACAGAAAATAACACACACGCTATTTTATTAATATATAGACAATTATTATTTCATGTATCTACATTTTATCGATTGATTGCCAATATTTACTTCAACTGTGCTCAATACGTGAGTCGAGCTAGATAACAGTTATAAAAAAAATATATTTATGTCAATTAAGCTACACAGATTTCCGCGTTTCATCCTCGTAGTCAGGCTAAAATGCGTGATTCATTTTATCTTGACGATTCCAATGAGAATAAAACGCAGAAGCCTCTGTGTAACTTCACTGTCATAATTATATTTTCACACCTTACTATATATTTAAATACATATTTTAGGAACATTGTTAGAACCTCTCTAAAATATTCACAAAGCAACCATTTGCAAAATTACTACCCGAAAACAATTTCCAACTTAGCAATTCCATTTTTAGACGATGGTACAGTATCTCTCTCTCATATACATACACACTAATGTATATATATCTATAATAGAAAAGGCAAAATCTGTTTAAATGTATGTATGTATGTTTGTATATCTTGCAAAAAACTTTCGACAAAGATGGATTTTCACAAGATCAGTATCATTTTGAAGCTCGACTCTTTGGATGGCAAATATCGAAAAATTGGATAAAAACATTAATTCCTTCACCCTTAACTGGGCACTTTTCTACAGGGAGGGGTAGCAAACGAATCATTCCTTCATGACAATTTAGGCATACATGCATGCGCAAAAAACGTTCTTTCTTGAATTAGTTTAAATATTAAAAAAGCGATCTAATTTCACTCATGCGGTCATAGACCAGTCGCTATAGTAGCAGAGTCGTTATCTTAAGATTGCGCGTTTGAGCCGAGATGTCAGATATATTTTCTTTTTCGATTTTTAAAGTTTTGATATTGAAACAGAGTAATTGATGCCATTTTTGTTCGTCTTTTTTTCCATCACGTTCGCTGTTTTTTTTAAATTTTTATTTATAATATTTAAACAGAGTTATTACGTTCGCTTATTCTTTTTTTCCATTTTGTTTTGGTGTACCCCCCACTCACACATCTCCAAACACCTGGGTAACGCCGGGTACACCCGCTAATATATAAGGTTTGATACATGTATATGTATATATATTCGTATTTATAGGATTCACTCCTCATATCATTATGAATTTTGCAACAACTGCTAAGCGTAAGTGTAGGTATTGTGGACTATATTTAGTTTCGTTAAGGTCTATGTAAGGAGGCAAAGAGGCGGTGGAATTCTTTTTTGAAAATTCTATTGCTTCAGGGTTTTTGGAATTTTACTAGGTATCATAAATTTTCATCAATTAATGAATATTCCCAAAATTTCAGTTTCTTTCAAGTAATTGAAAGTTTTTTAAGTGGTATTATATGTACCCCTCATGTAAAATTTCAAATATTTCAGATTTGCATTAAATTTGATCTATAGTAATTAGACACTAATTAATCAAGATTCTCTGAATTTCACTTTCTTCTTAAGACCTCTTAAGCTTATGCCTTAAATTTGAGACATTTCTTAAAAAATAAAATTATATAATGATTTTGATAACAATTGAATAAGAGTTTTAAACAGAAAGTTTAGTATTATACCTTAATCTTTGTAAGGGGACATAAAATTGGTACAAAACTGTTCTGTTTGGGAGAATTAATTTTAACAGTTCTGGAGGTGGGTTCTCTTCTTATTCTAAATAAAGTTAATATTAATAATGAAAACGAACTGATTTTATTCAAACTTTTTTACAGATAAAGTTTTTTCCCCGCCCGCTATTTTTTTTTTTTTAAATTTTAGAATTTTTACTGTTGTTCACCCCAAACAAGTCACATTGCCATGGAGATGTAAGTGGGGACTTGTGCAGTGAGATGTTTGTTCACATAACATTTACATTTCTGCATGTTCGTACCGTTTTTTTTTTTTTTTTTTTTTCAATTTTCACCCCAAACAAGGCACAGTGCCACTTTGAAGTAAGGGGTTACTATCAGGGACATAAGTTGCAGGAGTATTATGAAGGGAGATGAGTGGCAAAATGTCTATTCACATTACACTTGAACTTCTGCATGTCAGTACAGTTGGCAAAGCAGAATCCCGGAAGGGAGTTCAAAAGTCTAGCAGTTCTGGGGAAGAAACTATTGGAGTAGAAGGTCTTCTTACACCTAGGGATCTCTACTGTGAAGGGGTAGGATTTAGCTGCTTGTCGAGTTTGTCGGGGATATTCACATTGAGGGGGTACAAGTGCTTGTATTTCGTCAGAGCATTCACCATTAAAATACTTGTAGAACAGGCAGAGGGATGCAACATTTCGTCGATGGGACAGAGGCTCAGAACCAACAATTTAGCGACTCTCTTTTAAACCCTGTCCAGGAGTGAGAGACAAGTAGTAGATGCACCAACCCAAAGGTGACAACAATACTCCATACATGGGCGAATGGTGGCCTTATAGAGGTGCAAGATACTTTCAGGCGTAAGTAGTTTTCTAGCACAGTAGAGAGAGCTCACCTTCCTCACAGCAGCCTTGGCAATGTTCTTAATGTATCTATTCCAGTTCATGTTCCCTATAAACGTTAGGCCGAGAAGTTTAAAGGAAGTACTTTCGGGTAATGTGTTCTTGGCCATTGCTATTGGTGGTAGAGACGGTTTATCGTAATTATTGAAGGAAACAAGCTTAGTCTTGATAGCATTGAATGTGACCATCCATTTTTGTCCCCATTTCACCACGGATCTGAGGTCATCTTCCAGTGCTTCTGCCATTTCTTTGGATATGTGTTCATTTGTTTCCCCCTCGTGACTGTTATAGGAAATGGTGTCATCAGCAAAGATACCCATCTCTGAAAACAAGCAGAAAGGAGGAAATTTCGAAGTCAAGCAGCTCGAAGAAAGAAGTTAGAGTAGAAAGCTTTCTGGCATCTGGAGAGGTGTAATTTTACTGCTTGTCAGATTGGTCAGGTGAAGGATTTACATGGTGGGGGGCACGAGTGAAGTAAGTTCGTCCTAGTACTATTACTCTTGACACAATCCTCTACCTATATAACAATCAAATACATCCTAAAAACGATTACCGTTTCCACATCCGAGGAGATGCCACTCAAAATATCATTTCTTGCTTTGACAGAATGCAAAACCGACTTCAAAATCTAGTGAGATGGGGAGTTTCCTTTCATCTTCTCTACAGCCTATTTCTCACAAAAGTGTGGTTGATAATCTTTCTCTACTCTGTCATTATTTTCATAGTAGGCCGAGTTCCAATCTAAGGTCTCTCGTTTAAAACATTCACAGCCAAAACTCGTCTAGCTACAACCACTGTAAGTAATTTTACTTTCCTTCCGTATACAAAAAAAACTAAACAGAACTTAAAGTTTCTTTCCAAACTATCCATCTGTAAAACAATACCATAGGGCTGCTTTCCAACTGACTACATAGTTGTTTTCAAGTCTTATATAAACAAATTCTTGTTGAACTGCCCTCTTAAATAATAGAATTCTTCCCAAAGCTAACTATCCTTACCAATCATCATGATGTCTCACAGTCCACTTAACAAACTTATTAACCCTTATCCTCGAGTAGCCTTTGGACCTTGACTTGTTAGTACGTAAAAAATATTATGTTGAAATATTGTAAAAACAAGCACAGAGATGTAAAATTGTGGTGATGGGACAGGAGACAGAGCTTGATAGACAGTGTGGAACCTATTGGGTAAGAAGCTCTGTTTTTTTTTACCCAACTTGTATGTTTTTATTCACTTGCCTCTGTAGGACAAACTTATCCATAGGTTTGCTTTTTAATATAAGGAAAAGCCAGCTACTCTTAAAGGTGCACTCTGGATTGGAAGAAAAAAAAAATCGCCTCAGTCTAAAGGAATTCTCCTTCACTGATCGAGTACAGATCAGACAAGGTTCAGCATCAGAACAGGTACTATACTTTCTTTCTATCCAAAAGAACTGGTTTCAAGAACGCTTGAAAATGATTTGACTTAAAAAGCGATTAATTTTTTATCAAAACTTTTTGCAGATTGTTATTCTGACCATCGTTATTACAATAATTATTCTTTTGTTTTATCGACTGTATTTTTAATAATAGTTTAAATCAGCTTATAACCAAGCTGTATAAGTTGCCCATACTTTATCAGGAACACAATCTTGTCTGTAACTGATAAGAATACCACAAATATTATCTATTTTTGTTTTTCGTTATTTTTCAATTTTCTTATCTTTTTGTTTTTGACGGGGATGGGGCATCCTATTAGATGCCAGCTAATCACTCCCTATTTCAAAGGACTCCAACCGAGATAATATAAAACAAACAAGCAAACAAACAAAAAAATTAACAGTCATCGCATCAAATCCCCAAAGCCCACTCCAGGATAAGAGTTAATGAGTGTCAGATGAGCAGTGAAACAATATTATTATTTAAGAGAACAGCTCGACCAAAATTTGTTCACATTGGGCTTTAAAACGGCAGTGTTGTAGTCAGCTGGGTAGCAACCATATGATATTTTGCTCCATAGAAGAATAGTTCTAGGAACGAAACGTTACTCATAGAAGTTTCGTTTAGTTTGACAGAAAGAAAGGAAAATTGACAGTTACTGTAGCTAGACGAGTTCTCGTTGTGAATGTTTTACATGGGGGAAGGAACCATAGATTGAAGCTCAGCCGATCTCCTGCCACGAGAGTAATGATAGAGTAGAAAAAAATTAGCAAAAAGGCGGTAGGGAGTAGAAGAGGAGATCACCCACTAGATTATGAAGTCTGTTTTGTACTTTTGTAGGACAGGGTGCTTTAAGCAGCCCAATCCCTCCTTATGGCCACAGTACTCCATCTTAGAACGTATTTGGCTCTTATACAGGTAGAGGATTGCACCAGGAATAAGATGCCTTCTGGAGTAATCTTTAAGGTTCTATATAAAATAGTATAAATTGCTTAGACATGAGAACAGCCTCCTAGGAATTAGCTTCTCTTTTAGAGAAAAGTGTAACATCTGTTCTGTTGTCATGAGTCCATTCGACAAGACATTGTTTCCTCTATTCAGAGGTAACGTATGTTCAGAAGAAACAGATCACAATCGGCTGTTCATTAGTAAATTCAACACATATACTTTCAAAAATATGAAACCGAAGGAGGAGAGAAAGAAAGAGTATATTTCTGCTTATAAGCCACATACATTGGTTACAGTGGACAAGCGAAAAGAAATTTAAGCATGGAAATAGTCAGATCCAATAAGAATACAAAGGTTGTGAATATATATATATATATATATATATATATATATATATATATATATATACATACTAAAATATGCGACATGAGAAGGAGAGAAACAATGGTCTGACCTTCCTCAGGAGTAATTTGTCGAAGTTTAAAATTTCAACTTTGATAAATGGCACTCAAAGAAGGCTGAAGAGTACAGCGATCAAAACATCGTGAACCAGACAGTCAAATTTGCAATGGGTTACTAGTGTGAATTTTTTTTTTAATGTAAATCGCTCCAGACAAGGCATGAAGCTACTTGGTGTAAGGAGCTAAAAAACAAAACAAAAAATACTATTTCAAGATCAAAAACTTGCCAACAATAAATGTTAAATGGAACATGCTAATCAACAGTTTGAAAGAGGGAAATAGTAACAATTCCTCATCTTAACACGTATCCCTACATTTACCCGAAATGGAAATCTTTTATGTTCCTAAAAAACCTTGTATTTCTTCTGAATTACTTCATCTTCTTTTCTATTTTTTCACTATTTTCACTCTTCATATATATTTTTTAATTCTTTTTTCTTTATTTTCTGTTTATTTCCTTTCTTACTTTTTCTGTATTTTCTTCTCAGTACGGCATAATAACATTGACATAGCAATTTTCGTTAGATCACCAAAAGTTAAGCGAACTAGAATCTGGCCAGTACCAGATGGGTGACGATTTTGAAATACCAGGCTCTCTAAGTGAGAGGACATTGACATCGTCCTGCAAGTAACTGCAAAAACCTGAAGTCGTCATCTTCCCTGACGGGGATATTCAAGCGACTGGCGATCACTTGTGAATTTGATATTCCCATGAAACTTTCTCCTTAGAAGGAAGCTGGTTCAACCCACCTTGGCCGAATGCCACTTTGGTATTTTCTTTAGTTCTATGCCAAAACTATTTGTCCATCCATCCATGTCCACTTTGTCAATGTGATGTTAATTCAATAGAGTTGTTTATAGATTCTTAGAAAAGAACAAAAATATTTTTTTCCATAGACTAACCAAAATTTTGTCTTAGGAAAAGAAAAGGACAAGATATTCTAGTAAAAAATATAAATTTATAACTTAAAATATTGCAGCATTAAGAATCGATTATATAATGTTAAATTAAATTTTAAAAAAAATTAATGCTGCAATATTTTAAGTTATAAATTCATTATATTTTTTATTAGAATATCTTGTCTTTTTCTTTTTCAGTTTTTACAACTAGTCCTTTACTTCTCCATGTTTAAGCTTAACCATATTACTTTTCATGCTCGTATTTTTCTATTGTAATCCATGATTATTCCAGACTTCTAGTAAATTCACTTTGTTTAATTTCAGTCTTATTTTTTTATCCCCATAAACATAACATATGTAAATAGCAATGTACGGCACTCGTCTGCTTCAATAATTACTTTTCTTTTTGCGAAAACAGTGAATTAGTAGCTGAAGCGACGTGATTGCTATGAAAACCAGTCATAAAAAACGTCGCTCACCTTACGTTTTTTTACGATTTTGAACGCCAGTAAATTCATCATAACTTTTGCTTTACTGAACGAAAATTGAAATTTTTTTCACAATATAGTCGAGAAGGTGATCTATAAACTGGAATAACTGTTTGAAATTTGGTCGAAAAATGAGTGAGCTATGAAGCTTTAAAGCAGTTCTAAATGACTAAAACTGCCACTTAACCATATATTCAAACACAGTAGTGTTTGAATGATAAAAGATGAGGCATAAACGAATTTTATTGTATCATCTGATCAGTACGAAGATAGCAGAGAAAATGAAAGACAAACGAAAAAAGTTTCTTTCTTCCTTATTGATTAGATGATATAAAGTTCTATGTAAGTTTTATTCCCCATCTTTAATATACATATACATATATATATACATATATATACATATATATATATATATATATATATATATATATATATATATATATATAAGTACAAGATTTTGTTGAAATTCAAAGACTTAACTTTTTCTCTTATATAACTCTTGTTTATTTCACCCTGGATCTCTTCAGTACAGCCGTTTCGTTGATTGGATGACAATTCTATGATTTTATGTTTTCATGAAAATTTTCCTCTCATCAACTCATCAGATATTATTTCCATCCGATATTATCAACAAAAAGTGAATTTGTACATAAGCCTGGCGCGTTTGTTTGGGAAAAAGAAATTCCATCCCCACGTTGTTACAGGTCGGCCATCTTGGGTACCGTGCAAACCAAAATTCTTATTTTAAACCTTATCTTCGTATTTTTTGTTTGTTTTTGTCTTAATTTCCAATATATATGTGTGTGTATAAAGAAAATTTATCAAAACTGTTCGATATAAAATTTCGATGAATGTTAATAGTTAACAACAGAGCATATATTAGTAAACAATTGTATTTTGTATTCCAATGATCATGTCTTTCACATTTTTACTTGCTGAATTAGAAAAGAAATTCGATTAAACGTTTGACAATTGTTTCACTCAGAAACAAACAACTGATAATAAACGCATAATTATTAAAATCTTTCGCTTATGCACCTCATCAAAAGATCGTCATATAACTTCCGGAGAAAAAAATCCTTAGAAAACAAACAAACAAAAATTTTTTTTCATACGTTTCCTACAGAAAATCGTTTCCCAAAGGAACCATAAGGTCCATTCATAGATAACCACTTTTGATTTTTTTTTCTCTGCTTGATGATTTTTTTTTCTCGAAGCAATATGACGATGTTCTGCTAAATTACATGAACGGAAAATATGTTTATTTCCTGGTTATTTGTAAGCGAAACAATTATCAAAAGTTACATTGATTGTGTTAAATTCACCTGCTAAAATATGAATGAAGACTTGGTTATTGGAATTTAAGATATTGTTTGTTTTTAGCCACGCTAGTGAATTGCAGTAATGACGAAACGCGTGTCCGAGGATGACTATATATATATATATATATATATATATATATATATATATATATATATATATGCGCGCAGGAAGAAGTCAATAAACACCCTGAAATTTCGTTCATTGTTAGCATAATTGATCTCATGCGCAGTTCGTTATATTTATTTATAACTCCTTTTGTTGTTCCCTCTATGACGATAGTCGATCGCTTTACTTACACAGGTTATTATTTGGATGTCAGAAAAAAAAAAATTCAATCATCAACCTCCTCCCTCTCAGCCACTGTACACCTTCATTCACATCTGTGTATAACCTTATTTCACAACCTCCTTACAGACTCCTACATCATCCGGAAACGTTTAGGTTAAATAAGTGGACTCTTTTTTATTATTCGTCTGAATAGCTTTGAAGCTTAATAAATGGTGACTCGTTAGTAAAGAAAAAAAAAATAAAAATAAAAACGCAGATAACGCGTGTGTGTGTGTGTGTGGAAAAAATCTAACATTAAATAACTGCGAAATATTGAGACAAGCTAAGAGAATAAAATAAATTTAATCAAAATATAAAGTTCAAAATAAATGAGAAATTAAACTGAGATTGGCCCAAAGAAGTTAATGTTAGAATTATAAGTTTAAGATGAAACGAGGTGATTAATAAATACTAAAGTCAAAATACTAAAATATGAATGCGTAAAAAACTTGGCAAATTGATAAAAATTTAGCAAACATGGTTTATCTCCCTTACAACGTGAAGATTTTAACAACGTTATTGAAAAGTAAAATAAAATAAAATAAAATAGAATACTTATACATGGGTTAAAATTTAAATTAATGATATAAGTCCAACGTAAACAAGTTCTTGATGAGTCGTTTCACTTAAGTTAACAAACTTACTGAATTTCCAATACTAACGATTACTATATTATCTAAGTTTACTACTGTACACGTTTTAATCTTTATCCTTGAGTGGGCCTTGATAAGTGGTGATGCCTATGTAATATATACATATATATAAGTATGGGATGAAGATAAATTTTAATCAATATTTTTTAAAATTTACCTTTTAATTACAATTCCTTTAGAAATAAAATATTAAGCAAAGTCAATTATGAGATCGTACATATAAACAAAACTGATACGAAACTATCGTAGATTGAAGAGGATATAATTGGGACATAAATATAAACTAGAATTTGTCGTTTAATATTTAGAAAATAAAACAAATAATTTGAAGAAAAATAATTACTAAAATAAAAATAAACACACATAAATGTAAGGTAATATAAAGATAGGTAATTGATTGAAAAATAATTTAAAAAGTAGAAATACGAAAATTGGGCGATTTATAAATTTCATGACTAACGAAAAATAATTAAACAAAAAAAAACATAGAAAAGTTCGGTGGAGGTAGGGCCAACTGCTTGCTTTCTTAAATAGAGATTAGAAGCATGTTCATGTATGTATAAATAGTGTATTTTGGCGTCTGAAGAGTGGCTATTTTTGAATGACATAAGGTTTGAAATTTTCCAAATGGTCACGAAACATTTGTAACGAATATGAAAATACACAATATGATGCTGTCATTTATTTTTATTGCCATGATTTTGTGAAAATATTTGCATGCTCGATTGTAAAAACTGATAATCATGAAGGTTAATTATTGATTTAATTTTTACTTTAATTTTTATTGGTATATGAACATTACTGAATTTTAATATATTAAAACTTTTGGTTAATATATATATATATATATATATATATATATATATATATATATATATATATATATATACATACACACACTATTTCCCCCAAACCTCTGGTCTTGATGGAGGATAACTAAAATCTTCTGCTATGCTTTCAAATGATCTGAAATAATAGCAGGGGGAGACTTGATTCCAAATATTTCTCATGCGTTATATCTTCCCTATTTGGTTTTCATGCATAAAGTAAATGTCACAGTATGTAAGGATTATTTGATACTGAAGATATTCATGATCGTACGCTATTTCCAAAAAAAAGGTGGAGTATAACATATGAAAAATATTTGGAATCAAGTCTCCCTTTCCTGTTATTTCAGATCATTTAAAAGCATTAGTTTCGCCTCCATCAAGGCCAGAAGTTTTGGGGAAATATCCGATATTTTGTAATTCATATGCAAAACTAGGAAAACAAATGACTGATTGAAATATTAGTAAAGGTGCAGTATGTTTCCACCCACAAAAATCCTTTTAAATTACCACTGTTATATGTTTCCAAGGGTGCTGAAAACTAAAGTAACGTTTAAAATCCCAGGAAAAGAGTAGTTTCCAAGATATAAAAAATTGTAGTTTTAAAATGTGGGGATCACTTTCCTCTATTAATTTAACATAAAATGAACACCCACTTTATAGTAACCTGGGAGGGGGTCGTCTGTTATTTTTTTAGGAGTGGTGTTTATTTGGTAATTGTGGCCTGGTAGACCAACACAAATCTTACCTTAAACTCGTTTTCTGTAGGTTTTTGAGTCTGCTGAAAACGAATATCTCATTTAAATTTTTCGCAAATAAGTATTTTTACGAGTATTCAGCAATGTAATTTTTCATGTTAAAAGTGGTGGCCATTGATGTACGTGCAAACGCACACATATTTTTTGCTTAATACCCAGAAAAAATACTTATTTGTGGAAAATTTAAATGCGATATTCGTTTTCAGCACACCCAAAAACCTATTAAAAAGGTCTTTTAAAAGAGGTTTAGTCTATCAGGCCATAATAAACACCACCTTTCAAAAAAAAAAAAAAAAGAATAAATAAAATAAATAAATAACAGACCCTCTTCCCCCCAAAAGGTGGCCATAAAGTAGGTTCTCATTTTACGTTAAATTAATATAAAGAGGTGATCCCCACTTTTCGAAACAATAATATGCGACCTTAAGAGCAAATGTCACATAGCCCACTACACAATTCAGGTCATTAGCTTTCCAACGGGCCTTCGTTTGTTAAGTTCTGATCAACTGTCACCGAGATTTTGAGCTTATCAAATTGCCAAAAAAGGCGATATATCAATAGATGGATATATCTATATTTTAGTCAAACTGAATTTAGAAATGCTCATATCTTTAGTTCTCTGGAACAAAACTACATTAAAATTTGCAAGTTATTTGAAGATTATACTACTATTCTATGGTTAAAATTTCATGACAATTGGTAAAAAAAGAACCTATATTTTCAAACCAATAAAATATGCCAAAATTTTCCCACATTTGTATAAATATAGTGTTATGGCAAGCCAGCTTTAGTTTTGCTGCTTTTGGATGAATTTTGCTTAGTTTTTTTTTGCATGGTTGTCTCCCCTATGACCTTGCCAGGCCACTAATATATATTTATATATATAATATATAATGTATTTATATAATGTGTGTGTGTATATAATGTATTTATATATATATATATATATATATATATATATATATATATATATATATATATATATATACACACACTCAAAAAGAGCCTTCAAAAATGGACTCTGATTTATGATAGTATGAAAGGTTATGAAAAGGGGTGTGTGTCTAAAGAGATAGTTTCAAATTTTGAGGTATTGAAGCCAAAGCAAAATATGATGAAAAGAAAAGTAAAATCGTGCAGAAATATATATTTTTTGATAATAACCTTGTTACCCTTCGTAACTAAGAGTGACCAACAAAATCATGTTTTTAGAAATGCAGAAAAAAAAAACGGAGATTCTATTATCTGCACCCATTGACTCATTTCAATTTCTTAATGGCAAAGACAATGTAAAATCATGTAAAACAATATAATATTAAACATGCCAGAAGTAACTTGAAAATATTTAAATTATGTGAAACCAGAGTTCATTTTTACTGTGGGAAATTGCTAGCGCAATCTTAATTTTAGTGATACATTTCAATAATCAAAATTAAGAACTCAAAAGTAAATGCTTTAAATTAAAAAAAATATCAAGCTGTAAAATAAACTAAAAGGATGTATTAAAAAATATAAACAATGACTCGCATATAGCGGACTCATATATATGTTTATTAACTTACGATAAGAAAACATATGCCCAGCCTCTGTATTGTTCCAAAAACGTAAAAAAGCATTTACCTTCGCTCATTAAATCAATTTGGAAAATTTTCTACAAAGATACAGAAGATAATCTCGAAATTCTGTTACACGTGAGAATCACGTTTGTAAAATCATTTTTCCTTGATTCAAGGGCTGGGTCATAAATGACTTGCGAACGATGTTCACTTACTAGTTTGTTAATTTCTCAGAAAGAAAAACTTCCTTATAGATAATATATCTAGTTTTACCATTATGAGTGAATATGAAAAGGTTGTTCTTACTCTACTCTAGAAGCACCGATGTATAGCTGTGTGAAAAACAATCCTTTTCTAAATGCAAATCAACAACTTGTGACTTATTAATAGACATTGCAAAAGGCAAACGTATGGGAAATTGAACGCGTTTGAACTCAATGCCATAATGCTAGTGGATTACTTACTTCACAAGTTTTGAGAATTATTGCAAAATGGATTCTTAGAGAAACAGGTGTGTGTGTGTGTGTGTGTGTGTGTGACACTGAAGTCTCAGTCATAGTTCTGTTCGACGGATTGTGATTTTCTAACAAATTTAAGGTCAAATAGGCTTCCCTGTAATTGCCGACAGTTTGTTCATTAATAGTTCTTAGAAAGGAAAATGAAGTCGGTCCTCTTATTTCATGAAGAAGGAGTCTCAAAAAGAAGCATTCACTGTGACTTGGGTGCACAGAGTAAACTCTTCCAATTGTAGTGTCAAATTTTACACCTGGATTACATTAGCATCTCGTTTTCTTCTGTGCTATGTGTAGTTATTACATATGGAGTAAGATTATAAATACAATTTAAAAGTACAGTCAGAGTTTTGTCTTTTGGATTTAGGGCGACTTGGGTATCGTTTTCGTTTGTGAAATAAACCCTCTGACCATTTTCAAGATGAACTGCAAACAGCTGAATTGGAGGAAGCCTTCCATGAATAGGAAACCCAAAATACGCCAAAATGCTTCATTAATGCTGATATTCATGACTGACATTTTTTGTAAGGAAAACATGGCAACATGTTATTTATGTATCTGCAAGCATATTTAATAGACTTCACAGAATTGAAAAATATAAACATTGATTCGATGAGCATTGAAGGTCTCTGAAAGTAAAGGAGAGTAAGGTACAATCCACCTATTATCATAGTTTCAAAGCCGCTATCTTCAGGCGATCTTCTCCTATAAGAGAGATAACCATCCTCAATTAAGTTTCAAGTAGAAAATTCTTAGGGTATCTTTCTGTATAATGGCCACGCAAGATGAATTTCTATTGAAATTACCACAAGGCCCATGCACCATGTGACGCTTTACTATTTCAAATAAAGTTGGATCAGTTTTTATATCAGTTTGTAACTCAACTGATATAATGGAATCAATTTGATTGTAGTTGTTTTTCTGATAAGCCACGATAATATATGTGCATGAGGCAAGCCCCTCTTTTGCCACTCAATTGTGTACATGTAACATCTTAGTGGGTCAACGATTTGATTTGTTTTTCATATTCATCACTTTAATTATCTTCAACCGAAACACCCAAGCCAATAGATCTTGTCGATTAGTGTATGTTTGTCCAGGGAAAGGTTCATTTGAATTTCTTTCCACTTTGGATTTGAAGTGAATGTGTAAAAAAAGGTACGTTTTTGCATAATTTCTGACATGTCATTACATCTTGGGTCCTTCTATGCATATATCGTGGACTACCTATTAAGCTAGAAGGCATATCCGACCTATATCTCTTCCTTGCCTATCGTTATTTATATGATCTTTAAGATGTATGTAGGAATCCACTCTTAGCTTATTTTGATGAGTTTTGATATATAAAGTATTTCTGTTTCAACTTTTGCAAGCATATAAACTGCGAACTGATGGAAGAGATTTTGACTTCTGTGAAGATTATTGAAGAAATTATCTCTGATCATAAAATGGTATGCATAAAAATCCATGAAACATGTTTTGTGGTATTTCCAAACTGTGGAATCCCAAATGGTATCCATCTTCATGTACAAATAATAGTGTCATAGATCTGAGTTTCACATACACGTTTCAGCATGTTATCTCTTGAATGAAATTATGTCTATTAACAAAACTTCAGCCATAACAATGTGCCACATCGTTACAAGTTGGTAAATTGAATCGCCTTTTTAAAATCTGCATTAATAACTACTCGAAATTCTGTTGAGCTTTTCTCGATGGCTGTTTTGTTAAATGGTGTGTTTATCATAAAAACGTAATTCTAACGGAAGTGATTTGTAATAACAAAAACAAAAATACACATCTATTAAAAATGCTTTTCAGCCAAGCGAGATGTGATGAAAGGACTATAACCCCCCTCCAAAAAAAATTTGTTTATTTCTAAATTAATTTTAATCAAAAAATGAATTTTAACTCGATCAATCAAACTATAAAATATCTTTGAAAAGTAAAGAAATTCCATTTCTTTGCACTTGAAAATTTCAAGAAATCCTTAAAAAATATTTGTAAATAAAATGTTTGTGAATAAATAATTCCAAGTGTAGTATTTATCATAGAAAAAAAGAATTTTAATTTCATTTTCGAATGAATTAAAAATTCAGTATCCGCTCTTTCCTCATCCACCAAGTACAAATCCTTTTTGACTGAGGTAATGTTTGCCTATCACAATCTTCATTTATACCTCATAAAATCAACTTTGTGCTTTATTTTGGCCTATTTTATCGACCCCTATTATTAATTGTTTATTTAATAATATTAACTGAATCACCATCTAAAATATAAATGATCTTTGTTTTTTTTTTTTACTAAAATGTTATCGAAACCAATTTAGGTAATCGAAATAGGATTTGACCAAAAGGTCAAGAACAATGAAAAAATAATATCAAATAGTTTAATCCTTCTATTTGCATCATAAATTATTTAAATATTGGTCAAATCCTGTTGCTGTCACCTAAATTGGTTTCGACATTACTCACAAATAACTCATTTTTCTTAACTATATTTTAGTAAACAAATTAAAAACTAGTCTATGAAAACCAGATAGACCCCATAATTTTATTTTACAGCTGTTCAAACTGAAATACGCCCTTCACAATATGTGGCTCTATATTTAAAAAACAAAACAAAACAAAAACCCTTGTTATACTTTGTGATATATTTCTATTCTATGGAAGTCAGGCACGAACGCATACCTCATAATTTTATCATACCATCTGTCCTCAAGCTGAACATACTTATCAAAGTATACTTACGCGAATAGATATCAAAAGTCCCTTCTAAGTTTGTGACATATTTCCATTCTGTGGAAGCCAGCTACGAACGCAGATCAACACAATTTTATTATGCCATCCTTATTCCAACTGAAACATACTTAAAGTATTCTTATGCGCATCTATATTAAAAACCCTTGTAAAAGATTTTATTTTTTTAGTTCCCCCCCCCCATTCTTTGGGAACCGGACGTGTACACAGACCCCAGAATTTTAAGTAACCACCTCTCTTCAAAATGTAGCATATCCATTTTTGATCCCTAATACCTCTTCTATCACTGTATGTGGTCAGTTAAGTTTAATAGTAAACTACATAGGAGCCTAGCCGTGTACAGACACACACACACACACACACACAGATGATCAGCTTTATATATATATATATATATATATACACACACACACACACACAAAGGAGTCGCCACTTACCAAGGCCTGTAGGTCACGCGAGGATAAAGATTAATGTGTGTACAGTAATCAATGGGACAACATCGTAGTAATCGTTAGTAGAAATTTGGTAAATTGGATTACTTAAGGGGACCGTTCATCAAGAAATTGTTTTCATTGGACTTGCAGATGACCATATTGTAGTCAGTTGGAAAGCAGGCAAACGGAAGAGAGTTCCACAAGCATGCAGTTCTAAGAAAGAAGCTTTGTACATGGAATCCATGTTTAGATTTAGGTACAGATAAAGAGTGGGGGAAATTAATAGTGGTTTCAGTTGGACGAGTGTTTTTCGTGAAAGCTTGGCTAGAGGCAACCATAGATATGAAATAGATTGCATAATATTTATTTTAAAAAAATCAATTAAAACAATGAATCGAAACAAATAATGCATTTTTTATATTCTTTGATCAATCTTAATTTGTTATAAAAGATGGTATCAAAACAATCATCGTCGATTTAAAGTCCGTTTTATATGCTAGCATTTCCAAACCAACCTATCTCTGACCAGGTTTTTATGTACCTTTCTCTTAAGTCCATCCTTATCACTTCCTCCCGTTTCCTTGCCTTTCCACTTTGTGGCCTTAATACCACAGTTGTACTACATCTACTAACCCAAGAACTCTAACCCATTCTTTTAATGTGACCACACTATTGGAGTCTCCCGCTTCCAAATCATTGTAAAAACAATATTTTCTCTTTTGAACATTTCCCCAAGTAAATGTTATTTTCCTCGTTGGCCATCCTCATGAAATCGATTCAAACTTTGTTGCATATGATTAAATTGAAAGTTTCCTTTTCGCATCCATATGGGAATGCAAAGATGGACTAATTCTAAAACGACGTCACTCTCTTTCTTACATTTACATATTAATTGGTTCATTTTTCTCTCGTTAGTTTACGAGACGCGTTTGTTGCAACAGACACGTTCTTGTTTCTAATATTCCATTTGCTTGCCATTAAAACACTTGTTGTATACATTTTCTATTGTCTTGGAGCATTGTTTATTTTATTGTTGATGAAATTGAACTTTAAAAAATCCTACACGAGATATTAATTATTTTTATAAATTTTTTTATATGCAAGCATGTAGTTGTCTTTTTATAGAACTAGCAAAGATATGCGCTTACAGGGCGCATATCTTGGCTAGTATTAATAAAAAGCCATAAAAACAAAATGTACTGTTGGTTTTGTTTTTACTCAAACTTATGAGTTTTTAGTAATTTATATTTTCAGGCATTTCTAGCAATGCCCGTTCTTCGCGCATTTCTAGCAATGCCCGTTCTTCGCGCATTTCTAGCAATGCCCGTTCTTCGCGCATTTCTAGCAATGCCCGTTCTTCGCGCATTTCTAGCAATGCCCGTTCTTCGCGCATTTCTAGCAATGCCCGTTCTTCGCGCATTTCTAGCAATGCCCGTTCTTCGCGCATTTCTAGCAATGCCCGTTCTTCGCGCATTTCTAGCAATGCCCGTTCTTCGCGCATTTCTAGCAATGCCCGTTCTTCGCGCATTTCTAGCAATGCCCGTTCTTCGCGCATTTCTAGCAATGCCCGTTCTTCACGCATTTCTAGCAATGCCCGTTCTTCATGCATTTCTAGCAATGCCCGTTCTTCATGCATTTCTAGCAATGCCCGTTCTTCAGGCATTTCTAGCAATGTCCGTTCTTCACGCATTTCTAGTAATTGATTTTTGACGCATTTATAGTAACGTGTTTTTGACGCATATCTAGTAGTGTCTGTGTTTGATGAGTTTTTAGCAATGTTTATTTTTGATGCATTTCAAATAACGTCCATTTCTGACACATTTTCCAGTAATGAGGTTTTAGTAATGTTAATTTTTTATGTAATTCTAATAATGTCTATTTTTAGAACAAATGTTGGCTATTTCTTCTTAACTGTTTTCTGGCAATATTGCGCACAATTTAAATATTTCGGCAAATTCCAATCAACCAAAATTTGTGTCTTAACAAAACAGTCAAAATTCTCTTGCAAAATTCCACTTAGAAGCCAACATTTACCTGCCTGGAGTTCTTAACCTTTGGGCCTCACGGACCACTAAAGCTATGGATCCAAATAAAATAGAAATATTTTTTCGCATTTATTTACTCATTTTGCTACGTTACTCGGAATATTATTTTAAAAGAACAGTGTTAAATAACACCGTTCATTATATTTATGTGACAATGTAAATTCCTTGTATAACGACTGGTGTTATTTGCATGTTCTTTTTAAAAAGTATAGTTATTGTTTTAGTTACAAGCATCCTGACAACATCTTTATTATAGTAATAAATGTCTAATTAACTCAACTTCTTGAAGATTTAAACATTGTTGTAGTGTTTTGTTAGAAGAGACAGATTAAGTAGCCACACTTCATATAAATAACTAAAGCAATGGCATTGATTGGGTTGCTTATGGGGACGGTTTATGGTAAATATTTATTTATATTCGATTTGAAAACGGCCATCTTGTAGCTTGTAGGAAAGACATCTTATTGCAACGTGTTAAACAAATGGGAAAGTCTTGAAAAAAAACATGCTCATGAAACAGCCGCTTGATGCAGAGTGTTTTTTTTTATATATAGATATGCCTGATTAAGAACACTTAAAGCAACGGTATTATGTCACTTTCATCAATCGTACTAGAAAACTACTCACACTTGAGAGTATTTTATATCTCTATGAAGCCACTATTCAATCATTCATGCATGGAATATTGTTGTTATATCTGGGCTGGTGCATCTACCACTAGTCTCTACTTGGGCAGGGTCCAAAAAAGAGCCTTCAATCTAATAGATCTCGCACTGTCCCATCGCCGTAATGTTGCATCTGTTTTACAAGTACTTTAATGGAATGTGCTCTGACAAACTCGTTGCACTTGTACCCCTTTGGCATACATACACACGACAAACCCGTCTAGCAGCAAAATCCCACCCTTTCACTATCAAGGTTCTAGATGCTAGAAAGTCTTCTATTCTAATATTTTTTTCTCTCGGACTAGTAGATTTTGTACCCCCCCCCCGCTTTTCGGCTTCTGAGTGTACTAACCCGCAGAAGTGAATAGGCATCTCGCTTCTCAATTCCTTTTATAGTCACCGGTAAACATGGCCCCAAATAGTAACCCCTTACGTCTAAGTAGTAATGTGCTTATTTGGGAGTGAAGATGAGTAAAAAAAAAAAATAATAAATAAATAAATAGAATAAAAAGGCATTTTCAGTATTTGCAAAATATTTTCAGATTTCATTTTAATTGATACTAGTGTGACCTGTGGAAATTCCACAGCAGCATCTTTCATATGTAATATATTGCTGCTGGGCATTCTGTGGACGTTCAGCATTGAATGTGGACCCACAATATTATTGTAGACCTTTTGTTAAAACTATAAAAGTATTCATCTAAGTAGTCTGGTTAATGTAGTGTCAGAATATATCTGGTTATTACGGTTTATCTCCGATATCCTTATAGGAGTCTGTGACATTTCCATTATATGGTCGCCCGGTGTGAACAGAAACCCCACGATATCATCCCATCTTTAGACAGAACAGATACTATCTTTGGATCCTAACCAGATGACCAAGAAGGTATATTTTAGTTTCACGTACGACCCAAAAGCAACAACAGTATTTTATTTTTTTTTCATTACGTTTTCGTTGATATGAAGATCTTATCTATTAAAAAGGAGGATAGAAAGTGATGACACACTACGAAGATTAAATTAGCGCATCTATATACTAATAATAGGATGTTCATAGTATGTTATCATCCTCTCTCCTCATTTTAATAAATAGGATCTCCCGATCGGATAATTTATAATTTGAAAACCATGACACGTACGACGTACGTACATCAAAAGGTAACACCGTATTAATATATAGATTTTCAAAATGCTCTCATGTAATAATTTCACTTATAAAAAAAAAAAGAAAAAAAAGACGATTGTGATTACAAATTATAGTTGCTAGGATATATCTTGTTCTACAAGGAATGAAGTAAGACGCGAAGACAGTTGATGTCCTATTTGTTTAATTCTGCTGTTTATGGCAAAAAAAACAACAAAATATGTGAACTCTTTTGCAAATATCATCAACGTCATAGGAGCCATCATTATGGAACCACTTCGCCAAATTTTTTGATCTCGGCTCTGTCCCGAAAATCTCTTCCATGAAATATCCACATGAGCTTCTTATTTAACCAAACGTTCGACTTCTAGGTTAACAGTATCTGTTTGGGTTTTATTAAGAGTCACCACTTATGGCTAAAAGCCACTCGAAAATAATTGTTAATAAGGCGGATAAATTTAAAATTGAATGATGATGAATATTATGAGAGGATTAAAATAATGAATGAACCAAATTTGATGACTTATGAGAACAGTTTATAACAAGTGCTTATTGACATGGGATTTGAAGATGACGATGTTGTTCTCAGAGAAGCAATCTTGGGGCAACCTGTTAGAATTTTATTGGAAAGAAACTATTCATTGAAATTCTGTTTGATGTTAGGCACGCAGAGGAAGGAAGAAACGTTTTTTTGCAGTGGTGGTAGTCAGACAAGTTCTTGCTGTGAATATCTTACAAGGCGGAGCAAAGGAATGAAGCTCAGTTGAACACCTATGGAAATAACAATAGTGTAGAAAAATATTATGGTTCTCATTTTTTTAAATAAAAATTGATCATTTGTATTAATTGGACTACTGTTCTCATCTTGAGTATTATTCTCCCATTTTGCTTGATATAATCTTCAACCTTCTTCAGGTGTATCGTGTCAAACTCGGGAATCTGCATTTTCAATTTCAAGCAAACCCTTCGTTTAATCAACAGAGGTAGCATGCTCTCTTTTCATCAGTAAAGACTCGTGACGTAACGGATAAAGTACTAAGTAAAATGACTTATGATGACGATTTATGATAAGTGCCCATTAATATTAGATTTGAAGATGACCATGTTGTAGCTCTCAGTGAAGCAGTTTTGTGGCAACCTGTTAAAAAAATTATTGAAAGAAACTATTTATTGAAACTATTCGATGTTAGGTACACAGCGAAAGAAAAAAAAAGTTCTTTCCAGTGGTAATAGCCAAACGAGTTCTTGCTGTGAATGTTTTACGAGAAGGAACAAGAGATTGAAGCTCAGTTAAGCATCTTCCATGGAAGTAACGAGAGTAGAAAAAACTAGCAATATCTCTTCTGTGAGAAAGAGGTTGTATATATATAAAAAAAAAAAAACCTATTAAATTGCAAAGTCGGTTTTCAACTATCTTGAGGCAAGAAATGGTGCCAGAAGCGGCACCTCTACAGATGTGGTAGTGTTACATAACGAAAGTCGTTATTTGAATGGAAAAGTTTGAGTGACACCTAGGGGCAAGAGGTGACCCCAGAATAGAAGTTGACGAAATAATGTAACTTTTGGATAGAGATAATTCTGTCTCTTCCTGATGAGGAAGGAGACGCTCGCATGGTGCCATTCAAAAAAGGGAGATGCAGACAAGCACAATAAGTAACAAGACAACTATCTATCTGCCTATCAATCTGTGATTCGTGTGCATGCATGCAAGTAACTTGTTCTATCTGTTTTTCTGTGATTATTCCTTTTTGTTTAATAAATAGAAATAATGAACAAGGAAAGAGATTTTTTAAAAAAGTTTTTGTTTATTAACTGATTCCGGGAATTGAAAGAGGAAAAAATCACTTTATTTTATATCTAAGAAAAGATACTTATAATTTCAGTGGAAAAAGGTGGGGAGTGGAACTACAAAAGAAAGCATAAACAGAAAGTAAGTAAAACTCTCTCAATCCGTTTTGAAGAGTAAACCACCTACTGTTTTCCGGTTTGTTTAGAATCGAAAACAAACACGTCAACCTCTCTGAGCCCGAAGGCCAAAAAGTAATAATGAAGCGTTAATTAAGTGACTATAGTAAGCAATTGTCTCCCTGTATTTGAAGAAGGGTTTTTTTTTTGTTATTGTTTTCATTGAAGATGATTGATTAGAAACGAATGACACCTGCTAAGATAGATCAAATTTGATCACCCAGCCCTTTTGTTGATCTCAACATTACCTTCTTTCTTTTGTGGGGAAAGGATTAGTCGAAAATAAAAATACGTTCTTTGGAATTGTTAATAGAAACAAAGATTAATTAGTTCTGCCATTCGTTATGCATAATTCATTAGG
The DNA here is from genome assembly GCF_053919585.1 of Euprymna scolopes. Classification (NCBI taxonomy): domain Eukaryota; kingdom Metazoa; phylum Mollusca; class Cephalopoda; order Sepiida; family Sepiolidae; genus Euprymna; species Euprymna scolopes. The sequence goes on from NC_136492.1 coordinate 102,024,610, forward strand.
AAATAACTGGTTTCTTTTACAGCGTTAAGCGCTTAAGGCTTGGAAATCTTCCTGTGTTTCTATAGGCGTATTTGATCCTGTTTTTTGATGTTCAAAGCGCCCTGAGTACTGATGTCATTTCTTTGTTACGACGTTTCAATCAATGTAACCGCCAATCTTCTTTGGATGTATCTTGTCGAACTCAAGAATCTGCACAGAATTTTGAACGGAACTCTTTATTAAATCCATGGGAGTAGCATGTTATCATTCAGTCATCCATAACTGGATAGAAGTCCTACGTAATTATATGTTGAGTGTCACTCGCACTGAGGATTGAATCTTCGACCTCCAAAAGAATGTAACTGAGTTTCAATAAATTTTACTGAATATTAGTGGATAAAGTATTTGATAAAATTCAGTTGCAAAGTTAAACTTTTCTGCAGATTCCAGGGTTCGACAGAAAGATCCCAGGGTTCGACAAGATACACCTGAAGAATCAGGTGTATCTTGTCGAACCCTGGGATCTTTCTGTCGGTCGGTCATATCGACTGAAATACTGAAAATAACACTCAAGATGAGAACAATAGTCCAAATAATACAAATTAGTTCATTCCATTGATCATTTTCGATGATTTCATAGTATTCAACATTTTAACTGATAATCATTTCCGCTCAGTAAACATTTTAACAGATCCGTTTCGTTCTTCAAAAACAACTGATTATGTCAATATCAAATCTTTTTGTACGTATACTCCTGAGAAAAATAGACAGTTTTTGCTTAGAAAGGAAAAATGCATGATAATATAATACCAGACTAAATGTGTGTGTGTGTGTGTGTGTGTGTGTCTGTATGTCCCGCTTGAGAAGAATGGGCTGGTGATAGAGAAAGAGGGGGTTGGGAGAGATAAAGATAGAGAGACGGCTCGAAAGAAATAGAGACATAGAAATTTTAATAGAAATCGGTTTCACTTTTGCCCTGGGCAACGTCGGGTAGCCCTGCTAGTTTAAATAGAAAAACCAACTAAAAGTTAACCGCATCATCATGCAATAATTTAATCTGATGTGCATATTTTTACAGCAGCTCAGTCATTTTTAGGTTGCTTAATGCTGAAACACATCATTATGACCTCTGTTCAGTCTTGAGAGACAATGGTTACCCTCAGTAAGGGTAACTGAGCATGTAATTGTAAAGCAAGGGTTGCGCAATCTCTAACCATACCGTTCCTAAGTTGACATTACTTGTTTCAAGTGACAAGGAAAAGTCCAAGACGACTGAAAATAATGCAGAGATAAGCAGATAACACATACAGCACCTGGTATTCTTAAATGGTCACCCATTTAGTACCGACCATGCTCAACGCCACTTAACCTCGATAATCTAACGAGAGCCAGTGTGTCAATAGGACTATGCCGTATATTGAAACAGTACCTAGTTATATAATAAAAATAAAATCAATATAGTTAGTTTGCTTTGCAGTATGAATAACTACGTATGCAAATTTAATTTTATGAGCAAAGGAGGCGAAACTTCATTTTAAAAATAACTTATTAATGAAAAAGAGTAATCACATATAGAAATCAAATTTTTATGAATCCAAATTAGTTTTGTAGTCTTTTATCGATTACTTTTAACTTCTCATTGATAAAATTTGTCTTATCGATTAGCTTTGTCTTTTATTTCTAAACGTTGTAATGTTATTTGTTTGATATTGGAATTTTAGCAGAAACATATGCACATATGAGCCAATGAGGTTTGTATAAATAAAGAAAATTATACAATAATACAGCTCTAATTGTTACTGAATACTATTTCATACACATCGAAATTTCATTGCATTAACATTTAGGAAACTACAGTAATGCAATCATATACGAGGAGCGTTCCAAAAGTAATTATTTTTTTTTATATTCTGTCCGAATGGATCAAAGGGGACTGCAAATTGAATTGTTATGATAACCTGAAAGTTTCATCTCTCCGTTGCAGATATCGACGGTGTGAAACTAAGAAAGCAACCCCAGCTATGGACGTGCGTCAGAAGCAGAGATACATAATTGAATTCCTGATAAAAGTGGATTGAGAATGGTGGTGACTACGTAGAAAAATAAATTCTGGAGTACAAAAGGTCGCTCTTAATATTATAGTCTTCGTAGCTCTTTCACTTAAAAGTTGAAGTTAAAAAAATAGGTTTTACTTTTGGACCGATCCTATATATATATATATATGATGACGATTGCAACGTCTTGTCAGACGAGTGCCACTCACATAGCCCAAAAATTACTTCAATCGCCACAGGACCATTTTAATAGACAAATGCCTGAGGGAGTATCTGTACACAGATGATGTTACAGAGTCTTAGCTTCGTACGACAGCTAAGTCTCTCTCTCAGTTCAAAATGTTGAGATCCAGCAATAAGCAAGAGCAAGATAACCAGCAACAAGTTAAACTGCAGACCAGCTTAATGCGGGTACTGGTCTCGCTTTCTGGTATTTTAAATCAGAGATTTGCTTCTCCTATAAAGGTTGCCTTCACCACGGCTTACGGGAGCCCTCTCCACTCCAACACACATACACACACGGTGTTAGTTTGCCGTTGATCCCGAAAAAGGGTTCATTCGCCCTTTGGAAGGTCTTGTTTTTAATCTTCCAGGGAGACTAGCCACCCTCCTCACCAAACAAGTCTGGTGGGGGAACCAGTTTAGTCGCCGGTGACCCGACCATGAGGCAGGTAGTACTGGGTTCATGGTACCAGTAGCATATAACATGACCTGACATGAATATATATATATATATATATATATATATACACACACACACACACACACATTTATTTAACTATTTTATATTTATCGACATAAAAATATTTTTTTTTTATAAACGAAACATACAGACGTAGGTTAATGCGTACACACTGAAGTGGTTGCTGCTTTTTGTGAATGTTATATGAACTTCATTAAACATTGCTTGAAATTTTAATTCGGCATCATTTTCATGCCCGAATGCGTAATGATGAAAATGATGGAAAATGATCCCCCATTGTTTCTGCTTCCCTCTTGTTATCATTGACCTTGCTTGTTAATAAACGTTTACAGCCATAGTCGAAGCGAAGTTTTTCTGGTTCTCTCGGTTCAAAATTAGCAGAAAGTTTCAATTATTTTCATTTATGTTAACGTATTTTTGTTTTAAATTTTTATGCAAATCTTCCTTTAATTCGCTTCCCAATATTATAACGGACAACGATAACACGATTATTACTAAAATCTTTAGAATTATGACGTAGTTGCGCGAAAACAGAAAACTTCGTGTCTGCTAATTAATAAAACTTGTGTGGGTTTACAATCGAGAGATTATAATTCCAGCATCGTGGTTTTAGAATCATCATTTTTAATGATGGAAAGAAAAAGGATTTCATTTAAGCCTTGGAATTATGAAGTGAAAATTTAAAATTTTTAATGATGCAATTTTTCCTTTCTTTTTTTGAGGGGTGGGGGGTTATTTAAATGTTGATTTATACGAAAACGCACAAATGACATTTCTCGCTCATATGAAATACTAGTAGGACTACCCGGCGTTGCCTAGGGCAAAAGTGTAAGCCATTTCTTTTAAATTTTTTGTCTCTACCGCTCTCTATCCGTCTCTTTATTTTTCCATCCCCAACACCGCTATCTCATCAACCCAGCCCATACCTCTCTCTTTGCACATACACAGATAAATCTCCTTTATATAATAGATGCTCGGAGTAATGCTTCGACATTTTCTTTTCAAATTAGAACATAACACTTAAAAATCGACACCCGCTGACGAAACCTGGCTCAATTGATCACCAGATAATAAATATTTCTTTTTAATTTTAGATATTATTTATCCGGGGCAACGCCAATCAAGAATATACCAACTTTGCGAATGTTTGTTTTGTATTTTTTATTTTTAGCTGGAGATACACACACACACACACGTTCTCTAACAATCTAGCAGGGCCACCCGGCCGTTGCCCAGGGCCGTATAAAACAAACAAAAGAAACCTATTCTTAGCATATTGAACACTTTTGATGACTTATTTTTATCTCGAGCGAAACCGAGTAGATTTTCTTGTATAAATACAGTATAACAAAACAGTCTTTAAACATATCTACTTTATCCAGGATATTGAGCACTTTGGATTGACTAACTTCTACTCTTTTGCACGTATAATACTGTAATTATTCCTATTTTAATTCGTACACAACACCATGTATTTTGTCTAATACTCAACATAATTAAAAAAAAAAAAAGTCTTTCTCCCGGACAACGCCGCATTTAAACACACTTGCTCTATCTAGGAAATTGAGAACTCTTGGATTACTCTATACCAATTACCAGATAATATATTTCATTATTATATGATACGGTATTATTACTATTATAAATCCCGGGCAACACAGTAAATTATTTTTGTATAAAATCGGATAACCAAACAATGTTTTCTTTCTTACGGGCATTTCAGTTATTAAACATATCTGTTTATGTGTTGTTTGGACTCATCAAACTACTGTTCTTATCTTGAGTGTGATTTTTCACACCGTTTCCGTGGATATAACCTCCGACCTTCAGGTGTATCTTTTCGAACTTGGGAATGTTTCTGTCAAACTGAAATTTGGACGGAATTTTGAACAGACACTTTACTTCACGGAGGTAACATGCTCTTGTTCCGTAAGCTATGACTGGATAGAGGTCCTAAGTAATTCGCAACTGTATTTTTTATATACGATTACGAATTACTTAGGACCTGTATACAATCATGGCTGACGGGACAAGAGCATGTTACCACTGAAGTAAATAAAGTGTTTCGTCCGACATTCCGTCTAAATTTCAGAGTTCGACAGAAACATTCCTAAGTTCGAGAAGATACACCTAAAGAAGGTCAGAGGTTACATCGACCGAAATGTTCTGAAAAATCACACTCAAGATGAGAACAAGTAGTCCGATGAATCCAAATAATACGAATAATCAATCCTCATCTCAAAAATTCAGAAACATCATACTTAATTTATATTGAGCAGTTTGGATTGACTAACATACTCCTTACCCGATATGATCTTAATTAAAAAAATAAAAAAAAGAAATCCTCGTTATTTCACCCCAAGCAAGGCACAGATCCACTTAGTTGTGAGGGGCTACTATTTGGAACTAGATTTGTAGGAAAGGAATGCTATTTAGGGAGTTGAGCTGCGAGATGTCTTAACATTACATTTGAATTTCTGCATGTCATTAGAGTCAGGGAAGCAGAGTCCCGAGAGAGAATTCCAAAGTGCAGCAGTCTGGAGGGGAAAAAGCTGTTCGAATAGAAAGCTTTACAGCAACTAGGGGTCTTTACAATGTAGGTGGAATTTTGCTGCTTGTCGGCTTAGTCGAGGATATTGTCGCCGAGGGGGTACTAGTGCTTTGAGTTCGTCAGAGCATTTGCCATTGAAATACTTGTAAAAAAAAAAAAAGGCACAAGGATGTCACGTTTCGGCGATTGAACAGAGGTTGTAGTTTTGTTGATAGTGCGGGACCTATTAGGTTGGCGAGTCTTTCTTTGAACCTTGTCTACAAGCGAGAGACTAGTGGCAGACGAACCAGTCCGGATATGGCAAAAAATAATCCATGTATGGGCGAACAGTAGCCATGAAGAGATAAAAGATACTCTCAAGTGTGAGTAGCCCTTTAGCACGGTAGAGAGAGCCCACCTTCCTCGAAGCAGTAATTACCCCCAATGTATTTGTTCCAATTGATACACGTATTGGTCTTAAGCAATCATGTATTTTTTCTGGTGTACAACATATTAACAAAAGACAAAGAAATTATTTCTCCCATAACACACCTTAGATATAATAATGTATGATTACTCTTATGGCGCACCGTTTTTTTTGTTTTTGTTTTTTTTTCAACTACAGCGGTGGAACTCGACATGGTGCAGATATTAGAAGTGGGCATGTAAAAATAATGTTAAAAACGGTTGTTTTTCACATAAATATGAGGTTAAAGCAGTGAAAAATCCCATTAGAAGTGAACAGAGTAGAGTTATGATTACGTTGCAAGATATGACGTCAAGAGAGGAAGTACATGTCAGAGAAGCTAAAATAAAATGAAAGAGAAACAGAATATAAAAGACAAAAAGCACATCAAAAAAGCAATGAGACGACGACTCTTGACCAAACTGATCAGGAAATAAAAGGTAGCGAAACATTGATTCCATAGTCTAACTTTTCTTCTTTTTTTTTTTAAATCGATTTTATTTATTTTTTTTTGTTTAAACTTTTTTTTTCATATATATATATATATATATATATATACACACACCGTTTTGTCTTTTGGAAAATTGCCAGTACATGTTTATGCGTCATAAAAGTTCGACGTCTTAACTGCCTCAGCTGGCTTGCCAGTCATTACAATGTAGGGTAAATTTTGCAGTATTCAATATCGCTAAATTGATTTTAGTGAAGAATTCAATTCCATATAGGGACGAATGTCGCATATTAGCTGAGGCAGAAACTGTCTTCTGACGTCAGAGTGTTTACGTAGCTAACTACCCAGCTAGAGAGAGAGAGAGAGAGAGAGAGAGAGAGAGAGAGAGAGTATAGTGAACAGAAATGACTAATTTTTAAATATTTTTTTATCGAATTGATTACCCCCCCTCCCCCGATTCAAATAATCTAACGCAAATTCGATCTTTTTATTTAGTACATTTTAACGTTGATGTTTTGTTTTACAAAAACCTTAATATGAAAACATTTTTTCATAAAACAAATCGAAATGACAAATATCCTAAATTACAAAAATTAATGTCATAAAACGTATTGCAGTTATATGTTCTATACTCCTATAAATTTGTTTTTTGTGTGTGTATTGATATTCATATTAAAAAACTTTTTGTCTATTTATTTGAAAATAAACTACAACTTTATTATATGTGGGCCGTGGAATTGCATTCATCTCCAAAAGATCTAGTTAATTTGCATATTCTTTTAGGCATTCATTTTAATTAATTCTTTGTTAGTTTTTTCGGTTTTCTTATCGGATTGTTATAAACAGAACTGAGCGTATGGAAAGCAAGAAATTGACAAACGAATGAAGTTAAGTTCAGACGTTTATTTAAAGTTACATGATCGTGAAAAGAGACTGCTGGCGTGTCAGGATGTTGGTGACGGCGGCAGCGGCTGCTTGTTGATAGAGCGGTGTTCACAACGCGGTTCACAGTAGTTGGTGGTGACGGCGATGACTACTTGTTGATAGAGCGGTGTTCACAACGCGGTTCACAGTAGTTGGTGGCGACGGCGATGACTACTTGTTGATAGTGCGGTGTTCACAACGCGGTTCACAGTAGTTGGTGGCGACGGCGATGACTACTTTTTGATAGAGCGGTGTTCACAACGCGGTTCACAGTAGTTGGTGGCGACGGCAATGACTACTTGAGCGGTGTTCACAACGCGGTTCACAGTAGTTGGTGGTAACGGCGATGACTACTGGTTGATAAAGCGAGTGGATAGTGTTGCACACATTAGCCTCCTTCCTCCCCTTGTTGAGAAGATTAACGTTTTTATAATGGTGGCGCGGACGTAGTTGAAGACAAAAGGGCAAATTTAAAATTAGCTTGCATTTTGCTTTTTTTTTTTTAATTGTGTTTGTTTATTGTGTCTTGATGCGTTGTAGGGAATCGTCTGTTTGGTTTATGTATGCATATTTTATATTGATTTAAAGTTGAAAAAGTTGTGAATGTAACCTAGTTGGTATTGAATTGTTGCAATGTTTTGTGTAATATTTATTTGCATTAATATGCTGTCTAAGTTGCGTTTACTGTGATGCTTGTGTTTTACATTTTGGTTTTCTCTTTTGTTGTGCAGCCTTATCTAGCGATTTTCTTGGTTGAAGTGATGTGTGAGCTATTCTATTGATTTGTGTATGTGAGAGAATGGGCTTGGAAATTGTTGTGTGTATTTATTGAGTTCATTTGTATTGCATCGACGAACATCTTTGTCTTGCCGTCGCCATTATGGACTGTCGCAGCCGCTGATGCTTTCTGGATTATTCGTGAATATGAAGGGATATGCGATATAACAGGATGATCATCTTTAGTTAACTATTACGTGTAATTATATTCATGCAGATATTCCACATGATTTATACTTGCGTAACTTTTGCGTAAAAAAGGTTGTAGTAAACAAACCTCTTTCTATATACATATTTGTTTAAAAAATGTTGTCTACCAAACTCCTGTCAATTTTTGGTCTACAGATATTAAACTTAATATATAGGTTATTCGAACCCATGCGAAACTTTATATTCGTGTTTAGCCGGGGAAAATCGATGCAAATGGGGTGAAAATGAAAAAAAAAAATGGAATTTGCTAGGTGGAGGTCGAACAGTGGCGGCTCGTGCCTGAGATTAGTGGGGGTGCTGCTTCAAAGATTTTACGTATTTTTTTTTTAATATCGTGTAAAGGAATTCGAATATATAAATAAATATTTAATCAAATAATAAACAAACATTCAAATTAATATTCAAATATATAACAAAGACAAATAATCAATCAGAAATGGATAATACGCAAAAACTTTTTTTATTAAAAAGATTTTTTAAAATTATGTACACTTTACAGAATAAAAATAATATATATATTTATTCCTTTTAAACTTTTCAGATTAAATAAAAGTTTGCGGTTTTATTTTTTTTTTCAAACAAACGAAAAACATTTTAAAAAATAACTTATTTTTTATAAAAACAAAAAAGAAAAACTTTTAAATTTACCTGCCTCCCTACGAGGGTTAATTTAGGAGTTTACTATTTGAAAATAGCGTTTTATTTCATAACAGTTTTATTTACAAAATTTATTTTTAAAGATGTATTTATAACAAAACGTATTTGTAAATAAAATGCAAAATAAAAAAGTTTACATTTTTATATAGTGAGCAAACAAACAAAAATATTTAAAGATACAAAATTTTATTTACAAATCTTTTAACAACTTGCTTTTTATATAAAAAGAACAAACTTGGCTATTTACTGACCTTCCCATGCCGGTAAAGATCGACATAAAGTGGAGATTTATTATAAGAAAATAGGATGTCATATATAAGCATTATAAAACATCGAATTTTAATGTAGCTTTCTTCTCCAAAAAACAAAAAATTAAAATTGTCTCAGTCCAGAAGGATTTCTAATTTTTTTAATGCGTATTATCTGACCCATCTACTAAAAAATTCAATGTAAAGTTTAAAAATGCATAATTATAAAAAAACTGTTTTTTTTTTTTTTTTTACTTACAAACACATTTTAATTAAAAAATCTTGTGTAAAAAATCCATTAATCAAAGTGTAAAACTTCTAACATTGTCCTTGTCGGAGGCAAATAAATACTAATTTTTTTATATCTAAAACATACACGTTAAAAAGATTTCTAACTAAAATGTATTTTCAACATAAACCGTTTCTTCGCTTTTTTGCTTCATGGAAAAAATGTAAACAGTTTTTATTTTTTTTGTAAAGTTTAGTTGTTGCAAAATAAATAGCATTTAAAACTACTTTAAAGAAACAAACAAAAAGGCAGGTAGATGGAAAAGTAACTTTATTTTTATGGTAAGATTGATTTATTGTATATTTGGTTTTTACCCTTGGCCGCGTGTTAGCTTCACTGCTAAATTCCCGAATACTATTATTGAATAAAAATAAACAGTTTCTGCATATTATATATTTCCGTCTGCTACCGACTTATATCGCAACGCTAAAAGTGTGCGTATTAAAAAAAATAGCACAATATTTTATGTACAAGAACACGTTATGTGCAGATTTTAATAATAATTTAAAAAAATATAAGTAAACCTCCTTTTTTTTTTCAATAACAATGTTATATCTATACAGGCGCACACTCTAAGCAAACAACGAATTTCACGACACGGAGCTGCGCCAAGCGACAGTTCCTCAAGAGGCTTTCATCGGCTGTCTAAAGCGTCTAATCCGCGCATGCGTACAAGAGAATTTCATTAAGAAAGTGTAACTGTGAATTTCACAGCTCCAAGCAAGTTTTATTTTTGTTATTATATGAATTTGGAGATACCGACATTAAAGTTAATGATTTTATAATGTACACATAGAAAAAAATAAAATAATAATAATAAACAAACAAACGTATTATTTTTAATTTTATCATTAATATTGTGTAGAAATAACTTGAGGGTGCTGCAGTCCCACAACTCCATGCAGGAGCCGCCACTGAGGTCGAATGACGGCATTATGAATATGTATGCGTAATGTAATAACTATTGGTTCATGTTTTAATTTTTAGTCTTGCAGCAAACATATCTTCATAGCTTAGGCATTAACGTCAAAGGGAAAAGTAAATCGTAAGCTAAACATTTTAGTTTCGATTCTTGGTGGTGGCGCATGAGTAATATATTTTTAAACTTGCACCAAAAATTATGGTTGGTTCTGCACAAAGCCTTTACCATTATAAAAAAAACTAAATCATGTGTGTGAATTTCCGAATAACTTAGTTATTGTGGCGGAACTCATACGTCGAAATAGAGGGGTTGATTCATCATTATATATATATATATATATATATATATATATATATATATATATATATATATATATATATATATATATAATTAAATGATAATTGTTCTTTTATATCTACAGACATTAGTGTTTCATGCTTACGCAGTCATCTATAGGATGACAATTTCTGCCGGTCGGAAGATTCGAACTCCGACACAAAGCCACCTTTGATTTCATTTGCTAAGCCTCTACCTCCGTGGCCATAGAACAAATGCAACGAGAATTAAGAACTAATAACTCTCTATCTCACCATATATATACATATATATATATTATATATACATACATATATATATACACACAATACATACACTTAGCAACTAAGTGATACGTGAAAACAGCCATTTACATTAATACGCAAATATACCTTCGGTTCAGTTTACATATATGCACGCTTCCATTTACGCCCACTTTCGGGTCTTTCATTGATCATGAATGTTCATAATAATAATTGAAATAATCCGAATGCATATAATTTATGGAGTTGATATGTGATTGAATTGTTGAACAGTTCCTTTCGCCACAGTTAATTACTAATTAGCCGCAGTTTATCCCTTTGCTCTTTCGTTCTTATTTCATTAGTGTGTTCCTCTTTAAACACAATCTTTTCAGCAGGGCGAGTGCACTTCTACGCATCTAATATACAAAGTTATCTGGTCGGATTTTCAACGTATTACCCAAATAGCAATCCGTTCAAGATATCGATACCTGATTCAGACTAGCCTATTTTTCTCGTTTTTCTTTCCAATATGTTATTAGCATTAATATATAGAGGATTCATTCATCCTATGTGATATATACCTCTCCTAAATCGGCACTGTTTTAGTCCAGTGGCAAGGAGAAGTACTAGATGACTGGAAACAATGCCAAGCTGAACAGAGAGCACCTGGAATTCCCAAATGGTCACTCATTTTAGTACTGACCAGGCTCAACGTGGCCATATTTCGGTGATCTAACAAGAACCGATGTGTCAACGTGAATTAGGGGCCATACATATACGGGCATCCTAAGGGGAAAGCTGTGCAGTAATATACTTCTACAGTTAGAGAAGCAGAGGTCAAAAAGGTAATTCTGTTAGATTACTCATACGTAAACGCAGGCGGCATGTGATCTCAATTTTTCCTTACACTCTAAACTTTTCACAGAACGTTCATGGTACTGTACACATTCGTTTTCTATGAACTGCTTACCTCTCGTTGTCTTAAATTGTCAATATGACTTAATCATTTTGTATGGATAGACTTTGTCGTTCTTTCATTTCATGATGTTATATCTTCAACAAAGTTAGCAAGTATTATTTTAGAAAACAAGGCAAGTCATAAATAGCTGTATTATTAGATTGGTGCAAAAAATTTTTATTTATATTTGAACGTAAAAAAAAACGACATTTTTGCACCAACCTAATAGCTATCAAAATATGCCTCGAAATGGAGTATGGGAACGGACGGAAGTGAGGGATATCTTTTTATTCCAATGTATTTGCTGAAACTTAAAAAGGAAGTGGGAACGCAAGTCTTATGCTTTAGAGTGAAAAAAGGTTTTAAATAAATACTGACATAAGTTTTGATCTGGTTTGACCAAACGAATACTAACTTGGCATTAAAATTTGTCGATTTGTATTATTTGGATTCATCAGACTACTGTTCTTATCTGAGTGTCATTTTCGGTCGATGTAACCTCCAACCTTCTCCAGGTGTATCTTGTCGATCTTGGCAATTTGGAGGGAATTTCAAACGGACCCATTTATTTACTTCACAGGGATAGCATGCTCTCGTTCCGTCAGCCATGACTGGATAGAGGCCCTAAGTAATTCGCAATTGTATTTTTCGATTGCCCACATAGAGAATTGAACCATCAGCTTTCAGGAGAATATCACTTTTACAATTGGCTTTTCCAAGTACTTGGCAAGTTAGAATTATTGTTATACAAGGCGACGTCATAGTCATACATGCATCATTTTAATTTTTATCATAATTGGTGCGAATTAAAGGAACTGGGAGTGGTGTCAGGTTTACGAATATAAATCAAGAAGATGCTGCCAAGTTTGCTGCAAAAATAGGTTTCTTCTACCAGACTAGAAGACTTCTCACACCTTCCAGCATCCTATATCTTTAAAAACCTCAAGATGTATCATTTAGAATATTCAGACTACTGTTCTCATCTTAAATGTCATCCATACAACGTTTCGGCCGATGTAATACCCGACGTTCTTCAGTTGAATCACGTCAAATTCATGAACCCAACTCATGATTCCAAACTTCAACACATTGCATAACGGATATTTTTAAGTAAAAGTCAGTTTTAAGCGACGGTATTCCGGAGGTTGATGGTTCAATCTTCATTAAAGGCTTTATTAAGTATAGCATTTAAAAAATACTTAAAAATTCTACCTGGTCATGGCTCATAGGAGAAAAATCTACCCACGCGAATTAGATGAATGGTTCTGTTCGTAAATCTGTATAAATTTCAGAGTCCGAGATGAAGTTCCATGAGATGTACATAAAACGATCAGAGGTTAAATCAGACGAAATGTTGTCAAAATGGCATCCAAGATGATATTAGTCCGAATCAACTAAAGCATTCAAATAATCATGTCAATCATTGCATAGCTCTGATAGCGAAAGATGTAAGAGCTTTTTTGTCAGTTTTAACTCTGATCTTTCACTAACACACAAATACAAATCTCGTATCAAAAACCATATATGTGCGCTTTCACTAGATAATTATATAAATGTCTATAAAAATAGGATCAGTATTTAGTAATTTGGCCTTTACTCGCCATAACAGCTTCCAAACGTTTGGGATATTTCCTTACAAGATTATACAAACGTTAACTGGAATTTTATCCCACTCTTCTTGGCAGATTCGTTTTAGTTCTATCAGATTCCTCGGATCTCTTTTGTACCATTAACTTAAACTCTCGCCACATATTTTCAGTTGGGTTGAGGTCAAGTGATTGACTTGGTCATCCTAATACCTCTATTTCCTTCTCCCGAAACCATGCAGTAGTTACTTTTACCGTGTACTTAGGATCGTTGTCCTGCTGGAATATCCAACAATTAGGCAAGTTCAAATCCTCTGCAGACTTCGAGAGATTATCGTCAAGTATAGCCCAATACATTTGAGAATTCATTTTTCCTTCTATGATGTGAAGTTTCCATATCCGGCTGAATAGAAAAAAAACCAAACCATTATACTTCCACCTCCAAACTTCACTGTAGGGATGGTATTCTTTGGGTCAAACGCTGAGTTCTTCTGTCTCCAGACATGACTTACACTATTTCGACCAAATAACTCAATTTTTGTTTCTCCTGACCATAATATTTTATCTCCAAAACTTGGTTTCTCCAAATGTCCCTTGGCAAATTTCAGATGATTCTTGACATGAATCGGCTTTAACAAAGGAGTTTTTCTTAATTTTTCGCAATTGGAATCTTTTCTTTCGAAGCACTATCCTAATTGTATTTTTGCATGCACGTGTCCCAGATGTTTCTAATGTTTTCTGGAGTTCAGAATGAGTTATTCGTGGACACTTATTCACTTCACGGACCAAAAGTCGAGTCATACGGTTAGAAATTTTGAAAGGAAGCCCTGAACGTGGCAGATTTGAAGTGCACTGGTAGGATTTCCATTTACGAATCGTGTCACCGACGGTTGAAATTGGAATATTCAACATGGTTGAAATTTTTTTATACCACGAACCAGCTGAACAATTGATTTTCTTGTCTTTTCCGGCAATTATGCAATTTTAGACATTGTATGAACAGTGCGACTAAATTGACTAAAATAAATAATACACGGTCAAGAGTTATCTGGATTTACAAACTTTCTGAACAATCATATGACAAATATTTGGCTAAGTAAAACTATTTTTTTCGTTGTGTTGGATACTTTTGCGTAGTTATATATGATTTTTGATACGAGATTTGTATTTATCATACAAAAATACATTAGAATATTACTTTGTTATTGTTTTTGTTTTCGTGTAATAAAAATAAATCAACTTTTTGCTTTGTACCGGATACTTATTTCTTCCACTGTATATATGAAGATTCTTTCTTAGAACTGCACACCTGTGAAACTCTTCCGTTTCTTTGCTTTCCAGTTGACTACACTATGGTCGTTTCAAGTCCAATGTAAACAAGTTCATGATGAGCCGTCCCCTTAAGTCATCCAATTTACCAAATTTCCACTACTAACGATTACTACGATATTGTATCATCGACTACTGTACACTAATTAACCTTTATCCTCGAGTGGCCCCCGGATCTTGATAAATAGTGATTCCTTGCTAAATATGTGTGTACGTATGTGTATATCTTTCCCTATACATAAATTTAACTGTTATATTTTATCACCTAAATATTCCCTAAAATTACAAATCTTCATTATGTTCCACTTTAAACTTTTTTTTCGCTCTTGATATCAAGCCTGCTACTGAATTGAACATTGAAGTGAATACTTCAAGTTGATACATAATTGTTGTAGCCTCGGAAGGGTCCACACGAAAACACGGACACTGAAGAGTTAGAAAAGGTAAAATATATTGGGGAAAAAACACAGCATATACAAAGAGCAACTCTCATAAGTACCACCAAAATGGCGGACTACGAAAGTACACTGACCATACCGACTCTCAGTTAATTTATACAGTTTGGAAGAGTTAATCTTCAGTGCACGGGTGAGTCTTCACAACTATATATCAAGGGGTGCGAGTTCCGTTATAGAAGCCTTGACTGAATTTGAATAAAATAAAATACGCATCAAGTGTGCTTGAAAGGCAATTACAGCGCAATATTACGCAAATAAACAAATATTTTGTTTATTTTCGTAATATTGCGTTGTAATTTGGCTTTCAAGCGCACCTGGTGCGTATTTTATTCAAATTAAATCAACGCTTCTATAACGGAACTTAAACCCCTGACATTAATTTTGTGTAGTCAATCACCGTTCCGACATTTCAAAATACAACCGCTGAAAGACAATGCGCAGATCCTTATTGACTTTTTCCCCCCAACTTTACAACATGTCGAGGAAAAAAGAAAAGATGTACAAAATACTGATGCTGGAAATATATTTAAATTATGAATTTCATACAAGTAAAATATTTTTTTATTTTCGTAATATTGCGTTGCAATTTGGGTTTCAAGTGCACCTGATAATATATGATGAGAATAATGGAAATAGTATTACGACAAGATAGAGAGATAAAAAAAAAGGAATAAACCAAGTTATATGTTCAACAATTCGTCTTTATTGCAAGACTTTCTCTGGATGAGAAAGTTTCGCAATAAAGATGAAACTTTGATGAACACATAACTTGGTTTGTTCTTTTTAATTTTCTTTTTCTCTCAGATTATATATATATATATATATATATATATATATATATATATATATATATCAAGCCTGGGTGCCCGGCGTTGCCCGGGTGTTTGGAGGTATGTGTTGAGTAAAAAAAAAAAAAAAAAGACTGGTAGTAGGCAGGCAGGCTCGAACTCACACCGTGAAGGAAAAAAAACGTAAAAAAGCGTGATGTCTTTGTTGTTGCGCCCATCGCCAAACCGGAAGTGACGTAGGTTTAAATTAAGGCTAGCCTAGAGATTGGCTTTCGAAAATACCGACGAAAAAATCGACTCCTCCCTGTAGAAAAATACCCAGTTGAGGGCGAAGTAATTAATGTTTTTAGCCAATTTTTCGATATTTGTCGTCCGAAGGGTCGAGCTTCAAACAATACCGATCTCATGAAAATTCGTCGCCTCTGTCGAAAGTTTTAGGCAGAGAAACATACACACATACATACATACATTTAAACAGACAGGTGAGATTTATATTATAGATTATATTGGACGCAATATATAGTAATGATTTAAAAAGTTAAAAAAAAAAAATTTAAAAAAAGACTCGTGCGCCACCGCCGAGAATCGAAACCAAAACGTTCATCTCACGATTTAGTTTTTGCCTCTGTCGTCAATGAATTGGCTATGAAGACATGTTTACTCCAAGGTTGAAAATTAAAACACGACCTAATAGCTACTACGTTATGCATTTGTAATGCTGGCGTTCAACTTTCACCTAGCAAATTTCATTTTTTTTTTATTAATTTTCACACTTTTGCATCGATTTTTCCGAGCTTAAACCCAAATATAAATTTCGCATGGAGTCAAATACCTTATATATAGTTTCATGTCTGTAGACAAAACACTCTAGGAGTTTGTTACGCAAAATTTTTGTTAAATATATATACGTATACATAAATATGTATGGAAAGAGGTTTGTGTTTACTATAACCTTTTTACGTAAATATTAAGCATAAATCATGTAGAATATCAGCATGAATATAATTACACGTAATAGTTAACTAATGATGATTATCCTATAAGAAAACCGAAAAAACTAACAAAGAATTAATTAAAATGAATGTTTAAAAGAATATGCAAATTAGCTAGATATTTTGCTAGAGAATACAAGTTCACGACTCATATAACAAAGTCGTATTTTCTTTTGAAATAAATAGAAAAAAAAAGGTTTTTAATATGAATATCAATACACACAAAAACTAATTTGTGGGAGTAATATATATATATATATATATATGTGTGTGTGTGTGTGATAGACTCTCCCTACGATTTCGACGTATGAGCTTCCGTCACAACAACTAAGTTGCTTGGAAATCCACACAGATGATTTTTTTATAGTGGTGAAGGCTTTTTGTAGAACCATCCACACTTTTTGGTATTACTGCTAACCTTTGTTGGTGCAAACGACTGCCACAGGACAGAGTATACAGCAGACGGCAGGTTTTTATATCAGAGTTTCCTTCCCCTAGATACATGTCTTAACGAAGACTGGGGTGCTCTTCCAATGAATTAATGCGCCCCCAGATACCAACCTGAAAATTTCTGCGATTCGGCGCCGTACATATAGCGCTTAACCTTCCCAAATGGCCAGACTCAATGTTGCTTAACTTCGGTGATCAGTCGAGAACTAGTGTGCCAATGGGATTGTGCTATATATATAATAAAATAAAAATGATGTTTAGTATTTACTAAATGTTTTGTTTGTGTTAATGTTCGAGCCGGTAAAGAGTTAATGTGATTATACAATACGGAAGGAGGATTTTATGTTTTTTTTAAACCAAAGTTTGAGTTAATTTCGTGTCCTAATCTTATCTGTTTAAAAAAAGAAACATGTTATCTGGTTTTATCATTTTTATTTAGACAAAAATTTAAACTGACAATTCGATGAAAAAAAAGATTTTATTGTTCAAAACTTTTTAATTTTATGATGTTAGCATGACAAAGTAAATTACAACAGCTTCACCAGAAAAAAACCCAAGACACATAACGGTAATTTCATTTAAGAAACCGAAATGGTATGTCAGAAAGCATTTCCATGTAAATCTTTTTGATTCTAATCTTTCTAAATTCGTACATTAGTCCATTGAATAAACTCTAATTGAAACATTATCGACGGTTTTTCTTCTGTTTTTAAAAGCTACCACACAAACTGTGTTAGCTGAATGATTATAACGATTCTGAAGTTTTTGTTAGATGAGGATTGATCATTCAATTATTTGGACTCTTCAAATTACTGTTGGTATATTGGGTGTTATTTGCACAACGTTTCGTTCGATGTAACATCCGACCTGACGAAACGAGAGCATGCTACCCCCGAGAATTAAAGATTCCGTTCAAAATTCCGTGCACATTCCAGAGTTTGACATAAGATTGCCAAGACAAGACAAGATGCACCCGAAGAAGGTCGGAAGTTACATCGACCAAAACGTTGTACAAATAGCACTAAAGATTATAACAGCAGTCCAATGAATTCAAATAATAAAGGATCGAAACTTAATATTACAGTTTGCTTATGAGAATCTGGCAAATAACGAACCACTATAAGTTACTTTGTTATCGCCATAGACATTGCGTAAACAGATTCTCTTTATTAGATCTTTTTAAATATAAGTATTACTCTTTGAAAGCTTCAGTTTATTGCCAGTTCCGAAGCAAAGGTAAGCTAACACGCATTTCAATAAAGATCCTTATAGAAACCAGCGCAGCTTACTTTACTAATTAAATAAATCTCAATATGCAATTACTTTGATCTGCAAACTTTTTATAGCGTTATTATAAATACAAAAAAAAAAAAAAAATTAATTAAAAACTATTTTCATTGGCGTAAACATTTGCGAGACATTTTGTCAGTTAACAGTTTCCTCCCTGGAACCTTACATTAAATCTGTTGGCTTCCGCGCACATTTGTGTTCTTATTTACTTGACTCCCCACGAGGGCAGAGTTGGACACAAGGTCGGTTTTTAATGTGGGGAAACCCAGATCCCCATAAAGGGACACTCTGGATAGAAACAAAGATAAAAATTGTCTCAGTAATGAAGGATTTCTCCTCCCCTGACAGAGGACAGAAAAAGTGAAGTATAGCATCAGAACAGATACTACACTGTGATAGCAACAGTGGTTGCAATAGTGTATATTTCGGGCCAAGATCTGTTTTTCAGATGCTGCACTTCAATTTCTTGTTCTCTCTCAATGGAGGAGAAATCCTTTACGACCGAGACAATTTTTAATTTTTGTTCTTTTTCTCCACATTAAAAAAAGACCCTGGTGTTTAATTCTGTCCCATGGGGAGGCACTGTAAATAAGAACATTGGTAAATAAACACATGCGTTTATTCATGTGTGTTACGAACAGACAGCAGCATTATTAGAAGTTGCACACACACACACACACACACACATACACACACACATAATTGAAAAAAATATTAGGATTTGAATTACATTTTTCAAGTAGTTATAAGCTTTTTTTTTTGGAATCGAAATGAAACCATAACCCTTATCCCTGAGTAGCTTCCGGGCCTTGATTAGTGGTGACCACCGTGTAAAAAAAAAAAAAAAAAAAAAAGCTTCGAAAGATAGTAAGTTGATTTATTCAAATTCATATACGGTATTTTTTAATGGCCGATTCTGATACACCTAGTGGAGCAGTTGATATCGGATCCGCGTTGCAACCTGCGGGTTGCATGTTCGCACCCATGTAATGAATTTATTTTATTTATATTTTTGTTTGTTTGACGTTTTAACATTTAAACAGGGTTGCGCCTTACGATATATACGTGCAACGTTCGTGTTTTTTTTTCTCTCCATTTTTCCCAGCTATTTGTATTATCGAATTCAAACACTTTTATTTTTTTTCCGCTTCTTATTTATTTTTTGGAATCGAAATGAAACGATAAACCTTCATTTGTTTTTTGGGTGTTTCCTTTTAGTTGTTCTTTGGGGTTTATTTTTATTTTGGTTTTATTTTTTATTTGTTACGGTGGTAAGTGAACTATTTTAAACCAAGTACTGCAGGAATTAATAAAAATAATAATTGATAAATACACGGAAGAATTTTCGTTTCATTCCCTTAGGCTAGGATTCCATGTTTTTGTTCTTATATAAATTTCTGATTCTTAATAAAATTTAGAGACGAACTATTCTTAGTCGCGGAGGCCAATAAGTAACCAGTCAACATTACCACAGCACAGCTTCAATGGTTAAATGCGACATGTTTCGCCTTTCTTAACCCAGGCTGCCTATTGCGTTCCGATAGTTGTTCTTACCATGAGGAGTTAAGGGTGTCTATTCTGAAACCGGTTCGTAACAGGAGGTTGGAGGTTGAGCAACAGCAGCAACAACAACAACCGTACTTTAATTTTTTCGAGGGGGGCACGCTTCCACTGAGTAACGCTGGTTAGCGAGTACTTCTAGTTTTAAATAAATGGAGCATTTTAAAGGCCCAAATATTTTATAGGATTTGAAATCTGCAACCCTTTTCTTTTTTTTTTTTTTTTTTTACAAAGGCATCACCACATTATCAAGGCCCAGAGGCCACTCAAGGATAAGGGTTAAAGAGTGTACAGTAGAAGTTGGTCAATATAGTAATCATTAGTAATGAAAATTTGGTAAATTTAATAACTTATATGGAACGGCTCATCAAGAACTTATTTACTTTAGACTTGAACAAAACCATATTGTAGTCAGCCGGAAAGCAGGAAAACGGAAGACAATTCCACAGGCGTGCAGTTCTAAGAAAGAAGCTTTGTTCATGGAATCTACGTTTAGGTTTAGGCACAGATAAAGAGTGGGGGAAATTATTGATAGTGTTTACAGCTAGACGAGTGTTTCTTGTGAAAGTTTGGCGAGGGGGGACCATAGATTGAAGCTCAGTTGAACACTTTCCATGAAAATAACGATACATCAGAGACAAACTCGCAACATCTCTTCTGTGAGATAGAGGTTGCAAGGAGGAGAAAAGGACATCTCCTACGAGGCTACGAAGTCTATTTTGAACTCTATCAAGGCAGGACAAGTTCTTTCTAGCAGCTCCTACCCAGATGTGGCAACAGTATTCCATCCTTGGACGTACCTGGCTCTTATATAGATAGAGAATAGCATCAGCAGTGAGATATCTACTGGATCGATAGAAAGATCCCACCATTTTTCCAGCGGCCTTGGCAACAGATTTGATATACGTGTTCCATTTAAGATCAGGAGTAATGGTCAAGCCCAGAAGCTTGTCAAAACTTGAGGCCACCTGAAGACGAGAGCCATTCATTTCAATTGATGACAAATGTGGATTAGAATGTTGATGATGTAAAGAGAGAAGCTTGGTTTTAGATGCATTAAAAGTAACCAGCCACTCCTTTCCCCATTGTACTACGTGCTCAAGATCAGAGGAGAGAGAATTGGAGAGAACTTGCTCGTTTACTGTCTTAGATGTGGTACCATAAATGGTAGTGTCGTCAGCATAAATGTCTACAAATGATGTAAGGATATGATTTGGAAGATCATTAATGTAGATCAGGAAAAGAGTTGGGCCCAGGATGGATCCCTGAGGGACACCGGCATTAATACTGTGAGCTTCTGATTTTTGCCCCTCAACTACTACTCTTATGAACCTATCAGAAAGAAATGATTTAATAATTGAGAAGACTTTTCCAGCTATACCATAGCTAGCGATCTTATGAAGTAAACCTTTATGCCATACCCTATCAAAGGCTTTAGATATGTCAAGAGCAATTGCCCTAGAAAGATTGCCACCGTCGAGAGATTTGCTAATCCTATGCGATATAACTGTAAGGACATCTGCTGTAGATCTAGCAGAACGGAAACCATATTGAGTGTCACTAAGAAGGTTATTTTTGTTGAGATGTTTGATTACTTCTGTATTTAATACAGATTCTAGCAACTTACTCATGACGCACAGGAGACTTATTGGCCTGTACTGAGAGGGGGATGAGCGATCACCTGAATTCTTAAATACAGGGCATACTGATGAGATTTTCCAGGGAGATGGGAAACTATTCTCCTTAAGACAACGTTTAAACAGTTTTGTAAGTATGGGCGCTAGTTCAGGTTGAAGTTTTTTGAGTACTATAATTGGAATACCATCAGGGCCAGTTGCTTTACTCGAATCAAGGTTTTTGATTAGCTTGGCAACATCACGTACAGATATACGTATATCACATAGCGTGTTTTCTGATACAAGAGGAAATATTGGGGGTTGGCAGTCTTGGTCGCAAAGGGTAGAATTAGCTGCAAAGTTCTTGACAAAGAGTTTGGCTTTGTCTGATGCTGACGAGATTACCTCAGATCCATTGATAATAGTTGGGATGGAGCACACGCTTCTGTTCAGGATTCTGTTTGCTATTTGCCAAAACTGGTGGGAACCAAGCCGCTGCTCAGCTACTTTGGACTTAACAGATTGAGCATACAACTCTCTTGCGTTCCTTATTACTTTCTTACAATGGTTGCTGACAGTCCTGAAAACGGCTTTAGTTTCCATACATCTATTACATTTGAAGCAGTGGAAAAAGTGATTTCTGTGCGCAATGGCAGCAGCACATTCTGGAGAGAACCATGGCTGGCTGTTAGGTTTTTGCTGAAACTTTTTAGAGGGTATGAAATGGTCAATACCTACAATTAACCATTCAGTTAGGTCTAATACTATAGAGGACACATCCTTTTTAAACATGGAATGCAGAGGTAGATCAGATATAAATGTACGGAAGCTATCCCAGTCAGCCTTAGTGTATCGATATACTGTACGATGAAGAGGTACGTCTGGGGACTTATTACATTTCATTTTTATCTTAATTGATACAACAGAGTGGTCGGAAGATCCAAGAGGCGACAGAACAGAAACTGAACATAGTTCAGGGCAAGTTGTGAGAAAAAGGTCTAGTAGGCTCGCATACTGGCCGTCATTATCGGGCACACGGGTAGGTTCCTGAACAATCTGAGTGAGGTCATAGGCAATGGAGAAATCATGACAGAACCTCCCCTCATCATCGGTCTTGTTTGAGTGGGTCAACCATTCGACGTTGTGAACATTGAAGTCTCCACATACGTGAATGTTAGCTGAAGGATAAGTAGAAAGGACTTGGTCAATTTTCTCAGATATGCTTTGAAAGATAGTAACTCCGCTGTTGTGGGGGCGATAGAGAGTAAATATAAATGCAGTAGTGTGAGCTAAAGCAACCCGGAAGCACATATAGGGTAAGTTAGGATTTTCCCTGTAGATGTCCCTCCCACATGGAAAGCTATCTTTAATATAGGCACATATTCCATGCCCATGGCGATCTTGGGGGTCAGATTTAGAAGTTAAGTTAGAGTATCCTGTAATTGCAAACTCATCAAGGGAAATAGCCTGTCCAATGCCAGTTTCACTTAAAAATAAAAGGTCTGGTTTAGTCTCCTGTAATTGGGTTTCAACCTCTGGAAGGTTAGAACGTAGACCCCTGATGTTGGAGAAGGAGACATGGTAGTAGGGGTCTACGTTGGAAGTTGGAGAACCGGGTTTAATCGTGTATTTTTTCTTGAAACTTGTCATGATGAAATTTTGGAATTTGTGGACTAGGTCGACAGATTTACTTAGAGCAGGACAGAGAGGGGAAACTAAGAGAGAAAAAGAAACGAAGAATTTTTTTTTTTTGTACCACATGATAAGGTAAAGCCGTAACAATTACCCACTAGTATGGCATCGAGAGGCCCCACCAGAAGCTACTGCATGGTCCAGATTCCATTCACCCAATGGCAATACAGCAGCCCCAGTACTTTGCACCTGCTGATAGGACAGCCTCCTTAGTGGTTAATCCAAGGTTCGGGTCCCTGACTATCAGGCGGATAACGTCAGCCCAGACAAAACGTTTACCTCCAGCACCCTTACTAGTGACATGGCTACAAGGATAGACATAGAAACAGAAAATTTCCACCAACTCTGCCAACTGTTCGCGCAAAAATACTGCCAACCTAGAAAACAGCTTTTTCTTCTCCCTTTGTCAGAAAAATCACTCTTTTGTTAATACAATGATTAATAAGGTCTTCTGGATAACTATTATTATTGAATATTTCACCGATCTTATTTAGTTTAGATTCTAGTCTACTAGGTGAAAGGAAAAACAATTCACATACAGGCCAAGAATGGGAAGAAAGTTATCCTTCTCACTTTTCCATAGAAAAGCCATAGAAAAGCCCACGCGTGTTTTTCACAAGATTTAAAGACCGTATTTCCTACACAAATTATTCTAACATGAATAATTTTACAACAACTGGGTCAAGTAATGTTCCCAATACTATAATATCTACAACTTGCTATGACAATGGCAAATAAACCAATCTCCATCTCAAATGTGTGTGTGTGTGTGTGGGAAATGCATGAGATGACGTCTTCCTGAAACCGAGCAAAACCATGCATCACCCTGATACCAGTCTGAAGGCTTGGACGACTTCGACAGTCAGTAAAGTATTTTTGTAGAGAATCAACCTCTAGACACGATAAGGTTTCATCAAAGACGATCGTATTTCTCTTTCTACATTGACTAGATTTTTTTTTTTTTTTTTTTTTTTTTTTTTTAAATTTTCACCCCAAACAAGGCACATTGCCACTGTGGTGTAGGGGGCTACTATCAGAGGCAGCAGCTACTGGGGCACTATGTTGGGATTTGGACAGCAAGATGTCGGTTCACGTTACACTTGAACTTATGCATGTCAGTACAGTTGGGGAAGCAGGGACCTGGAATGGAATTCCAAAGTCTAGCGGTTCTGGGGAAGAAACTATTGGAGTAGAAAGATCTTTTACATCTAGGGATTTCTACTGTGTGGGGGTGGATTTTGCAGCCTGTCGGGTCTGTCGAGGGTGTTCACGTCGTGGGGGCACAAGTGCTTGCAGTTCGTCAGAGCATTCACCATTATAATACTTGTAGAACAGGCAGAGGGATGCAACGTTTCGTCGATGCGACAGAGGCTGAAGCTTAAATGCCAGTTCAGGTCCTGTCAGATTTGCGACTCTCTTTTGAACCCTGTCAAGGAGAGAGAGACTAGTAACCGATGCACCAGCCCAAATATGACAGCAATACTCCATACATGGGCGAATGGTTGCCTTATAGAGGTACAGGATACTTTCGGGTGTTAGTAGTTTTCTAGCACGGTAGAGAGAGCCCACCTTCCTTGCAGCGGCCCTGGTAATGCCCTCGATGTAGTTGTTCCAACTCATGTTTCCTGCGAACGTTAGGCCAAGGAGCTTGAAAGACGTACTCTCAGATAAAGAGTCGTTGGCCATTGCTATAGGTGGTAGAAAAGGCTTCTTGTAATTATTGAATGAAACTAGTTTAGTCTTGGCGGCATTGAACGTGACCATCCATTTTTGTCCTCATTCCACTACAGATTGGAGGTCATCTTCTAGTGTTTCTGTCATTTCTTTAGATATGTGTTCATTTGTTTTCCTGTCATGTCTGTTATAGAGTGTGGTGTCATCAGCATATATACCCATCTCAGAGGAAATTTTGTCGGGGAGGTCATTTATGAATATCAGCAACAGTAGAGGTCCAAGGATAGATCCCTGGGGCACTACCGCATTTATATAATATTGTTTAGATGTACGACCGTCGAGGACAACCTGGATTTTTCTCTTATCTAAGAAGGATTTAATTATGTTAAGTATTCTACCAATGATACCGTATGATCTAATCTTCCTGAGGAGACCCTCATGCCATACCCTGTCAAAAGCCTTAGACATATCTAGAGCTACCGCTCTGCCCTCCCCCGCTTTGTCCAGTGAATGGTGTATACGTTCAGAGATTACAGTTAGGATGTCTGCTGTGGAACGGGCTTGTCTAAATCCATAGTTTGTCAGTCAGAAGCTTAGCATCTGTAAGGTGACGGGCTAGAGCATGGTTAATTAAGGTCTCAAATATTTTGGCAAAAAGTGGGAGGCTAATGGGGCGATAATTTAATGGGTCAGTTCTTTCACCAGAATTCTTGAATACTGGTACCACAGAAGCAGTTTTCCAACAGCTCGGAAAGCAAGATTCGTTAAGGCATTTGTTGTAGAGTTTGGAGAGAACTGGAGCTACTTCAGCTGAGCACTTTTTTAATAGCACAGCTGAGATGAGATCGGGTCCACATGCTTTTGAAGTGTAAAGGTTTTTTATGATTGCATGTACTTGAGCAGGGGTTATTTGTAGATCGTCTAGCGTGGCGTCTGTCCGCATAGGAAAGTCAGACAGGGGGTGGTTGGAAGGGTCCAGTGTGGAGTTTGAGGCAAATCGACTGGCAAGCATGTTAGCCTTTTCGGTTGCTGAGCAAACAACCTCGTGATTGTTGGTTAGTGGGGGAATTGTTGATTGCCCATTATTTACTACACTGTTGTAGATTTTCCAGAACTCACGCGTTCCTAGTTTTTGTGCTTCGATGCGTTTTTTAGTGGTTTCCATAAATTCTCTCTTAGCTGTTGCTATTTCTTTCTTAACGTTACTTCTAGCTTCTATGTACTTTTGTCTGTTTGAACTGGACTTATGTTGGTTAAATCTGCGGTATGCATGCTGCCTTTGAGCAATGGCAGTTGCGCAAGTTGAAGTAAACCATTGGGGAGAGTGGGGGGGTCGCTATAAAATTTCCGCATGGGAACATGCGCTTCGATTGCAGTTTTTAACCATTCAGTGGTCTCGTTTACACACTGTTCAGCAGGAAGAGAAAAAATATTTCCCATGAGGCATTTTTGATAAGATCTCTGATGGCTTCCCAGTCAGCCTTTTTATAATATCTCGTTGTTTTGAGCGCTGGCTCTTCAGTTTTGGCTCTAGAGTTTAGGGCGATTTCAAACATTATCACTGCATGATCAGCGTTCCCAAGTGGGCTATCGGCATTCGTTATACATTAATCAGGAACTGTGGTCAAAAACAGATCTAAAAGTGATGCGTGTTGTTCTTCCTGGTCAGGGAAACGGGTTGGAAACGTAACAATTTGTGATAGGGAGTGAGATATAGAGAAGCTATGAGTTGTGTTGCCTGCTGCATCTGTGTAAGTAGAGAATCCAAGCCAGTTTTTGTGATGGACATTAAAGTACCCAAATACATGTACTTGGGTGCTAGTGTCGATGGAGAGTGCTGTGTCTATACTGTCAGAGACTTTGTTTATTATGGTGCAGTCTTGGGTCGAGGGAGAGCGGTAGAGAAAGTAAAAGTAGCTAATGTTGTGTTGCATAATTAGTCTAAAGCACATAAAGGCTTGATCATCCGATTCTAGGTTTGTTTCTCTAGTCAAGGGAAGGGTATTATGAATGTAAACTCCAAGTCCGTACATGTGTCTGTCAGAATCCTTACAGCAGAGTGGGAGATATCCAGGCATGTTAAAGTAGTTAGAAAGGATGGAGGAGTGTAGGTTAGTCTCACTTAGCGCTAAGATATCCGGGGTATTTGTTAGGAGAAATGCTTCAACATCAGCTAAATTAGTTCTAAGCCCACGGATATTTGTGAATGCAAGCCTCAGGGGAGGAGGCATGTTGGATTTGTTTGACCCTAAGCCTGGTTTAAGCTTATTTTTAGATTGTACTGTCATCATATTTTTTTACGAGTTTTAGTTAGGTAAGGGGGAGCTGAACAGGAGGTTATGCAGAGTATCACACATGCATCGCAAGTAGACCATCAGCTGACCCTGCTTCAACTAGGACTGTGGCCTCAGGAAAGCCCACCAGGGATGAGTGCAGGGTCCCTTTCCATGCGCGACATGGCACTACAAACATCCCAATATTATACAACTGTTGATGGAGCAGCCCCTCTAAGCGCTACCAAAGAGTTAGGGCTCCTGTACTACTAGTCGGAAACAGCAGCCAGTAACTGTCAATCTGGTACCCTCAACCCATCAGAGGAAGGTCAACCCAATCTAATTGCTCAGGCATATGTGGTACTCAAGCACTCTCAAGTGCCCAGTTTTAGGGGTGGGGTGTGTCGGGAGTTGGGAAACGGCATTCATTGCCCTAGACAAGAAACAAGATCTACCACTGGGTGTTTCTGTTGAAACACTGTGATAGTGTCTCTGCGCCTGACTAATAGGCAAAGAAGGAGTATGGAAGCCGGGCGATAGACAGAACCTATCTACTCCTTAAGCAAATTAGGTTTGCAAACCAGTAATTTGCTTGAGTCACCAGCTCTAGGAAGCTTGTCATCCGAGACTGAAGAGGCCTCCCTCCCCTTTGGTTTAGTTTCAGAGTTTTCCTTCTCCTAGACGGATGATCTGGGAAGATCTACTGGGTTCGTCAGCACTGAGAGGGTTTGCTCCGCACCTGGGTTCTAATCCAGGTATTTCTGTGACCCCGTGTGGTTAGTTAATGTTACTGGGTTAGTTTGTAGAGGTTATATATCTGCTGAATAGTTACACTCCTCAAATTTAATTAGGGGCATTGCTATTTCATTGTTACTGGATAGAGGGGGTGAGTAGAGTCATGCAGTGTAAGCAACTATGATTGTAAGAAGGCTTGTTAGAAAGGAGATAATGTGGTTTGAGGCTTTCCTTTTTATATATATTTTTATTTTATTCATGTTGGCTTGAGTCTAGGATAACATTAAAGTGTGAGTAGGTGTTAAGAATTGAACTACGAGTTGTGCTCAAACTATATTTAGATGTCAGGAGGGCTTGAGATGCGAGTGCAATATAGTACGGATAAAACTAAGTTTTGAGTCATGTGTAAGTAATCTGCTTTCTGTTGTCCATTCTGTGCATTTGCTTTACATTTCGTTCAACAACTGTAATGCTACAGAGTGTTAGAAAGTGATTCATAAAAAAGAAAAAAGTTGTCCAATGTTTAAAAAAAAAAAAAAAAAAAATAAAGCCATGGCAATGGTTAGAAACGATTCACCAAGGTCCACAACGGCAGTAGGATGAATACTCGGAAATAGGATGGCTAGTCAGCTTGGAGTAGCCGAGTAAGACAGAAGATCCGGACATAGGATTTCCGATCTTAATGTCAATATATTTAAAAAGTGTTGAGTTAGTTCAATTTTTTTAAAGTTGAAGGCAGTCAAGTTAGAGAAGAGTTTTAGCAGAGGAAGAGATGAACTGATCAACCGACTGACCATGTCTCGACAGATAGCTATTAACAGACAACGCATGGTGGCCCTTTAACACACACACTGTGTACATTTGATTTATACATGATGTATCCGGGCTGGTTTTTTTCTAATATTCAGTTAAACATGTGAATTTAATACTCACAATTAAACATGTGAATCTAATATTTACAAGGAGCAAATGAATTAGTAGATGCATTTAAAATGCTTAACACCATATAATTGTATTTTAAGTATGAAAAACAATTGAGAGTGCATGATCGCATTTGGCGCAACAGATAATGGTGTTGCTTAACAATAACATCTAAGTGACAGTCTTCTAGAAGTTTGGAGGATTCAAATTTTTCTACATGCAATAACTAAGAATAAAATGGGGGTGAAGGTGGCTAAATGATCAACGTACCGACTGAAAATCTGGGTGTGTGAAATTTGAATTCAGTTTGATTCACAGAAACACTTTCGGTAAAGGAGAACTTGACCCCCGTGTCAAACTCCCTGAAAAGGAGGCAAAAAAATAACTACGAATAACATAATTACTTAAGATTTCTACCCGATCATGGTTGATCGGATGAGAACAATTTACCACTAAATAAAGAGTTTAGGTCGAAATTCCGTTCAGGTTTCCGAGTTTGAAACAAAGATTCCAAGTTCGAAAATATGCACCTGAAGATAATTAAAGGTTAAATCGGTCGAAACCTTGTAAAAATGCTTACCAAGACAAGAATAGTAGTCATAATTGAGTTCTTGACTACAAAAAGCATTAGACAGTCGAATGGTAACTTTGTGCTTTTTAGCATGTTCATAATTTACCAAAGTGAACGCCGCCCTGCGCCCCCCCCCATTGGCCTATGTCCAATTTAATAAACAATATCATATCCGACTCGTCTGACCATTCTTCACTTCTTACCTGACGGTATTACTAAATTACAGATTTGGCTGTTTCAACGGACTGGAGGAAGCAATGAAAATTTATTGTTAAAAGCTGAAATATCTTTGGGAGAAAGAGAAGCGGCAATTTTTCTTGATTAACTCTGACCGCTTCGAAAGAGAAAGCTGAAAAAATAACAGTTACCCTGGTAATTCTTCGACCAAACAGAAGGATATTTATTAGCTAATCTATTGAGGATGGATTTAGCCAAAAGAAAATGATGAACCTGGAGAATATTGATGTATACATGTAATTAACGTTTTTTTTTAACATCAGCATCTATTATTACTTATATTTATACAAGACAGGTTTTAATTATAAAATGGACACTTAATTACTCAAATTTCGCTTGGACTCAAATCCTCTACTTGAAACAAATAAAAAAAATCATACGTTTTATTTTGTAAAATTTATGATTAAAAAGTATTGTCTTTTTCGTATACTTACTTTTTTATGGCGCATCAATTTCTTGAAGCACACCGAAGACCGATTCTTCAATCCCCACATTCTGTGTGTGTGTGTGCGTGTGTGAATGCGCATATGTTTTGCATAGTAAACTCTTGGCCCTTGGAATACAATTTCTTTTGAACAGGTTATTACTCGTTTCAAAAAGAATTTATTTAAAATATTTTGTCAAATTTCTTCGATTTAATTAGGATAATACTTTATCCTGTTTTATTACTCTTAATGGCAGATTTTTTGTGAAGAAAAAAATTTAGTAAATGTTTACTTGGGAGTTAAGACTTTTATCAAATAAGGTCAATGCAAATGCTCTCCATAAAAGTCGGTCAGGTCGAATCAATAGCTCCTAGATTAAGGATAATGTTCGTTTTGCGTTTTTTTTCTTCATATATATATATATATATATATATATATATATATATATATATATGGATAGCAGTTTCTTATTTAGCCGTTTACACTCCTTTTATTTAATTTACACTTGGCATTCAATTCGAACAAGGCAGATTGTCATTATGACATAAGGGGCTGCAGTGATTAGGGGTTAGATATATATAAATTTATATAGATCATTTCTTTTAAATAATTTAAAAAAGAACATTTTCTTTTGTTATCATGGATTTTACAAAAAAAAAATCAATAATTAAAAAACAATTATTTCTGATTTTTTTGTATGCATGTTTTCTATGATTAGGACACAAATTTATAAGAGCATCCTAAGTGGGGAGTTGTACAGCAAGACATTTGTTCACATTACATTTAAACTTCTGTATGTTGATAAAGTATGTTGCATATACAACATGCAACGTTTTATTTCCCCTCTTGTAAACGTCTTTTTCTTATGCCTTTTTAAATGCTCTCGTAAACCGTAGTACGAAACATTTGAGATTAAACATTTTTTCTTTACAGTACACATGTATAATACTCCCAACTAATTTTCTAGGAGGGGGCATCCAGAAACCTTATCGCTCACTTCTCTGTAGATTTAGTAAAAAGAAAGATATTCGCCACGTCTCGCAAGTGACTTCCTGTCCATGACGTAAAAACCTAAACGCATAGCTCTAACTAGAGTTCTAATTAAAAATTCCACTCTCTTAATTTTAAACCTTGCATGAAAATTTCCTATTACTTTACATGCCCTCCTTTAAATATTATATCATTTAATATTATTTGATTATGTATAGTATATTATTATTTTAATATTATTTGTGCCAATTAATGTTGGAATAAAATATCTACTATTAACAATTGATTGCATATGATTAATCGAACACAAGCAACTTAGACCTGGAGGAAATTGTATGTTCGTACATTTCCACTGTGGTATTTATAATTGATAACAATGGATGTGATAGGATTTGAACTCACCACAGCTTGTTATATTTTAGCTTACCTTTGGGCGTGTAAACCATTATACACTTATCGTGAACGTAGAATATTTTCGTCAGCTGATAAACCTATGTGGACGCCAAAGTTTGCAAAAAAGGATTATTCAAATGAGAGACAGTCACATAAAACATCGGAAAGACAGAGAAAGAGACAGATACAGATAATCAGTCCCACTACACCCGGTCACACTGTGCGTGCTGTACCGTACCCCTCCACCTGCTTAAATCCCGCCAGCCAAAAGAGATCGAAAATGTTCTTCAGAAATCACGGTTTCTTGACTTTTGATTGGTGTAATTTCCTCAACTCTTGACTTAAAAATTTTTCCACTCAAACCCGACCCACATAATCTATGACAGTATCCATTGGGGCAACTATACACATTCACATAATGATCGGCAACGTTGTAATCTTGTTTGAAAATATAGACAAGGATTATCTTTAACTCTTATTCACGCCAAACAAGACAGATTACCACTTGGGCCTAAAGAGCTACTGTTTGGGATCATATTGACAGGGGACTATGTGGGGAATTGAGCAGCGAGTTCTTTTTCGCACTACATTTAAACTTATGCATACTAATATTGTCAGGGAAGCAGGAAACATGGAGGGGATTCCAAAGTATAACAGTCTGAGGGAACACGTGTAAGAGTAGAAGGCTTTCCAGCATCACCGGATCTTTATAGTGTAGGAGTGAGATTTTGTTGCTTAACGGCTTAGTTGGAGGTATTAAATCTGTATATACTGAGGGTATATAACGGTTGTATAAGTAACGTGTCTGTATCATCTAGATATATATATATATATATATATATATATATATATATATATATATATATATATATATAAGACAGTATCCCTGAGTTAAAACTAAAAACTTATACAAAATACTGTTAGAAACTCATTCAATATCTGCTACCGTGACATATATTCGGTGGGTTTCTAAGAGTATTTTGTATTTTTTTTTCCTAGTTTTAACTCATTTTTCCAAACTACACCTATTTAACAGTCAGCTTGCCGCCATGAGTCTTGTTCACATATATCGATAAACACTGTATGATTTTCAGCCTAATTAAATGTTTTAAAGTGAGCAAAACCACTAAAAACTTTTCCAGATAGGTAAAAGAGTAACCTATCTTGCCTTTGATAACAGTTATATTTTTACTACTTTTTCCTCTGTTGATTATAATACAAACCCAAGTTTGTTAATGTAAAATACATGAATATAGTAAAGTTCCTAAATGTTTGTTCTCGAATGATTCATCAAGTTTAAGCTGTTGCTGTTGATTATCTTTCATTAATTTCGTATGAAGATGATTTTTTTTTGTTTTTGCATTCATTTGCCCAATATCTTTCTAGAAATACATTGGGTACGGGGGGGGGGGGGCGTGAATGTTGACAACATCCCGAGTGAAAATTTTTTTTCCTTTTTAAGATTTCAGCTTTTTTACAGGACGAACGAGAGGAGGGCGCAATAAAAACAAATTAATATGGTGAAAAGCTTCATAGTAGTTATCCTTATCATATTGCGAGCAACATCGGGTCTTCCTGCTGGTATTAAACTACACCTCGTTTCTTTTGCGTCATTTGTCTCTTAAGCTAAAGGAACAGTTAATGTTTATCGATTGTCTAAAATCTTTGAAAGAAAATGAAGATGTTAAATAACAGAAAAACTGAGTAAACTGAAAACTAAAAAAAAAAAAAAAAAAAAAAGGAATTAAATTTTTACTTCATGCAGTAAACGCAGGGGAAAAAGCGGAAATTGAAAACATTGAAATGTTCGAATCAAACTACTTTGAATGAAATATACAAATCCTCATAGTCGTCATCATCATTTGAACGTCTAAAAATTGACTTCTAACTAACTTATCTATGGCAAGATCTTTACTTATCCCTCTGTTTCATAGAAAGTTCATCATCACTCCTCCGTTTTCTTGATGTTCCACTGTAAACTGGCCTTGCAGCCTCAACAGTTCTGCATCTACTAACTTAGAAAATATTTGGCTATAACAATATTGGCAGGTAGTAATTAAAATCTATCCATACCCCAACAAGTATATATTATGCAAATTAAAATACACCTGCTTGGACGATTGTTTCTGGTTGTAAACAGTGTAACTTACCAAGTAAAAATAAACACTATTTACTTTCAGATTTTTTATATATATATATATATATATATATATATATATATATACACACACACACACACACAGATAACTATTAAGAAAAAAATTAAAAAATGAAAGGAACAGAAAACTTGAGAAAAAAAAAGGATATAAAATTAAATTTTATACATTTTTACTTTACGCAATGAAGACAAAACCGGAAGTGGAAACATCTTCATGATAAATATTAGAGGAAGATTATTTTTTCTCGAGGCAAAAATTCCATTAAAAAAATGGAAAGAAAATTGAAAGACGTGTTTTTCTTATTTTTCTTTGTGTATAAAATCACTTCATTGATTAGGCCTTCTGGCGCCAACTCTAACCGATTCTTTTTTTTCCATTTTAAATAATGAAAAGTGAAATAAAAAGTTGTTTTCTTTTGGCGTCTTACTGACTAGTGCACAAAATGTTCATTCTTATGCTTTGAGCTACTTCCAAAAGTAAAATATTGACAGTAGGAAAAGTTAATTCAATCAACTTCCTTTTTCCCGCTTTATTAAAGATAATGTTTAATGTAATGTACTTGTAACATTGCCATCAATGAAAAAAAAATGGAGAATCATTATAGCAACTTTACAACCGGGTTGCAGAGACTGAAGGTATATGGCTTGATTCTGATTCAAACTGTTGGAATTCTAAAATTTCTGACTCCTTTTCCGTCTCCGAATCTTAAGATTTCAAAGGTTCCGAATTTTACTTCCTCTCCTAGAATTCAAAAGTATCCGACCCCATTTCCTACTCTAACTCCTAGGATTCCCAAATTTTCGACTCCGACTTTGAGAATTCTAAAATATTCAACTATTGACTGCGACTCCTTATTTTAAAGTTTTTCAATATTCAGACTGTTGATTCTTCGGAGATAGATACAAAAAAAATTTAAAAAATCGACTGCTTCCAAAACTTCTGACTTCCTTCGACTCAGACCGTGTACATGTCTTACATATAATGTTCACAAATGATTTTAGAAAGGAAAACGCTACTTGAATATGTGCACTGATGTATCTGTGTGGTGGCGATTCGATTGCTTGGTGAGAACAGTGAAGGTGTTTTAATTTTATCTAAATATACAGTAAAGCTGTGATGAATCATGTCCTTTCTTGTCTCTTCATCTTCGGACAATTAGATCAGTACCACTCAGTTGGATTATTGCAACAGGTTGTTGCAGTATGGCATTCATCCTAGGCGGGTCGAACCCACTTCCTCCGAACGCGGAAGTGTTAAGAGAATATTAACGTTCACAGGCGGTCCCTAGTCGCCTGTAATGTTTTGTGCATTTTTGGCCAGGAAGTCAATATCTTCAGACAGCCTGATCTGGTAGCACTAGATACTCAAACAGGTATTACCACTCTGGACCAAAGTGGACTTGGGGAGCAATATTAACTAAGAGGCAACTCCACATTCCTCACAGTCCCCAAATAGAGCCCTCACCACTGGATGTCTTTTAAAGTCATACCCAAGATCCATGGCACAAGGTGGAATTATGAATGAACGATATTTCTGATAAAATAAGCGGTGAAAGGTTTTAGATTTGGACACAAGTAAGGTCGAAAAAAAAAATGATTCAATCCCCCAATGTCAGCAAGGTGAATGAGAGTTGGAAGGGGGCTTTCTATATGACAGCTCTAATATGTAAATATCTAAGCGCAGTATAAACTGATCAAGGTGCACAATTGCAAATATTGTTTTTTTTTTTTTTTTAATTAATTTTACAATTGTTATAGCATTCAAAATGCGTATTTGTGATCCTTTATCCTCTTCGTTTGTGTCGTTCAATCTACTGACTTTTAAGAGACGTGGGTATACTTCAGTATACGATGGTGTTGGTTTGTTGTCAGCGATCATCCGATAGAAGCCGTAGCACTGTGGTAAGCGTTACGACCCCGCCCTTCACAGATGTAGACCACTATTGAAAGTTGGCTGGAAGAGAATCTCATTGTCATGTCGATAAAATTGACAGCAGGTATATTAATGAAAAATATATAAATATAGTAAAGTTCATAAATTTTCATGTTGCCGAATGATTAATCAAGTTTAACTTTAGATAGTAATGCCTTGAAGAACACTGAAGACTAGAGCCCTCGGATATAAATTTAAACTGTAATAGAATCAAGTGTTAGCCCACAGGAAGGAGCCCCTTGATCCCTTCAAACTAACAAAAGTAAAATAAAAAATAAAAAAGCAAAGAGACCGCGAAAACCCATGTCCGCCTGTCCAACACGTGCTAACATTTAAAAGGGACGTTAAACCGATGCTGTTGTTGTTGAGTATTATTCATTGATTTCGTATAAAGTGGATGATTTTTTTTTCTTGAATTCGTTTCCGAT
This sequence comes from Euprymna scolopes, assembly GCF_053919585.1. Lineage (NCBI taxonomy): Eukaryota > Metazoa > Mollusca > Cephalopoda > Sepiida > Sepiolidae > Euprymna > Euprymna scolopes. The sequence continues at coordinate 102,060,837 of NC_136492.1, forward strand.
ATCTTTCTATTAAGAATTCTTTCTAGAAGGATATCGAGTACTTATGGAAGGTATCACGTGAAGGTTGTGTAAGAGTATCTTGTGTAGGAGACGGTGAGACTCGTCGTGGGCGACGAAGCGTTTCACTGAAGAACCACGGCAACACACAGCAAACCAACAAACAATGACAGCCACGGCGCGAAGGCAACTAACAAAGCTCAGCTGACTGCACGAATAGAAACGGAACCCAACGGTCACTGTACTGATCGCCACGAACGTCAGAACCCGACTGCCTCGCACCTCCAATGGACCGATTTTTATTACTCAAGATGGCCTAGCTAATTTGCATCCCCGCGAGATCTCGCACGATCCTGCGAGATTCCGTCTCTAATAAAAGCAGGCAGGCGCCATCTTGAAACTCTTTCTTCCACTGCCCCGACCACAGGATCAGCCACCACCCCACACGCCAGGCACACACGAACCCTCTTGCGCCGAGGGCTACGGTTAGTCTCACACTCCCCCCTGGTCTCCAGATCACATACGTGACACGGCGGACGTGGCCGTTTGATTCGAGCACTCCTGCGGAGGGGTATTGCCGGGACTTCCTCATCGGAGCTCTCAGAAGTGGCATCGGAAGCATCAGCATCAGCATTAGAGCTCGCAGTTGAGTCATCAGGTCCATGGGGCACAGGTTGGATGACTCGCTCCTTCCACTGCTCGCAGTTGAGTCACCAGGTTCGTGGGGCACGGGTTGGATCCATCGCTCATCGTCGGATGACTCGCTACTTCCACTGCTTGCCGATTGGTCAGCGCTTAGAGCGGGCCGGACATCCCTTTCGTAGAATATGGATTCCAATTCGTGGATGACACTGGTGGAATCCTGCCTTGCCAATTGGCGCCAAATCGCGAACCTCGTTGGCCCGCAGTCTATCAGCGTGAGGAAGTGTTGGCTGCCGTATTGGGTTATATCCATACCCAACCGACTCCAAGTCGTGTCCACTCCCAGCTGTCCTTTCCGCCATCTGGCTGGGGCGGGGTCGATGGACTGGCACGTTTGGCACTCCCTGACCACTGCTCTTACTGCGCTTTTTGGTATTGATGGTCTAGCCAACTTCACAAAGTAGTAGGTCCGTTGCACTCCGGGGTGCCCACTGTCGTGATGTATCTTCCTGATTTCGTCCTCCTCGACGGAGGCAGCACACAGAGGCAATGGCTTAGCTTCTTTCTTCATAGCCTCATACCATCTCCATGGTACCCGAGTGAGCTTGTCGGCGAGGTTGTAGTCCGAGGTGACGAGCACTACGTCTATGGACAGGTTGTACTCCGTCACCAGTTTTTTCACAGTCTCGAGCCTCCGTCTTATCAGCATTTCGCTGGCTGCCTTGGTGCGTGCCCTGGCCTTGCTCGTGAGTGTGTCCGACACCCAGTGGTGCACGCAAAGTGAGTCAGTGTGCACACGCAGTTTCTTCACTTCCCATTGAAGTGCCAGGTTAATGCCCTTTATTACAGCGTCGAGTTCTGCCAGGTTGATATGGGCAGCATCCTTTGCCGGTCGCAGCCAGCAGGCATCCTCAACTACGGCCCCATCTTTCTCCAAAACTACACCGATCACTAGAGAACTTGCGTCCACCCACACGCTCAGTTCGTCTCCCTGCATGCACCAGTCCCCTGTGGCGGGGTCATTCTTTTTCACACTAGCGACGGTCTCCTTTAACATTCAAACCAATAGTTCGTCGGTTATCTCATCGTCCCAGCCTTTGCTGACCGCATTTGCCCTCCTTTTTATGACGCCTGTCGCTGCACGAACCCATCCGCATACTGGAAGGTGCCCCACAAGTTTCCCGCACAGGGAGAACACGGCACGTCTTGTGTAAACGTCGGGTACGTCGGGAACTGCGGTTCCACGCCTCCACTTCAGGATCCCTCGCTCCTCTTGAACGCTCAAGCCCAATACGCGGGCACCATCCTCAAGCCGCTCAGAGTCCTTGCAGTTTAGACCAAACTTGGCAAGTTTGGATCTTACGCGCGAAGAGGACACGATATCTTCGTTCACGTATATATCGTCAATATACGCCGATGTTCCCTTTCTGATCCATTCTTCTTGTGACAACATGGCATTGACGATAGCCTTCATTATCTGGGGTGCTACGTTTAGCCCAAATCCGAGTCGCGTAAGACAGTATCTCTTCCCGGAAAACATCACTGTCTGGAAAGGCCACATCGCCTCGCCGATCCGGACCTGCAAGTATGCTTTTCTCAAGTCCAGTAGGGACACATTGGACCCCTGCCGGCGCCACTCTCGCAGCTTGCTGGCACAGACGTCGGCGTCCGCTGTGAACGCATCAACGTGCGCATTTAACTCACGGTAGTCCATTACCGGCCTCACCTTTGACTTGTTAGGTTGGGCAACTGCCATCAGCGGTATCAGGCCCTTGGGGGGTCCAAGTTTGTCGTAGGGGTATGGAATCAGCCAACCGTTCTTAATCCATTCACGGAGCTCGTTTTCGTATGCAGGCCTTATCTGGTCGGGCATACGGTACTCTGCCACTTTGTTTTGTAGTTTGGCCGGTTCCTTGTCTTCTGACCACCTCCAAGTGGCAGTCCACGCCTTCTTTTGGTCGTCGAATTCCGCACTGAAGTCCGGCTGGTCGACTCTTAGTGCTGCGCACACCGGGGGCCTATCCTGAAACTCTACAACGCCAGCGCGCGTTATGCGCACGCCGCCCAGGGCTTTGATGGCATCGTAGCCTAGCAACAGGTCAAAACTCAGCGGCTTTTCGCGTGTCACCAGCGCTTCGACGTTGGCCGAGTTCCCAGTTCTTGTGCGAATGTGTACCACACCCACGCCACAACACATTCGTATTTTTCCAGTGATGGTAGTTATCCTGACGTTCTTCTTTTTCCACGCCCGACAGAAGTCCGCACACTCTATGGTGCGGGAGCAACCGGAATCAAGGAGGGCTGAACATAACGTGTCATTAACTCGGACCTGAATGACAGGGAGCGCCTTGTTTATTTTCTGTTCGGGGAAGAGGTCGGCACTGGCACCTTGTCCCCGTCCCCGTTTCCCACACAGTCTCGGGCCATGTGCCCAGTCTTGTTACAGCGGTAGCAGCGAACAGCCGTCGACCGCCTTCTACAATTTCTTGCCATGTGGCCCCGCCCGTTGCATCTGTAGCAGATGACATCACCTTGCGGGCTGGGTCCCTGAGACGGTCCTTCGCCACTTGGTGGGGCCTGTGCGACGGCGACTACCGGTTCCTGCACCGTCGAGTCATCCTTCATTATTGTCCTGGCTCTGTCCACTAGGTCACTCAGCGGTAGTGAGGACATGGTAGAGGTTGCTCGCAGGAGCTGCTTTGCTCCAGCGGGGAGTCCTGACAGGAATTTGTAGGCTAGGGCCCTCTCGGGAAGACCGCCGAACAACACCGTCAGCTTCTTAAGTTCGGCGAGATACACGTCCACAGTTTCGCCCAAGCGTATAGACCTCGTCTCAAACTGCTCCCATGCAGTGGCGGGGTCAGTGGCGAACGCCCTGTACAACGCCGCCTTGATACTCGAGTAGTCACACTTCTCCTCAGCGCTGAGTTGCTGATATACAGCGAAGGCCCCGCCGGTCAGCCGCAGAGGAATCACGCGCTCGACATTTTTCACGCCGGACAACTGACAATGTAACTCGACCTTCTCAACCCAGCTGAGTACCGGGTCGGATCCGTTGAATTCCGGTATCAACTTTAGATCGAACCTATCCGCCATTGAAGAAAAGAAAACCAAGTTCGGAGTGGGGAGGCCGAAATAGCTTGTAAGAGTATCTTGTGTAGGAGACGGTGAGACTCGTCGTGGGCGACGAAGCGTTTCACTGAAGAACCACGGCAACACACAGCAAACCAACAAACAATGACAGCCACGGCGCGAAGGCAACTAACAAAGCTCAGCTGACTGCACGAATAGAAACGGAACCCAACGGTCACTGTACTGATCGCCACGAACGTCAGAACCCGACTGCCTCGCACCTCCAATGGACCAATTTTTATTACTCAAGATGGCCTAGCTAATTTGCATCCCCGCGAGATCTCGCACGATCCTGCGAGATTCCGTCTCTAATAAAAGCAGGCAGGCGCCATCTTGAAACTCTTTCTTCCGCTGCCCCGACCACAGGATCAGCCACCACCCCACACGCCAGGCACACACGGACCCTCTTGCGCCGAGGGATACGGTTAGTCTCACAGGTTGCCAACATCCCCGAGTGAAAGTGTTTCTGTGGAACGAACTGGATTCGTACTTGGCACACCCAGGTGGTCAGTGTCAATTATCACTTAGCCATCGTCACTGCTGCTGCTAATGATAATATTATAACGGACATCTATTTTAATTTAATTTTTATTCAAATTTTAATTAGTAACTTTTATGCGTATTCATTGGACTACTATTCTCATCTTGATTTTCACAGCGTTTCAGTCGATGTAACCTCCGACCTTCTTCAGGTGTACCTTGTCGAACTCCAGAATGTTTCTGTTGAACTCGAGAATTTGGACGGAATTTCGAGGGGAACCCTTTACTTCATGGGGGTAGCATGCTCTTGTTCTGTCAGCCATGACTGGATAGAGGTCCTAAGTAACTCGCAAATGTATATTTCGATCGCCCACACTGAGGATTGAACCTTCAACCTTCAGGAGAAGGTCACTTTTACAATTGATTTTGCCAGTACTCTAACCACTGTGCCACTTTTATGCATTCAACTGAATATCGTTCTCGTTATTGTGCTGTCGTTGTATTACATTGTGCGATGCATGGCGCAATAAACATGAGAAGTTAAGTAAATTCAAACCTAATCTATATATCTATGAAAGTGAGAATGTGTATGTGAGGACACTTCTCAACCTATATACTCAACGACTTATTATCTCTAGACTTGGAATTTGGTCTCTAGGATATTCAGATATGTGGAAAACTTTTAAATTGGTTTTCATCCGGGGAAAAAGAGCTGCAAAGAGGTAAAAATTTAAAAATTGGTACGTTGGATGGGGGGGTCGTCGGATTTTTATCTGTTTGCTAACTGTTTCACAAATGCACATGCGTGAATCAATCACATGACAGATTAATTATGTTAAGAATAAGTAGGTTTGAAAATACTTTTTAAAGATGGTGTCAATCTGGCCTAATAGTTATCGTACTTGACTCACTGTCTTCAGATTTTGGTTTCGATATCAGCTAGAGTATATTTTTTTTTTTACTTACAAGAAATGAATTGTTTAGAAAAAAAAACAATATTCGCATGCACATGTTTCAGCTTCTGTATGAATTAAAATATATTTATGCGTAATTTACGATAGGGCAACGCCGGGCGGCCTGATAGTTGAGAAATAATTCAAGAAATGTGAGCGCTTGAGTAAGAATCGAACTATAAACTTAACCAGTAAAAATGTTATTAAAAATAAAAGGGAAACGTGCTAATCGATTCTGATTACTGACTCCCCAATATCGATGCATTCTATCTACGTATACTAACAGTTGGACCATTGCAAAGAAACTAACTATAGCACGTAGTGGTTGAGCGTTTGTTACCAGATAATTTCTGGCTATCCAAATTCGAGTAGTGAAAGATTTCAATTATTGAAAAGGTCAAAATGCTGCTTAGTATAACAGGATGGACTAGAAATTGTCTCCGAGATTGGTGCGCGTGTCTTGCTTTTATGGCACCAAAAGTCAGTATGATAGACGGATGCATCGGAGAAAATTAAATACTACAGATTTGCCTTTCATTTCGTCGCTGGTGATGATGAGAAAATTGAATGCCATACAAAGGAAATAACTGAACGAGATAAAGCAGGCGTAAAAGCATTTGCGCCGACATAGAAATTCCATAGTAAGCCCCCCCCCTCCCCAATTGTTCACGTCGACCTTTTAGGTATGCAGTAAGCCTTCTGATACTTCAACTGCCATAAATCAGCTACAAGCTACAAATAGACAAAAAATTATAGTATTAAAAAAAAAAAAATTTTTTTTAAATAAAACGTAAGAGTGTAATAACAACGGCTAAAAATATGTATACTGACATGAATAGAACATGCATTGACGCACAGAAATAAGAAACTAGTGATTTCTGGAAAATCTGTAATAGCGTGATGAACAATCGCCAATCAACAATCTTCCTACTATCCAACCGCCATGATGTTTGCATGGCAATGGATAAGGCTAAAATGTTTGCTCGGAGTTCACCTAAAACTACCTTATATTTCATAACCCTAATTTCGTATGATCTGATCACCACCTCATTTCCATGCCCTGGTCATCATACAAAAAGCATCTTATCCGTGTTTTAATAATAAAGAAATGTTCTGAGCTAGCCCTTGTCATCTCTCAACTCTATAACAAATGCCTCTCTTCCCTGATAGCCGGAAAATTGCTTCTGTGGTACCAGTTTTCAAGAACTCTGATTAAGAAGCTGACCAATGAAATCATCACCCAGTCAGTCTCTTTCCATTTTTCACTAACACCTTCGAATCATAATTCAATCTAGCGATAGTTCACAACCTCAAAAATGCTAAACGTCTCTTTGACACCCAGTACGGATTTAGGCCATCGGGTTCTGTGGATATCTTAATGGTGATCCCTGAACACATATACCATACTGGATAAGGCAGATAAAACTAGGGTGGTAATACGATATATCCAAGGCCTTCGACAAGTTTTAGCATGAAGATCTAGGAAAATGCATTCATATGATATTGTATGAACCACATATTCTTGGCAAAGAAAGAAAGAAAAAGGAAGAACTAGGTCGTTCTCGATGGGTGTACAGTCAAAAACGTCACATTAATGCAGGTGTGTTGCAAGAGAATACTTAGCTCTTAATTTTTCCTAGTCTTTATAAACGATCTCTGATGGAATTGTGTTCGAGATGGGTACGTTTGCTAATGACAACACCCTATTCTCGACATGTGGGCAAATCGAACACTCACATATCTAAGACAATGGGTGAATCTGTAGAAAATGACTTCTAGTATGCATTCAATACTACAAGATAAAGCTTCTCTTCATTAAGAATTATAAGAGACCTTTCCAACAACTGATTGCTAGCATCACACTTCATGAGAGTCCAACATTAAAACTGCTTGCAATAACATCCACGTCTCTACAAAGACACCATTCATTCATGCATGAAGTATTATTGCCAAATTTACGCTGGTGCATAGTCTCTCCCCATGGACAGGAGGTAAGAAAGAGTCTTTATCCTAATAGGTGCAACACAGTCTACCAAGCTCCAACCTCTGTCACATCGCTACAGAGTTGCATCTCTGTGTTTGTTTTACAAGTACTGTCATGGAATATACTCCGACATACTCTCAATATAAATACTTCGAACAACCAAACTATTCACGGTAGAAGTAAGAGATATCAAAAACTTCCTACTCTCACTAACAGTTTTCCTCAGACCGCTTTCTTTTGTAATTTTCTCCCTTTTCCCCGTTTCATCAACTGTACAAACGTGAGGAAATGTAAATGTAATTTAAGAAAAACATGTTGCTGCACAGCTCCTCACTTAGGATGTGATGTCCCTTAATAAATCTGGATTCTAAGTACAGTAGACCATCATGCCAATATGCCTTGTTAGGATCAATAAAAAATTTTAAAAATTATTTTAAATTAATACTTGAATAATTGGTGGACCGAAATTTGAAAGTAAAAAGATTTTGCATAATAAAATTATGATTTAATAAAATTTGTTGACATTGAAATTGGAGTTGTTGTAATCTATAATACTTACAGATGTATAACTTTAATAACAACTGACTCACTCTAGTTTCTAAAAACATCTGTCTTTATTAGGTAAACAAGTTAATCTTTAGCATGTGACAATGCACCAGCAAGAGAGGGGGGAAGGATATGCAAGAGGATGAGGGTCTGTGGCAAGAAAATGCAGGTATACACACGTCTCTTGTTCGGATCTCATTGTCTGTCTTCTTTGTTGTGTGTGCGTTTATATTGACCAAATTCCCTTTGTCCCTTTGTCTGGCCATTGACGTCATCTCCAGGTCAATTTCTGGAATTCTTTGTCGCATTAGTTAGTTTTGGGAATCTGAATTTTTTGCATAGCCCCGCCATAATCCAACAGTATCAATAAATGCGATCCTATTTAGAAAATTCTTATGATAATAATGGGATTTGTTTATTAAACCCAACCAACTTGAATGAATACGAATGCCATCTTTTCATAGACATGTCATACGGAAGCAGCTAAAATGAGAAATCTATTCTTGTTTCCATCTGCATTCAAACAGCGTTTGATTCAAAAAAAGGAATCATCGGTCAAGAAAAACTGTTCAATAAAGTCTATCTGACAAGAATCAGAAATCAGTTATAACGACATGTTCTTGCTTTAAAGAATTCGATTTGTCCTCATTTATCAAAAAATCACATTTGCTAGAAAACCGCAGAAAAGGAAAACTAGTTACACATAGATTCATGAATAAAGCTTAGAATTGCATAGCATGTCAATCACGTTTTTATTTATGTGGCCAAGATGATAGGTTGTTAATGGCTCTAACATTTGAGAAATGTCCCCCAAATCCTCTTCAGAATAAATTGGTGAAGTAATCACTCTTCAGTAACGCTACAACTAGTGAGATGTAATCTATTCATGTAGGCAACTGTCACTCTTGGTTCAGGCTAGACAGCGTCAGAGTTATTTGTGAAAAGACTTTCAAAAAAAGATAGATCTCTGGCTCAAATATTCAAAATAAAAATATTCAACCGAATCTGACGAGACAGTCTACTTCCAGTGAACGGAATATATTTTTATGAAAGTTGCTCACACACAAACAGAACACCAGATTTAAAGTTGACACCAAACACTATTTTTTTTTTACACGAGTTCTGCAATCTTCTTTAAAAGTTCCCAAAAGACAGTTTTCAAATAATGGTATACAATACTAATTACATATGTACTTCAATTATTACTGCTACTATTACGAATGATAAAGATAATAATGGCGTTTCTGAATTTTTGAGATGGCGATTGGTTATTCGCATTATTTGGATTAATTGGACTACTATTCTCATCTTGAGTGTGATTTTCACAACGCTTCAGTCGATGTAACCTCTGACCTTCTTCATGTGTATCTTTTCGAACTTGAGAATGTTTCTTTTGAACTGAAATCTGGACGGAATTTTGAATGGAACCCTTTATTTACTTCCCAAGGATAGCATGCTCTTTTCCATCAGAGGTTCTAAGTAATTCGCAATTGTATTTCTTGGTCGCCTACACTGAGAAGGTCATTTTTACAATTGATTTTTCCAAGTACTTTAACCACTGCGCCAAGGATCCTTGCAGACAATTCTAGTACGAATTTTAGGAACCTTAAACCTATTTTTATTTCTACTTGTAAATATCACTATTTAGTACCAATTATTATTACTATATATATTATTGGTTTTTGATTTTGTTTTACTTATTACTTGCATATATTATCTATCATTTTTAATTAACGGTTCCCATATTGTATTAGATTCTATACTAGGCCTATTTAGTAATTTGTTCTCTCTCAGCATATGTGCTGCTTCTATATGATGATGCTAGTTTTTTTTTCTTTCCTCTTTTTCAGCCCAAGTAAAGCATACTGCCATTTAGATGTGAGCGGGTTACTAATTGGGATCATGTCCACAAGGACACTATACGAGGAATTGAGCTGCGAGATGTCTGTTCGTGTTACATTTAAACTTTTGCATGATAGTATAATCAGGGGAGTAGGAAATAGAGAGGAAATTCCAAAATCTAGCAGTCTGTAAAGAAAGAAGAAAAATTATTAGAGTAGATTTTCTGGCGTCTGGGGACCTCTACAAAGGATAGAATTTTGCTGTTTGTCAAGTTAGTCAGGAATATGTACGACGAGCTGGGGCTAGCACATTCCATTGAAGTACTATAGAACAGGCATAGGGATACAATATAGTAACGATGGAACAAGGGTCAGGGATTGGCTGATAGTGCAAGACTTATTAGGTTGGGAGTTTTTTTGTTTTGTTTTTTATTAAAGAGAGAGACAAGTGGTAGATGCACTTGCCTATACCTAGCAACAAATACGACGAATAGTAGTTTTGTATAGATATAGGAAGCTTTCAGGTATGAATATTTTCTAGTGAAATAGAGGGAGTCTACTTTCTTTGTATATCAACTCTTTTCAGGTTATTTAATGTGGAATCCAGTAATTTTGGTAAAAGTTTTTGGATTTATTCATGGTTCTTGATCTGGTTGTTTTGGAGAGAAAAATTGTTTTTGTTTTGCAGAAAATGACTGAGTTTTGCAAAGGAAAAGGAAAAAACAATAACATCAATGTTTGGTGTATTTGAGGTCAGGAAGTGGATATCCTAAGACTGGCTGATCTGGTAACACTAGTGATGATGTTGAAAAATATCGATCTTAAGCTGGGAAATACAGAATATATACACAGACAGAGTCTGAACGTGGTCTCATTTGACAGTATTCAAGAACAAATAAATTCATCATCATTATCGTTTATAATAGCTTTGATATTAGTCTATTTATAACAAAAATTCAGAATATTATTTTAAACTAACATAACGTTAAACAACATTAGTCAATAGGTTTGCTTGCAAAAATATGCGTTCTTTGGAATAATAATAGTAATAATGAAGATAGAACGACCAAGAGGGGAAAGCACCAACTACACCTCTCTTGGAAAGGTGAGGAAAGTACTGCAACCATGAAAAGACTTATTGCCACTCAAATTCCAGAGAAGAACAACGATTGCTGCCAACGAGAAATCAACAGTAAACTGCTGTTGTGATATTGCAAAATGATTTGCAAGCGTTATTGAAACAAGAATGTGCTGAAAATCTGGGAAAACTTATTGTCACTCAGAACTGAGGAAACACCACTTGTTATTGTCTGTGAGTAAGTCATGCAAATGATGTGCAAGAACGCTTGGCCTCCATTCAGTCCAGAGAGACAATTGATACCTTCTGTAAGGGCGGTTGGACATGTAATTGCGAAGCAAGGGTTGCGCAATCTACAACCATATCTCTTCTGAATTGGCACTGCTCGATTTCAATGGCAAGAAAAAGTCCAGGACGACTTGAAACAAGGCCGAGATAAGTGGTGAGCATATACTGCACTTGGTATTCCTAAATGGTCACCTATGACCAGGCTTAACATTGCTTAATTTAAGTGATCTAATGGGAAGCTCTGTGCCAATGTGATTATGCCATATGTAATTCCTAATGAGTAAATTATTATAATATTGCACAAAATATCTAACAAAAGTATCAATTTGATGGAGATAGTGTAAAAATGGATCTGATAAGTAAATTTATAACCCTTATCCCTGAGTGGCTTCCGGGCCTTGATAAGTGGTGATCACTGTGTAAAAAAAAAAAAAAAAAAAAAAAAAAAAAATGACAACACTTGAGAGAAATAATAATACAGAGAGGCATTTTCCAGAGAAACTCTTAATCGCTTACTATTTATCATCACTAGGTGTGCATCATATGGATGATCTTAAATTATGAACCAAAAATAAATAAATAAATAAATTTAAAAAACGCTAAAAAAAAGCAAAAAGGAGCTAGAATTACTAATAAACAAAGCTGGAATCTTTAGCCAGGATATAGAAATGGAATTTGGAATGAAAAATGACTTGGGATAAAGAAAGGGAAACACGAAACAGAACTGCCTAATCAAGAGTTTTTTTTTTGTTGTTGTTTTTTTACGCTTGGGAGTAATCATTTATCAACGCTCGAAGGCCACTTGGGGATAAAGGTTAATGCATGTAAGGTGGTAGTGTAGTAATCGTTAATAACGTAACTTGGGTAGAATTTGATTATTTATGAGGACAGCTCAACAAGAACTTGTTTACATTGGATTTGGAGGCTACAATATTGTATTCAACCGCGAAGCAGACCAGTGGAACAGTGTTTCACAGGTGGGCAATTTTGGGAAGAACCTTTGTTTATGGAATCTGTTTAGATTTAGGCCCAGTTACAGAGTGGGGTAAATCGTATATAGTGGTTGTAGCTAGTCTAATGTTTTTGTGAAAGTTTGACAAGGGGATACCAGAGGTTCACTCGAGCACTTGCCATGAAAATAACGATTTAGCAGAGACAGGCTTGCAACGTCTCTTCTGTAGGAAAGAGGTTGCAGGGAAGAGAAAAGGGCATCACCTACTAGGTTTTGAAGCCGGTTTGGAATTCTATCAAGGTTGGAGAGGGTGTGCCAAGCAGCCCCTGTCCAGATGTGGCAACAGTACTCCGTTTTAGGATGTACCTGGCTCTTATACAGACAGAGGATTACATCGGCAGTGAGATACTTACAGGAGCGGTAAAGTGATCTAACCATTTTTTTTTTAGCGATCTTAACAACATATCTGATGTATGTGTTCCATTTTAGATCAGGAGTGAAGGAGAGGTTTGGTTTACTTATTTTGTTTTACGGCATATCAATCTTTTTTCAGATTATTTAATGCTGAATCTAGTCATTTTGGAAAACGTTTTTATGCTTTATATCTTCAAATATTTGTTCATATTATTCTTCTCCTAAGAATTACCCCCTTCTTTGGGAAACATTGTAGCATGTATTTTCAATCGCTACATATATTTGGAACAACGCTATATATATTTGAAACAATTGACCATAGAACGCATATAAAGAGAGACATTAAAATACGATATATTAGGTCAACGATGTAAAAAATATATAAAAAGCTCATAGGTTTTAGGCTTAATCGCGCTATTCTATCATTTAGTCTTGAATATGTTGAAAAGTCAATTGCTTTAATAGTTATATATATATATATATATATATATATATATATATATTGAAATAGTACATTAATATATATATATATATTGAAATAGTACATTAATATATATATATATATTGAAATAGTACATTAATATATATATATATATATTGAAATAGTACATTAATATATATATATATATATTGAAATAGTGCATTAATATATATATATATTGAAATAGTACATTAATATATATATATATTGAAATAGTACATTAATATATATATATATTGAAATAGTACATTAATATATATATATATTGAAATAGTACATTAATATATATATATATTGAAATAGTACATTAATATATATATATATATTGAAATAGTACATTAATATATATATATATTGAAATAGTACATTAATATATATATATATTGAAATAGTACATTAATATATATATATATTGAAATAGTACATTAATATATATATATATTGAAATAGTACATTAATATATATATATATATTGAAATAGTACATTAATATATATATATATATATATATATATATATATATATATATATTGAAATAGTACATTAAAAAACGAAAAACGAGCATTTGATAAAACTAGAAACTTAAAAGCTATTCCTCCTCTTTTGCTGAGCATAATGGATGAAGTGGAATATTAGTTTCGTTTGAAACGTTTTCTCTTCTAAGTCAATGAGTTAAGCAATTAATAAAACAATCTATTGTATATCGTTTTTAATAAGTAGGAGAATACGGAGATACAACATTCCACTAATTAGGATAATAAACGATTTTCTTATCGTTTGTTCATTTGTCTATAACAATGTTTATTTGATAAGTGGTTTGAAAAAAAAAAAAAAAAAGCCAATAAGATGAATATGGATTATGGCAGGCATTTTGAATCTGAAACGATCGCTAATTTTACTACTTGTGAATTACGTTGAGTTTCTCTATAAAATAACGCTTGAGTGAAATTGCAGTTATTAAAAGTTGTTAAAATAAAATGTCATTTTATTGTATAGGTATTAGAAAAATAAAAACCGTTGAGTCAAACAATGAGTTCGGGTTAAATTATTTTAAATCTAAAAAGAAAAAAAATGAGTTTGCAAGGTTAATTAACAATAAATACAATAAAGACATTTAGCTTTTTTTCTGTTCACCATCTCTCCACATTCAACTTCCAGTTCTTTTTTGTTGTCTTCAAGGAGTAAGACAGAGAGAGAGACACACACAGGGAGAGAGACAGAGAGAGAAAAAGAGAGAGAGAGAAAAAGAGAGAGAGAGAGAAAAAGAGAGAGAGAGAGAGAGAAAAAGAGAGAGAGAGAGAGAGAAAAAGAGAGAGAGAGAGAGAGAAAAAGAGAGAGAGAGAAAAAGAGAGAGAGAGAGAGAGAAAAAGAGAGAGAGAGAGAAAAAGAGAGAGAGAGAGAAAAAGAGAGAGAGAGAAAGAGAGAGAGAGAGAGAGAGAAAGAGAGAGAGAGAGAGAGAGAGAGAAAAAGAGAGAGAGAGAGAGAGAAAAAGAGAGAGAGAGAGAGAAAGAGAAACAGAGAAAGAGAGAGAGAGAGAGAGAGAGAGACAGACAGACAGACAGACAGACAGACAGAAAGACAGACGACGCATAGAATAAAAACTAAAAGTTGTGCAACTGAAGGTGACAGTGATAAAGGTTGCAATTTACGGCTAATTAGAATGAATAATTTTTTTGTTCAGTCATCAATCAATCCGAAAACAAACAAATATTGTAGCATGTATTTCATTGATAAAAACATATAGAAAAAAGCCTCAGGCATATACATATGACTAATTCAGCATTATGATGATTAAATCATATATACCTTAATATCTTTTTAACCAAAATTTTATATCAAAATGTTCATATACCAATAAAATCAAAGTCAATATTAATTGACTCAATTAGTTAAGCTTCATGATTATAAGTTTCCATAATCGAGCATGTATATAATAATACACTGCACTTGGTATTCCTAAATGATCACCTAGGACCAGGCTAATGTTGCTTAAATTCGGTGATCTAATGAATACCACCGTGTCAATTATAATATTACACAAAATATCTCACAAAAGTATCAATTTGATGGAGATAGTGTAAAAATGGATCTGATAGGTAAAGGACAACACTTGAGAGAAATAATAATACTGAGAGGCATTTTCCAGAGAAACTTTTAATCTCTTACTATTTGTCATCGTTATGATATCATTCATCCAGGTGTGCATCATATGGATGATCTTAAATTATGAACAAAAAAAAAAAAAAAAAGGAGCTAGAACTATTAATAAACAAAACTGGAATCTTCAGCCAGGATATAGAAATGGAATTCAGAATGAAAAATTTGCATGACTCGAGATGAACAAAGGGGAGCATGAAACAGAGCTGCCCAATCAAGTCTTTTTTGTTTTTATTTTTTACTTGGGAGTTACCGCTTATCAAGGCCTGAAGGTCACTCGAACATAAGGGTTAATTAATGTAAGGTGGTAGTGTAGTAATGGTTAATAGGATAAATTGGGTAGAATTTATTTATAGGGACGGCTCAACAAGAACTTGTTTACATTGGATTTGATCAATATCGTGCCCTTTCCATTGTTAACCCACGATCGATATCGCGCCCTTTCCATTCTTAACCCACGATCGATATCGCGCCCTTTCCATTCTTAACCCACGATCGATATCGCGCCCTTTCCATTCTTAACCAACGATCGATATCGCGCCCTTTCCATTCTTAACCAACGATCGATATCGCGCCCTTTCCATTCTTAACCCACGATCGATATCGCGCCCTTTCCATTCTTAACCCACGATCGATATCGCGCCCTTTCCATTCTTAACCCACGATCGATATCGCGCCCTTTCCATTCTTAACCCACGATCGATATCGCGCCCTTTCCATTCTTAACCCACGTTCGATATCGCGACCTTTCCATTCTTAACCCACGATCGATATCGCGACCTTTCCATTCTTAACCCACGATCGATATCGCGCCCTTTCCATTCTTAACCCACGATCGATATCGCGCCCTTTCCATTCTTAACCCACGATCGATATCGCGCCCTTTCCATTCTTAACCAACGATCGATATCGCGCCCTTTCCATTCTTAACCAACGATCGATATCGCGCCCTTTCCATTCTTAACCAACGATCGATATCGCGCCCTTTCCATTCTTAACCAACGATCGATATCGCGCCCTTTCCATTCTTAACCAACGATCGATATCGCGCCCTTTCCATTCTTAACCAACGATCGATATCGCGCCCTTTCCATTCTTAACCAACGATCGATATCGCGCCCTTTCAATTCTTAACCAACGATCGATATCGCGCCCTTTTCCATTCTTAACCAACGATCGATATCGCGCCCTTTCCATTCTTAACCAACGATCGATATCGCGCCCCTTCCATTCTTAACCAACGATCGATATCGCGCCCCTTTCCATTCTTAACCAACGATCGATATCGCGCCCTTTCCATTCTTAACCAACGATCGATATCGCGCCCTTTCCATTCTTAACCAACGATCGATATCGCGCCCTTTCCATTCTTAACCAACGATCGATATCGCGCCCTTTCCATTCTTAACCAACGATCGATATCGCGCCCTTTCCATTCTTAACCAACGATCGATATCGCGCCCTTTCCATTCTTAACCCACGATCGATATCGCGCCCTTTCCATTCTTAACCCACGATCGATATCGCGCCCTTTCCATTCTTAACCAACGATCGATATCGCGCCCTTTCCATTCTTAACCAACGATCGATATCGCGCCCTTTCCATTCTTATCCAACGATCGATATCGCGCCCTTTCCATTCTTAACCAACGATCGATATCGCACCCTTTCCATTCTTAACCAACGATCGATATCGCGTCCTTTCCATTGTTAACCAACGATCGATATCGCGTCCTTTCCATTGTTAACTAACGATCGATATCAAACTCGATTGTGGAAATGTTTCACGTACTTCTGCAGAATCTGGACCCTGCTGAAAAATATCTTTATTTTTAAGAAATCGATTCTTAACATTGGGAGGTAGGCACTTTTATAAAAACTCTTCTGTTCTTTCACCGAATAATTTAATAAAAAAAAATTGTAAAAGTATAATTTCGCTTGAACATTCCATCTAAAACATAACGCGGTTCGTATTTTGCATAAGTACCGTGTTTCATTATAATTATTTTGTTGGATTTAGTCTGAAACTTCGGTACTTTGAAATAATTGCGATAAGTCACAACTAAGGCTTGCAAGAAAACAAGAATTCTATAATTGGATTTAAGTTTTAGATTAGTTCTCCCTAATGTTTCTTTTTATCTTTATTTTCATTTGTTTCTATCCCATCATGAAACATGTGGCACAAGAGTTGGAAAATAGGATTGAAAAGTTAGTGCTCCCGAGTAGGAGAATGGCACGCAAAAAAGTGCCTGGGCAACCGCGTCGGTATTCCACGACAGGGGCACCAATGAACTAACCCCTTCTCACAGAGGGAAGGCAAAGCCTGGGAAAGTGAACATCCTAAAACTGCACAGGACCAGCATCACTCGCAATCATCAAGGAAAAGTTTGTTACAAGAATGGTCTTCCTTATCGATTTATCGATTTGAGGGCTAAATGGAAAAAATCCCCGGCGACTGAATTCTTATTGATAAAACGTCAACCCTCCAAATTGCAGGGAACATTTTCATAAAACTTTGAAGAGTTTCAGAGTATTGCTTCATTCAGACTGATAGTAAAACCATCTCTGGTATTCGTGAGGAATACTGACCGTGCTGAAATAATGTTATTCTTTAGAAATACATTAACATGTGGAGAGGGGACTTTGTTAACTATTCTATACTCTCATCTAACAATTTGATAAACAAAAGATACCGTAAAAATTCAATTTAACTTGGGAATCCTGTTTAAAATAAGGCACGGTTCATATACTACATAAGTATGCGTGCCAAATTTCGTAATGGAATCGATACATATATTGAGTAATTAGGAGTTTAAAAATACATTTCATTTGTGCAGTTTTGTACAACAAAACTGCACAAATGAATGCAGAGCAGGGGGGAGGGAGGCTTAAAATGTTATCTAAGTTGTAAAGATTCACGCCTTGTTTAAACATACAAATAAAATACAACTAGCAGGCCGCTCGGCGTTGCTCGACCGTAAAATACGCTTAAATATATATATTTATTATGCAGATTTCGTATTTATTATTATAGATACAATCACTATTTATTATTATATTGAACCTAATATATAGTAGTGATTTAGAAAGTTAAATGACTTGGATGCCATCAGATAGAATTGAAACTAAAACATTCAACGTTCCAGCCTTAGTTGTAATCGTTTGAGCTATCGTAAAAAATCTAACCGACTTTGACGTATAAATGTATATTTGCGCGTGCGTACAAACCACTTTAAGTCGACTTACGCCTGCCAAGTTCCAATTTTTTTCAATTCTGACCCTCTAACAGCTATTTTTACCGGCTAAAAAAAACAAATCGAATTTATTAATTTATTTTTTATTTCGGACTACTAGTCTCATCTTTATTAGTTGTTTTTTTTTTTCATCTTTTATTGGATTGTTTATTCACAACGTTTCGGCCAACTAATTCCTCTGGCCTTCGTCAGGTGGTAACCGCGACGGATAGGAAGAGATTCGAAGTTCCTATCCGTCGCGGTTACCACCTGACGAAGGCCAGAGGAATTAATTGGCCGAAACGTTGTGAATAAACAATCCAATAAAAGATGAAAAAACAACAACTAATAAAGATGAGACTAGTAGTCCGAAATAAAAATAAATTAATATATATAATGCTCATCTCAAAAAATGAATTCCAATTAAGGAATAATATATATACAAATCGAATTTGTTCCACATGTCCACATCCCCTATATATCACTATCATATTCCAAGTCTGTAGACGAAAAAATGACAGAAGAGTTTGATAGAGACCGTTCCTCATACAGATAATGTAACTTTTACATATATAGATGAAAGATGCAACGGAAGACAAAAAGATAAGATTAATTATTGTTAAAAGAATTTTTTAATTCTGCGCCATTTTTAACGCAGAGCAATCGTGTCGACTGTAAATAAATCAGAAAGATTCGTGGTCTCCAGATTTTTCCTTATATCGGATGCATAAGTATTTCATGAAGAACCCAAGGGCTGCTGATGGTAATAAGTTTATCCAATATAATAATATACCAATAAAAAGTCCATAGAATATTTCCATTTGAGTTAATCCGCATCGTTAGGGCAAATAGTCTTCAGAATAAGTTCCAATGGATGCAGAATTTCATTTTCTCCTGATCTTCAACTACAACCATTGTGGAAAATACTTTCCATGCAGTATTTAGAATGCAATTAAAATGGTAATAAATCATATGAAACATTATATTCCATCTGAGACTGGAATCATGTTTAAGTTTTTATAATCTTTATCGGAGTTCGTAACCTTACAAGATTTTCAACTTTTTGTAGGTAGATTTAGGAAAACTTTGAAAATATTTATTTGTGCTTATGCAGAATACGAACTGTGCCATTTTGTAGATAGAATTTTCAAGTCAAATTCATGTTTTTGCGATATCTTTTTTTTTTAATTGTAAAGTGGAAGTACAAAATAGTTACAAAACGTGCTCGCCCGTTACGTTAAGGGGTTTCTAAATAACATTTCCGCACGGTCTGTATTCTGTATAAATATCTATTTCTTAGCTTTTTTTGTTCATTTTTTAAATTCAGGTTTTGGTTGGGAATGAAACAAGCATCGTCATCACTATCGCCTGTTATATTTTCACTTTTTTTTTATCAGTCTCATCGGTTGAGATGATATCTTCAACACACACACACACACACACATATTACTATCAGATGTTATTTCAGATCATTTGAAACCATAGCAAGTTTTAGTCTCCCCACCCCATCAAGATCAGAGGTTTGACACACACACACACACACACACACACACACACACACACACACACACACACACACACACACACACACACTGTACCCGGTCACGCGTTGCTGTGAGTGCCACAGCACAGTTTGTTTAAATGGAACACGCACAAAAAGACTATATGTTTCTTATGTTCATGTGCTCAATATTTGTGGATACACAATATTTTGAGTTTTTATTTTATTTATTTATTTTTTTAGAAATTTTAGCTATTTCCGTTGTGTTTATGTCACATGTCACGTGACAAAACAAACATAGCCGAAATCATTTTTTCGTTGAATCACGGAAGACTTAAATAATTGTAACATGACAATTAGGTAGATAACATTACTTGTTGAAATTTTTTTTTTTTTTTTAATTAAATATCAACTTTTCGGCTGGCCGATTTTTTTATCGGCCGACTTGTACAATGAACACTCCGTATATAATTTTTGGTACTCTTGGTAGAACTTGATTCAGATACTCGGGAATTTTCGTCAATTATGGTTTAGGCTCGACCGGCAGTCACCGAATTAAGCCGAGAAAAATAACACACGCAGACGAATATCAAAACAAACAAACCGGAAAAAAGTAGAAATACAATAAATAAAAAATAACAAAAACATGCTGTAAATTTACTGAT
Source organism: Euprymna scolopes (assembly GCF_053919585.1). Classification (NCBI taxonomy): domain Eukaryota; kingdom Metazoa; phylum Mollusca; class Cephalopoda; order Sepiida; family Sepiolidae; genus Euprymna; species Euprymna scolopes. The sequence goes on from NC_136492.1 coordinate 102,081,180, forward strand.
CCTCAAGAAAAGTTGCATTTTGTTTATTTTTATTTATTTATTTTATTTATTTTTTTTTTGCAATTTTATCAACAAAAGTTGAGGGGGGGGGGTCCAAGAAAAGATGAATTTTTTTACTGTAAATTGTAAGGTGGAAGTTGTTTTCAAGAAAACTTACATTTTTTTAAAGAAAATTGGCAGTAAACTATTTTTTTTTTGTAGACAGATTTTTTATAAGAAAAGATGAATGCTTTTTATGAAAAACGTAAATTGTTAAGTGAAATTACAGAAAAGTTTTTGATGTTATAAAAATAAACAGGAAAGTACCCTCAATCATCCAAGAAATAATTTTTAAAATTACATTTTTGTATACAAAAAAAAAAAAAAAAATGTCGATTTAGTGTTTCAACATTTAAACAACGCTCGGTTTCTTCAGACGATTGCCGGTCGAGTCCCAACCATAATTGACGGAAAATCTCAAGGATTCGAATCAAACTCCACGAGTACCATTCTTTATAATTTCGTTTTTTTTTTTTTTTTCAACTTTTGAAGCGGATTATTAGCAATTGCAGACTAATAATTTTAACGAAAACGTAAAAGATTCAATATTTAAAGATTTTTAAGGTGGTGACTGGTGCTCAGTTTCTAATACAAATGTCTAGTAAATCGTTCTCCCTTAGTGGAAACACTCAAGGGAAACATGAAACCAAACTATTGCTTGTATGAGAAGTTCTTTTCGTTTTTGTTTTAATATTTTCAGTAGATAATTATTGATTAGACACTCAGCTACCAGATTCTGCAAGTTTTTTGTTTTTTTTATACCAAAAATTCTATATTTAAAGATTTTTAGGGTTCGTTCAGTTTCTAATACAATGCAAGTAGATATAGAAGTTTGTGGTGGTTTCACGATGAAACTTATAACTTAGTGTATTTTTTTTATGTAAAAATAATATTAAGGCTTGGATATAAATTCTTAAACTCATTTCACTCTAAATAATTTAGGTGACTGAAATAGGAATCTCATTAGTCACTGAACAAATGTCAAATTCCATTTAAAATCTTTAATTTCCTGAATAGTAAAAACAACCCACAATGATCGTTTTGCTGCTAATATCCATTGTCGATGAATAATTGACAGGAAAACGACCACACGTGGTTAATTTAAATTAAATCTTAATCATATTACATTTTCAATAATCACGTGATTAAATTTTACCCATTTAAAATTTGTGAAACATTTCCAATACACCCACAGTGTAAACAAATTCTGTTTATATTAAGTGAGATACTGATGTTGACCGAAAATTTCTTTTAGTGATGTCATGTGACTGGTGAATCACCGGCGGGCAGTGATATTTCCCCAAATAAAAAAATGGTAGCATCGTCACAAAGAAAACCACCTAATTTATTAAATAAAAAAATTAAGTATGATGCTATAATTAAAAATATATACACACACATTATATATATATATATATATATATATATATATATATATATATATAACTACTTAATTTACTCACATAACATTAATATACGAAAGTATAGATTTATACGTAAACTTTAAGTATTTATTTCAAAATTGCTCAATACGTAGGTAGAGCTAGTTAGTAAGTTCTAAAATGTATATGGCGATTAAGCATAAGCCTGAAGAATCCTAGAGTGGATGAAACGCGGAATATTCAGTGTAGCTTAATCGTTATATACATTTTATAACATATATATATATATATATATAAAAAAATAAACACGCATGGGTACTATGAAAATACTATATCAAAATGTCAAAGCAATCGGGCCAGTGGTTATTTAAATTATCGGTTACGAACATACATTTATATATTTGTAGTCATCGACATACAGTACCGTTTCGTTGTATCACAACTCATCAGTGCCGTTAGACTAGCAGTCACTAGCACCTCTCTCAAGCAAGGCGAGGATTGAACCTAAGACCATCGCGTTGGCAGTCGGTATTTCTACCCATGGACCCACGGGAGCGGCGCCTGCAAATAATCTCTACAAATGTCTAATTTTTAAACAAACAATTATCCACCACTTTTATAGTGCTCAAACCGTTTATTTACAAACAAACAGCGAACCTCGCATTTTTCAGCCAATTAAGTAGCGGGTGAGACTATGTACGACAGTGCTCTACTCAAAGAGAGGGGGGGTTAAAATATATTCGTAGTCATCGACATACAGTACTATGTGTATGTATATGTATATATATATATATATATATATATATATATATATATATATTTATGAAAGTATGATAGGTTATGAAAAGGAAGAGTTGTAAAGAAATAGCGTCGAATTTGGGGGTATCAAAGCCAAAGCAAAATATGATGAAAGTAAAAATAAAATAGATAAACCCCATAATTTATTATACCATACCTGTTCACACTGAAACACTTATCACAATATTCTGTGGATATATATTAAAAAACCTTGTTAAACTTTGTGACATATTTCCATTCTGTGGAGGTCAGGCGCGAACGAACACCCCATAATTTCATTATACTATATTTCTTCAAACTGAAACATAATTATCAAAGATAGATATGAGAAGTCTTTATTAAAGTTTGTGCCTATATCCATTCTATGGAGGCCAGGCGCGAACGCAGACCCCATAATTTTATTATACCATCCCTATTTAAGTTGAAACATACTTATCAAAGTATTCATATGTACATCTATATAAAAAACCATTATAAACGTTTTTAATTTTTAATTTTTTTTATTTCCATACTTTGTGGACCAGGCGCGAACGCAGACTCCACAATTTTAATGAACCACCGTTCTGCCAGATCGAACATACCAATTCCTGTGTCTCGATACATCTATCATTATATGTAATCAATTTTCTATAACAGGCAACCATATAGGAGCCTATTCGTGACCATACACACACACGTTCAGCTTTATATATATATATATATATATATATATATATATATATATATATATATAGAGAGAGAGAGAGAGAGAGCGCGATGGGGGAAGGGAGAGAGTGAAAATGTTTGTCTAACCCGAATCCGAACCGAAACGCTACTCACCCTAGGCGAGTTGAATAGACTTCCTCTGTGAGAGAAAGTTACATGGGAATATCAAATTCACAAGCGGGCCCCCAGTGTATATTACCGTTACGGGGGAGATGATGACGTTAGGTTTTTGCAGTTCTGCAGATAGATGTCGACGGCTGGTATTCCCAAATAGTCACCCATCTGTTACTGACCAGGCTCAACATTACTTAACTTCGATGATCTAGTGAGAACTGGTGTACCAGCGCGGTTATGCCGTAGACAGAATGTTTATCACTGATAAATATATGCAATGTGTGATACTCTGTTGGTGAGCAGGTCATATTTTTTATTTAAAATATAAGTTCATACGCACCCCTCGCGATCGCCGACCCCTATTTGCTTGCATACTGTTGTTTACTATTCGCCTTTATTCCTTCTATTCTGGCCGTATCGTCTTGGTGATTGCCAAGAGGGGGGGGGCGATTACTTGTTTACAAGTATAATAGGTAAATTTACTTGGTTCCCACCTTAACAGTTTCCTTTAAAATGACTTTTGAAGGCACGTACAATAATGGCCACCACTTATAACACAGAATTACATTGCTTGATGTCCGTAAAACTGCTTATTGCAGAAAATTCAAATGCGATATTCGTTTTCAGCATACCCGAAAACCTACAAATGTCATTTTAAAGGAAAATGGTAAGGGGAAACCAAGTAAAATTTTACCAAAAAAATAAAACGCAAACTCACAGAAGAAAAATTCCAATACATTTTGTATGGAATATGTTGTGCCATGAATGTGCGTGTGCATGTAAGGACCTGCAAGCGTTTTCTGATTGTATCTGTCAAGGCATATTTGTCGGTCAGCTGATCAGTTCATCTCACATGCATAATCTGTTCAGAGTCCTCAACTATCATGAACTCTTTAAACAAATAAATCGTTTAATTAAGTGAAAAAAAAACCCACACGTTTCAATATAGTTTTTAATTTGAAAATTTCTTTAAAATATTTCTACGTAGCTTGAAACTTGTTTGAATTAAGTATATAAGAAAATATACTTTTATAACTGACTCCAATTTTGACCCTTTAACATTTGTTTTGGGCTCAAATTAAGTTAAAAAGTTTGATCCATGTCCAAGGAACCTACTTCTAAAATTTCAAGTGTTTACACCCAAAATTGGCGGAGGAGTTTGGTAGAGTTTTCAAAAGTAAAATCGTTGAACTTCGACCCTTTGACAGCCAAATTTGTGGCCGAAAACTGATTAAAAAGATTTTCTCAAATCTCAATACCCCTTATGTCAAATCTCGAGTCTGGAGACTGAAAATTGACAGAGTAGTTTGGTAGGGAAATGTACACGCACAGACAATTTCACTTTTATAGATATATAGATTCAGTACTTGTGCACTTATGTCACCGTGCTGAAATAACTATTATTTAGAAAACCATTTATAAAATAGGGAGAGGATGGCGTTTTATAATTATTCTGTACTTTCACCTAACAATTTAATAATAATAATAATTATAATAATAAAATGGCGCTTACGCACTTTTGTGACTACAATACTTTTTTTTTAAATAGTATTTAAGTTAAATTAAAGTTTTACGATATCTTTATCAAATTGTTAAGTGAAAGTAGAGAATATAGTTAGAAAATACCCTACCCTCCCTATATTAAGAATGGTTTTCTAAATAACGTTATTATTGCAGCAAGGTAACAAAAGTACAAAAAAGAGTAAAACTTGAACTAGGAATTACTATTTAAAAAAATATCACGGTAACAAGTGCATAAGCACCGCATATTCTTGGTGAAAGAGTAAAAGTAAAGGGCCTAATTATGTAAGAAGAGTAGGACGACCTTAAGAAATACTGAATTACTGATCCAACGATGGCAACTATCCGATAAGGAAAGAGTAGACGAAGTTAAAAAAATAAATAAAATAAAATAAATAAATAAACTAAATGTACAACAACGGAGGCCGTCATCTTGTTCTGAAAATTTGGCCTAAGGCTTGCCAGATTGGCCTTTTTAAGGCCAAATTTGGCCGTTTTTACGCTCTTGCGTGGAACCATGGTCCATGCAAGAGCGTAAAAAGGTCAAATTTGGCCTCAAAAAGGCCAATCTGGCAAGCCAAATTTTCAAAATAAGATGGTGGCCTCCGTTGTTGTACATTTAGTCTAATAAATAAATGTTGAAGAAATAATAACAATTAAATTTTTTCGGATTTTATTTCAGCCCTAGGGTCTAATGTGTTTTATATAAAAATGTTTATAAATTTTTGTCTGTCAAATAATTTACGCGGCTGAAATACACATTGCCCCTCCCTTTTTTTTTTTTTTTAACAGCGGAAAAACACGTTTTTATGATAGCGCACTCAAGGTAGCCATGTTTGGATTTTTAGAACACGCCACGGGGAGATAACTCGGTCTAAAGCGCCGACCCCCCCCCCCCATTTTGAATAATAGCTTTTTCTTCCTAAAAATCGAAACATGGCTACTTTTTGATCGGTATCCTGACAAATTATTTTTTCGGTGTAAAATAAAAACTACTTGATCAAATTAATTGAACATTTTTTTTTCGGAGAACTTCATTTCATAACGGATACGCACAATATAACTTTTCGATATTTTCATTTTTTTAATGTCTTGATTGAACTGTACAAGTACGAAAAAAATACTTTGTTAAAATCTTACATTAATTATAAAAATACGTAAAGTGACATTTACTACAGAAACTAGAACAAAGGGGTACTAGTGCACTTATTGATCCGTGCTGAAATAATAACGTTATCATTTAAAAAGCCATTCTTAACATGGGGAGGGTGTTTTGTACTTATTCTGTACCTTTAACCTTACAATTGAATAATAAAATAAAATAAAAACTTTAATTAAACTTGGAAATACGATGAAAAAAAAAAAAAAATAGCGCGGATCAGCAAGTGCATTAACACCAACAAAGGAAAGAACAAAGTAACTATGTTTCGAAACAGTTCCTAACAAAAATATATCGTTTTACAAACGAACAATAGAACATAAGTAATGCATGAGCGGGGTACTTACGTATTTTCAAAGGATATCGACAGTTTAGAGGTTTAAAATCTGCTGTTAAAAAGTTCGATAACTTGAAATGCCAACGCTGTGACGTGTTAATAAACTTCCTTTGGCCAAAATTTCCTACCTGTTCTAAACAGTTTTCGTGGGGGTTCCTTCAGAAATTGTCATTAGAAATTCTGAACTCAAAAGTTGCCGCCACTGACATTTTCGTATAAGATTACATTCATTCCACGGCAGAATTGAATTTTGATTTTATTTTCCTTGTGGCAAACAACTTGTGTGCCCAATCTAACAGATGGTCCCGGAAAAGGCTGTGTGCTCAAAGAATTTTCCTCGCCTCTTCTGAGCCAAATATAAAATAAATTCCACATACAAAAAGTGTACACCGAATTCTGCCAACCTATTTTCTACAAGTTAGAAAGAAAAAAAAAACCGTTATAATTTTCGGATTGCTGAATTCAAATGAGCAAGAATTTCGCGCTGGGATATTCGTGACCTTAGTTCCATGGAGCTGGCATACAGGTTTATTTTAATTAGACATAGTTTCGTACAAAGATCAGTAATAAATAAAATAATAAATGAAAAATAATAATCTAACATATAAAGAACTATATGTCTGTCTGTCTATCTGTCTTCATATTTTCAAACTTTATCTCTTCCGAAACTAAAAGTCGCAGAGCACAGCGCCACAGCGCTAGGGACCTCAAATGATTAGATAAAATATGAACCGTTCTTTTATGGGTCTCCTGTTAAAATAGTCTTTAATGCGATAAAAATAGGTCAAAATTGAAAAATCGTTATACATTTTATACATTTATCTTAGTTTATTTTTTAAAATTTTTAATCGGTTCATATGCGTGCTACATTAGTAAAGTCACCAGCTTTGAATACTGCAGTTTTGATTTCGGTTTCGATTCTTGCTGATGGCACCTAAATACTTTTTTTTTACTTTTGAAATCCTGACGCTATAATAATATATACAAAATCTAGACAAATTTAAATATCATATTTAAGCGTATTTTACGAATAATAATAATACAGAATATAAAGTTAGGGGGCGACATATTTATCTGCAAAAATTCCAATATTGTTTTACGATGGCTAAAATAGATACCCAATTTTTATTTTTTATTTTTTTACCGAAAAACAAAGTGAAAACTGTTTTTTTTTCACTCAATAATAAAGACCAATGTCTATTTATTTGTATATCGAGAAATATATATATATATATATATATATATATATATATATATATATATATATCAAATAATTTGTTCAAGTAATTTAAAGAACCGAAAAAGCAAATAGCAAAGTCAGATAATCCCCGCTGTTTAAAATGAATTCGAAAGGAATCCCTTACTATAAATACAAAATCAACGATTATTTTTTTTTTGTTTTTTTTTAGGTAATAAGAAATGATAAATGTGAAAAAGTAAATTACTGACGTAATTTTATGGTTTTATATGAATACTGGAGCTATTCACCCGGCCTTGCCCTTGTGGAGATATATTGCTGATTCGAAATTCATATTTACAATTATTATCTTAAAGAAATTTTAGTTCTTGGCCAGAATTTCCTCTATATTAAAAAAAAGAAAAGAAAAATATGCATAATGTACATACTCGTAACGAAACGAAAATATCATACTCCAAAAATCACTTGAATTAATCAAGTGGTTTTATTTTTATGAAGAAAATCATATTAAGCGATTAATGGGAATTGGTATGTATTACAACATAAATCTTGCAAGTTTTTGATAATTGTAGAGTTTTTTGAATAACCCTTAAATTAGAAAACAAAAATAAAGAAAAATCTACAATGATATATGTAGCCGTGACGAAACGAAAATATCATATTTCAAAAATTACATAAATCGATTAAGTTCTTTTATTTTTAAATAAATAACATTTTATGAATATCGGTAAAATGTGTATTGACAACATCTATAAAAAGGGAAATAACTCAACAATAATTCAAAACTTACGCTATTTATGTTGTAATGCTTACGAATTCCCATAAATAGTTTAAAAATGATTTTCTTTATAAAAATGAAACTACTTGATCAATTTAGGTGATTTTTGGAATATAATATTTTCGTTTAGTCGGGTACATGCGTCATACAGATTTATATATATATATATATATATATATATATATATATATATATATATATATATATATATATATATATATATATATATATTATAGAGGTATTCTGGAGAGGGGCCGAAAAGTTTAAAACATCATTTACATTAGGAGATCAAGTAATACAAAACTGTTGACGCCGTGGCCTATCCTTCAGAATGTACTTGTCGACGATGTGTTTCTCATAACTATAAAACGGCAAGTAACTTTAAGGGATAGAAACGAATTTCATTATCTTAAATCTTAAAAATACCAATAGAAACAATTATCTCAATGTTAAAACCATTTTTAAATACATTCTTCATTGAGATATTTGAGATATTCATTGTATAACGAACAAAATCTATTTTAAAAACATGAATCGCTTCACTCCTACAAAACATTTAACGATATATATTTTTTGATATCCAATATTTAATATATGGGTACTTTTCCAGAATACTCCCCATATGAAAAGAATAATAATAAAGAAAGAAAATGCTGTATAATGTACGTATCTGTGACGGAAAGAAAATATCATACACACAAAAAAATCACGTAAATTGATCAAATAATTTTATTTTTAAGAAAATTAAATTCTATGACTAAACTGCAAACGGCGTCTCGCGACGCCATCTTGAAAATAATTTTAAGAAACCAGAAAGGTAACGACAAATCGAGATTTTAGAAAACTCAAATTCGATTAAAAGATATGTTCTTTATTAAAATAAAACTACTTGATCAATTTAAGTGATTTTTGGTGTATAATTTTTTTTTGCCATCAGGAGTACGTGTATCATACATATTTATTTATTTTTCATATCGAGGAATTCTGCGATAATATATGTATCTTTGTAATAATTCTACCTATCTATTAAAATCTACTTCTACTTTTTGACGCACTTATGAATTTAAATGAGGTAATTGCAAACCGATCTTTGTACCTTTGATATATTCAATCAAATTGATTTTATTTGTACCATCTTTTTTACTCTTAGAATTTTTGTTACAACCATTGTTAAACATTCTTTGATGAGCGAATAAGCCCTTGATTCTGTTTTATTTCTCCCCCTAGAAAACTTTTATGTTTACATCTTGCTCGGAGGGTCTAAAAAAAGTTTATTTTTATAGTTAACTACCTGATTGTTTTTTTTTTGGGGGGGGGTTACTATACAGATTTTTTGAAACACACGTAACCTAGATAACTTGGTTTTCATGAAATTATTATAAAATGATGTAATAATAATTCTTTAAATAAAAGTTTTGATACAAAATGGCTAGTTGTCCATGAATCGATCTTAGGGTTCCTTTTTAGAAAGATTTTCTGTGAGAAATGATTAAAAGTTTATTATTATTATTATTATTATTATTATTAGTGTGACCTGTGGAAATTCCACAGCGGCATCTTTCATATGTAAAATATTGCTGCTGTGCATTCTGTGGGCGTTCAGTATTGATGAAGACAGCATCATATTATTCTAGCCCTTTTGTTAAAACTGTATTCCCCCCCCTTTACTAAAATAACAACTTTGATATATTGCCAGGGCTGATTATTTCATTATAAACACACCAATCTATTAACTCACATTTCATAATTTTGCCAAACATTACCCCCCTCCTTACTAAAATATGAACTTTGATATATTCTCTGGGCTGATTATTCCGTGACAAACATACCAATCAATTAACTCACATTTTATCATTTTACATAATTCTTGGATATGTTACTAATTTCGACAATCATTTTTCATAATTTTAACCCACATTATCCCCATCACTAAAATAATAACTTTGATATATTATTTCATTACAAACACATCAATCAATTCCGTGTAATCTCATAGTATATATGTTCCACCTATCTTATCTAATCCCGGGTGACGCCGTGTATTCTGCTAGTATATATCTTCCACCGGTCTCAGTCGATCCCGAGCGACGTTGGGTATTCTTCTACTATATTTTTCCCACCTATCTCATTCAATCCTGGGCGGGCGACGCTAGGTATCTTGCTAGTATATATTTGCACTTATCTCATCCAATCCCGAGACTGACTTCATGTCCGCCACCCCACTGTTAAAAATATAAATGAAATAATGTAATGTCTAAATCGTAAACTGTTTCAGGCATTTCTGAGAGTGCCTTCATACCCCCCACCCTACTATTAAAAATATACATGAACTAAAGTAATGTTTAAATCGTAATCTGTTTCAGCCATTTCCGGGACTGACTTCTTATCACCCCCCAACCCGCTGTTACAAATATACATTAAATAAAGTAATGCCTAAAAAGTAAATCGTTGCAGCGATTTCCGGGAATGACTTCATATCTCCCACCTCACTGTTAAAAATATACATGAAATAAAGTAATGTTTAATGCGTAAACGGTTTCAGCCATTTCCATGACTGACTTCATATCTCCCACCCCATTGTTAAAAATATACTTGAAATAAACTAATGTATAAATCATAAACTGTTTCGGCAGCTTTTTGAAATTATAAATAAAAACATTAACACGGTTAGGGATTAGGCAAGCATTACTTCAACATGAATTTCTGAGTGTAGTATCAGTCTCAACATTCCAATGACTTTAATCCCCCTCTTCCTTCAGAAGAGTTTTTGTGATTACTGCCATGAGGACATTAAGGACGAAAATATGAACTCAGGATTACTTAATATATTTATGTGATTTTGGGAATATTAAAAATAAGCCCCTAGCGTGCACTGATCCATTTACGTAATTTTTGGAATTAGCAGTACATTCATATGAATTTTTTTTTTTTCGAAAAGGAGGAGATTATGCCTGGGATCCATTAACTCACATTTAGTATAATCTATATATTAATATGTGTGTGCCCTTAAATCTCAACCAATGAAATTTCCCGGAAAGCGTGACACACAAAAGAACACATACGATATCATATTAATATATAGATTTTTTTTTTTTTTTGCTTAAGGGTTTCCTCCGGAAGTAACGTAGCGAGCAGGCATATTAATCTACTTGAGCGCGGTTTACGCAAATAGAAGACCGTTTCACTAAAGTCATGTGACCTGTTGACGTCACAGAATAAAGTACAATAGCCACGGTTGGGCGATAGACAACTATTACAACTGTTTTAATTCTCAAATAAATTGCCGTCGGCATTCCCCGACAGAGGTGCCTCAGGCGGTTAGCAATAAAGTAACCCTTTTTCAAAGAGAGAAGGCATAGCCTGGGAGAGTGGACCTCCTAGAACTGCACAGAACCAATATTACAGCGCAATAAATAGTTAACAGATCATTACAGAAATAATCTAATCTCTGTTGATTTATGTTTTTTATTTCGCAAAGCAAAGAGGTTAATAAAATAAAATAAGGTCAATCAAAAAAGTGGGGAGGGGGCTATATTATCATTCTTGTGATTGTACCGTGGATTTTTTTTACGCTAATCCTAGCCAGAGTTCTCAGTCACCATAATACTATAAACATGCCAGGAGTCGTCCAAATCAAATCGTTTTTTTTTTCTTTTTTCTTTTCTTTTTTGATAATATATAATTTGGGGGGCCTTGTCGGACTTCACTTTACTCACTGAGACGAAAGATTTCTACAGCCCACGTGCCTAGGTCATAAATAATTAATTATAATTATAATTATAATTGCTGACTGAATTTGTTGCGGTCAAAGTAGCTAGGATGTTAGTTGACTGTATATATATAGATCTCGGTCAATCACTAGCTTCAGTTTTTTTGGTCAAGTTTGAAAGACGGACACGCAATGCCAAAATGCGTGGGCGATTCGAAACAGTTGTAAAATTTGTATCTTTTTACTATAGAATGTAGCAGGAGAAGTTAGTAATTTTCCATCACGCTTGGCATCAGTGTTGGAGGCGTGTCTTAACGTCTGTGTTTCTGCAAAGGGCATCTTTGAATTCTGTGGTCTGCAAACAAATAACCCACGCTACGACAACGTTTTTTAAGGGTATCAAACATTCCAATTATAGATACTTTTTCGGTTCTTTGCCAAAATTATAGCATCGGCACTGCAATCTTGGCAGAAATTTAATAGATTCCTTGACATTAGAATAGTTTTATTGACATTAAAAAAAAATCGTAACCTTTTATAAAACGGCTTATTACGACTTTAACGTGTAAAAAAAAACATTTCTTTGGAAGTTTTAAAATTTTCGGATTATTGTCATTTGCAAGTTTCCGCCATCTCCAATTAAAACGTAAAAAAAGTCTCATATAATTGAATTATAAAATAAAATAAATAATTAAGTCTTCCTATCGCAGAGTTTCCTACTCCGCCCGCATCTAAACAGTATCCTAATATAATTTCAAGAGACACTTATACGAATCAACTATTTTTTGGCGGTTTAAAGAAACATCTCAAAAGTTACACGCTTAGAGATGAACCCATGGTTCAAATTAAAAAAAAACAAAACAATTGTTAAACAACTTGCTTGTCACAAAAGTTATTGATCTCCCTCCCACGGCGGGATGATATGACACAAGAGTCGGAAAAAAGCATGTGCAGCCCCATCGATATTCCCCCGTAAGGGCGTCTCAGGCGATCAGCAACCACAAACTAACCCCCCTCTCACAGAGATAAGGCAAATCCTGGGAAGTTGGACCTCTTAGAACTGCACAGGATCAGAGGAATACCTCAGTCAATAGGGAACACGACATCTCAACAATAGCCTAGGGTAGACTGTTGGCTTATGGGCTGAGGGTAAAAGACACTGGATGATGGCGTGTCACAGACGTTGGGTAGTTATTGATAGAAAATGCGGACTTTAAGTTAAGTTTTGACCTATATAATAATACCCTAAGGCAATTTCATGTTCGTTCGCACCTTACCATATTTCGTCATCTGTTCGCGATCGCCGAAGGTACAACGCGCATATATATATATATATATATATATATATATATATATATATATATATATATATATATATATATATATATATATATACTAGACTACCCGTGACCCGTTAGGTCAGTATGTTATATTAGCTATGGAATTCATGTATGAACATGACACTTGTGACGTAAAGAAAATAGGGGTTTTTTTTTTTACATAACTGAAATCTTTCTATGAAAGTATATTAAAATGAAAAAAAGAATATAGATAGATTTCTATGAGTCGTTCTGTTTATTATAATTGATTATTTTTGAAAAAAAAAATACAGTTACTGAATTATAAGTGGTTGGCCATACTTATAGGTAAATGTGCACTGAACAGATACCATAATACTTATTATAGTTAAATTCAAATTTTAATATATCTGCTTTTTTTACATCGTTAATTTTTGTATTACGTTAAAGTTATTTTAAAACCCACTCTTCCCATGTGAAATAATAATTTCGAAATAATAACGTTAATATTTCAGTGCGCAGGTTATGCGCGCATGTACAACCGGATGTCGTAAACCGGAAAGTGGGTTACATACATCGTTACAAGATCATTTGAGTTTTATAATTATATATATATATATATATATATATATATATATATATATATATATATATATATATATATATATATATATATATATACTAGCATGGGTGCCCGGCGTTGCCCGGGTGTTTGGAGGTGTATGCTGAGCAAAAAAAACAAAAAAAACAAAATGGTCAATTTTTTTAAATTTGACCCCTATTATGACCCCTTAACATTTATTGTTTTGGGCTCAAATTAAGTTATTAAATTAGATCCATGTCCAATGAACATATATCTAAAATTTCAAGTGTTTAGACACAAAATTGTCGGAGGAGTTTGGTAGAGTTCTCAAAGGTCAAATCGTTGAACTTTGACCCCTTAATCGCAAAATTTCTGGCCGAAAACCGATCACATCGATTTTCCCAAATCTCAGTACCCTGTATATCAAATTTTGAGTCTGTAGGCTTAGAATTGAGTTATTGCGTAGGGAATGTACACACACAGACAGACAGACACTTTCACTTTTATAGATATACTAGCATGGGTGCCCGGCGTTGCCCAGGTGTTTGGAGGTATATGCTGAGCAAATAAAAAAAAGGTCAATTTTTTAAATTTTGACCCCTATAATGACCCCTTAACATTTATTGTTTTGGCCTCAAATCAAGTTATTAAGTTAGATCCATGTCCAAGGAACCTATATCTAAAATGTCAAGTGTATGGACCCAAAATTGTCGGAGAAGTTTGGTAGAGTTCTCAAAGGTCAAAAGTCTGTAGACAAAAAATTGACAGAGTTATCGCGTAGGGAAATGTACACAGACACACACAGAAAGACACGTTCTCTTTATATATATATATATATATATATATATATATATATATATATATATATATATATATATATATATAAACAAACTTTCATTTGATGATTTTGTTTCGTCGAACTGTAACAAGAATACACTTTATTGACATTCTGGCTAAAAGCGAACTGTAGAAATCCTCCAAGATTCCAACGTCTCACTATCAATTTCCTATACTCGGTATCGCTTAAATTGTATCTATCTTAAACTGACGCCACCCATTCTCCTAGCTCCATCCCCCGTTTTATTTTATCTCCCTCTTATATATCATTCCCATTTAGAGAACGACCAGCTTGTTTTCGGTTCTGAACAAACCAAAATAAAGTAATCCGACAAAGACCTTTTTAGGATGTATTTCAAATACATTGTTTTAAATATCTTATTTTTTAAATCTCTAAAACTTCTTTACTGTCAAAGTAAGTTATAAATGTTTTATGAATATGTGTATAATTTGTCCTATTAATGGCACTTTTATTTAGATTCATTGTTTGCATCTCATGGTATATCTTAATATTGTTGCAATAAAACGTAGATTTTGACCATATAGGAGGGTAACTCCAAAAGTAAAGCCTCCTATTTTTTTAATTCAAAAAGTTGAAGAGCTACGAAGACGGGAGTGGTACCTTTAAAACGAGCGAATTTTGTGCCTTAGAATTTATTTTTCGACATAGCACTATTCGCAATGCACTTTTGCCAGGAATTCAATGACGCGTCTCTGCTTCAGACGCACGTCCACGGCAGGGGTGTTTCTTAGAATCTCACACCGTCAATATCTGCAACAGAGAGATTAAACTTTTAGATCATGAGTCCATAGGTTCAGCCATCACAACAATGCATTTTTGCAAACTCTTTTGATCAATTCGGGTGGAATAAAAAATAGGAGGCATTACTTTTTGAACGCCTCTTGCAGTTTGAATATTACAACCTAAGAAGTTACCTAGTACCTTCTATTCTGACAAACGTAAAAGATATTACATAAGTAACGAGCTCAGGTGGCACCCATACTCACGTTGCCAGCAAGCAATTATCAGTTCCGGCGCTTATTTCATATGAACTGACTAGCTTCACATCCGTCGTCCCACACCACTTTTGCCGAGTTATCATTCCCAAGCTCGGTGATTGCCGCAAAGGGTCACCCGCTTGAACCCTGCTGACCCCAAGACATCCTGTTTATGTGATAAAATCTCTACCTGCGAACCTAATTCTCTAACGCTTACCAGTTGACGAACGCGAACGAATATTTAGCAAAGACAGAAAACAGAAAGTATAACAATCCTCGGATCAAATAGGTGTCATACAAGAGAATAAGGAAAAAAAGAATACATCGTAAAAGAATTTGCAAAATGTGATAATTTTGCTAAACGAATTTAATGGTTTTACATAAATTATACCATTTGAGAGTAACAACAGCGTTCGTGTAAAAATAAGCCGAAGTATCTTTACCTGTTTTGGGGTGTGCAAGAATTTTAGGTACTTGTACAGTTTAGTCAATACATTAAAAAAATGAAAATATCGAAAAAAGATTATATTGTACGTATCCGTTTTGGACTGAAGATCTCCGAAAAAAAATTCATTTAATTTGATCGAGTATTTTTTTTTTTTTTTTTTTTTTACAGCGGAAAAACACGTTCTTATGAGAACGCGTTGGAGTCAGCCATTATGGAATTTGTTAAACACGCCATGGGGAGATAACTCCAGTTAAAGCGCCGACACTCCTTCCCCATCTTTAATACTAGCTTTTCTTGCTAAAAATCGAACCTTTTGCTCGGTATCATAATCAACTGTTTTTTCGCTGTAAAAAAAAAAAGACTACTAAGTTAAATTTTTTTCGGAGAACTTCGTTCCATAACGGATACGTGCAATATAACCTTTTGTCGATGTCATTTTTTAATGTCTTGATTAAACTGTACAAGTACCGATTTTTATATTGTAAGTCATAAAGTGATGCACACCAAGTACTTTCATTAAAAAGTACCTAGAAATTTTTCGAAGTCTCCATTTTTTATATAAGTTTTTCGTGGATGTTAGCAGTTCTTTGTCTATTCTGATACCTTAAAAATAATCATACGTGTGCAAAGTAGACTTTTATCCCGTTAAAATCGGGCAAAAGTTATAGGCCATTGACTTAGAATGAGTGCTTTATGCCAAATTGATGGTTGGATATGGTTACATTTGTGCTTATTTTTGCATTAAATCCTAATCCCCTGTTAACCTCTATTAATCCCTTACTATGCATCGAACGGGCATCATAATATGTTATCATAATAAAGGTCCATACAAAATTTCAATCAAATAGTTCCTGATAAAAATTTTAGGGTAAATGTGGTATTGTGGTGACTAATTCGAATGGATGCCATAATGTTTACTTCCTGCATCTTATAACAAATCTTATTACAAAATTCAACCAGATCGACTCAGTAGTTGGAAAATAGTAGAAGAGACAAACAGATAGACAGACTAAAAGAAATGGGATATATATATATGTAACACTAGGCACCTCCAAAATTCACCACAGAATTAAATCCCCTCCCTATATTTAAAAAAAAAAATATTCATTGTATGAAAATAATGAAATTGCGAGACGAAAATCGTGTTTACATAATTGGCGCTTTAAAATAACGTTCCTATGTAGTAGGCATTCCTAACGTGAAAACGTACCCGTTTTTAATAAATCTAGCAAAAATCAACTAATGGTCAGATTTTTGCGAAATTTTCAATACTTATTCATTTTAGAATGAAATTACATATACGAGTGGCTTGCAATAAGTAATGCCCCTGACCCACTTCCAGTTGTCTGATCTAGCTGAAATTTTGCATGTGCTATGATTTATATATCTACGGGTTATGAGCCACATTACAGTTCTGAACTAACTGTGGTTTCTGTTTTACAGGTGTTTGAACTGAGTCAGGTGTGAAATGGAGCCTGTTGAATGTCGAGCAGTGATCCGGTTTTTGCATTTGAAAGGACGCACACTACAGGAGACTTTCATGAAATGAAAGAAATTCATGGTGATAATGCCTCATCATATGACCTTGTAAAACGCTGACACCGTGAATTCAAACATGGTCGGAAGTCTGTGGAAACAGCTCCCAAACCTGGTCGCCCCCCTTCTGCCATTGATGAGGCATCTGTCCATCAAGTTGAGGCTGCCATTTTGGAAGATCGGCGCATTACTATTCGCCAAATAGGCCAAGATGTCAAGATTAGTACAGGGTCTGTGGAAACTATCATTCATGACCATTTGCATAAGGTGACTGCCAGATAGATTCCCAAGTTGCTCATACCATTCCAGAAGCGAGAATACGTCGAGTGCTCGAGGATGAATTAGGAGATGTGCCAAGAAGATGAGTCAAAATTTTTCAAAAGACTGATTACACAGGATGAAACTTGGGTCCATCACTATGATCCAGAGACCAAAGCCCAGTCAATGCAGTGAAAGCACTTAGGCTCACCACCGCCAAAGAAGGCAAGGGTGCAGCCTCCGCTGGCAAGGTGATGCTCATAGTCTTCTGGGACCAGGACGGAGTAGTGATGACAGATTTTATGGCAACGGGTACCACAATTACAGGAGCTTATTATGCTTCACTTTTGAGGAAATTAAGGGAAGCTATCAAAATCATGAGGCGGGGCAAGATCAGCAAAGGTACCCTCCTCCTGCAGCACAACGCTCCGGTCCACAACTCACATGTCGCCAGATCAGAAGCAAGGGCGTGTGGTTATGAAATCGTCCCCCATCTTCCTTACTCTCCTGACCTTGCACCCTCTGACTTTCACCTCTTCCCAGCCATGAAGTTGTTTTTGAAAGGAAAGCGTTTCCCAGATGATGCAGCCTTGATTTCTGAAGTCACGTCGTGGTTGGAGGACCAACCTGGGGTGTTCTACAAAAACGGTTTCTAGAGGGGCATCAAACGATGGGAGAAATGCATAACTCTGGATGGTTCCTATGTAGAGAAAAACTAATAACTGTGCCAAGTTTCGTTACCCTACTCCTATGGGAAGTGGGTGTCAGGGGCATTACTTATTGCACACCCCTCGTAAAATGCAGTTTCCGCAAAATATATGAATGGAAATACTTTTTTACTATGTGTCTACTCCATATTTATTTTTTCGAAATTCGAACGAAATATATTTAAATCTATCGAAATTTCTATTTATTATGAAACATACAGATAAGTAAAAAAAACATTTTAATTTTTAAAAATTTAAATACACATATTGAACAAAAACTTATCTTGAAGTTGCAATTAAAAATTGATATAAATTTAATATTATTATGTTTTCTTTTTTTTAATAGCGTTTTTCCTAATTAATATATACTATAATCAGTTGAATTGCCAAGAAAAAGAAACTTCATAAATATTAATTAATTTTTAAAAGATTAAAATTCCAATATTTTAAAATGTTCCGTTACAACATAAATTTTTATAATTAATTGTGTTTAAAATATTTTTAATATTAAGTTTTAATATAAACATGACTCTTGTCAGCTATTTTATCTCCAGATTAAAACCGATTTGAAAATATTATTGCACAAATATTAAGCATTTTGTAGGTCCCCTTCATATTTTGTTTGTCTCGTTTTACCGAACAAAATATGGAAGCAGTAGTTAAGCAAATGAACATTCAAATAAAACAAAGGTTTTAAAAAATCATTAAGTCACTTCTGCTTTTCCATAGCTCGTATAGTTAACAGAAGTCTGACGTCACGGAATCATGCGCTCCTTTTTTTTACAATTCTTCACATTCATTTGTCAGTGCCTAGTGATCATTATTTGATAAATACTGGAAATTTCATTAAAATTAGTTGATTTTCTGAATTTTTGGTGAATTTTTACATAACTGGAAGGGTCAATATGTTTATACATTTTGAGCATCGGCCTTCATTTTGCATGCACCTATTAATTACGTAATATTGTTTTTGCTTAGAACGGTAATGCGGAGTTATTAAAACAAAAACACAAACATCCAGTGGATTATTATTATTATTATTATTATTATTATTATTATTATTATTATTATTACCACCATCATCATCTAAATTAAAAATATCACCCTAAGGCCTCACCCGGTGCTTGAAGACCTTGAGAAGGCAAATTTAGCTATCCATGCAGATCTGCTATTTCAAGCTGTCATCTACAGACATGATCAAGCCGAACGCACATGTGCATGTTACCACACTAGTCACACGTGCACATTCGCATGCTCACCTGGAACTGTAGAAATTCAAGGCCTCTATCCATTGCGCCGCAATAACAACTATGAAGATGAGGATAACAATCTGCAAATAAATGAATAAATGCACAAATTACTCATCCCAAAGGATTCCAATAAAAAAATTAATAAAGATAAAAAAAAGGTTTTCTTCATGGCTGTAAATTGATCTGCTTTCACAAGTTCATGTCTTTTGTAGGTTTGATTGTATTGATTTTTTACCATTTTTATTCATTTAAAAAAAATTTTGCGAGAAAATTTTTATCAGAATCATTTTATTAGCTCTACCCACCCTATGACACTTAAACACCTTTGGACAAGGTATTTATTTTACTGCCCACCACCACCACCACCACCACCACGACTCTGAAATGCATCTTTCTCCAGCCCTTTCTATCTATTTCTCAATACATCAACTACTCAAGTCCCCCCACTCTTCCTCATATGTCCTGGTTGTAGTAGAAAACTGCATCCAGTGATCAAGTTTTAATTTTGGAAATCTGAGGAATGTGAAGTCGCCCCTTTAGTTACCACTACTCCCAGGTCCACTCTGACATAGAGGAGTGGTAGTACCTGCCAGATTCCCATCTATATATTGAAATAGAAACTATTGTTTACAGAGTATTTGTTTATAAAATATATGCGCCTACAAAACAAATCTGTTCTGCTGGTCTGCTTTCCAGCTGACAACATTATTGTCATCTTTAAGTTCAACATAAACAAGTTCTTACTGAACTGTCCTTGTAAATAATCAAGTTATACCAAATTTCCATGACAAACGATTACGTACCCTACTGTCCCAATGACTACAATACACACATTAACCAAGTGGCCTCCAGGCCTTGATATGCATATATATATATATATATATATATATATATATATATATATATATATATATATACAGAGTGGAACGATAAAATTATCGCCTTTGAAAAGACAACATTCCATTTCCCTTCGATGGAAACCGTTTTTTTGTTGTTGCAGAACATTTACTAGTTAGCCAGTTGTGTACAAGTCCAAAGAGCGATAAGAGCCTTCTATCATGTCTGAAAGTGACACAAGGTTCAACAAGTGAGATCAGAGATGCGTCGCTATACAACTTATGCTCTCTATCGATCCAAGTTATGACAACAGGACCATTGTCAGCACCCTCGAAATGCATTGCTGGATTGACACAAACAACAGGGACAGGGTGATGAAAACAGTTTCTGGCAGTTTTTGGTGTAGTGATGGCCACAGCATGCCATGTCACATCTTCGAAGTCGGCTTGAAAGTCAACACCAAAGTGTACTTGGATGTGCAATCAGGTAGCCACTGGCAGACTTTGGGTGTGGCAGTAGGATTCGCGCCGGCCTACAAATCCAAAGAGACCCAGGCTTGGCTTCAGAAGGAGGGCTACGACTTTGTACCCTTCTCTCACTGCCCCCTCCTCCCCTAACCTGAACCCGCTGGACTACTTCATTTGGTCATACGTCAAGAACATCACCAATATGACCCCCCACAACACCAAAGCCAGCCTGATCGCAGCTATCCGCCGGGTATTCACTGAGATCTTGGTGGCTCTTATGGAAAAGGCATATGCTCCCAGTTCCGAACCCATATCGAGGCGGTGATTGAGGCTGAAGGTGGCTATATTGAATAGATGACAGTTCTACTGCATAATCAAGTTACTTCGAGGAATCTTTTTGGTGAACTCAGGAATTTCGAACGGAGCTCTTTATTTAATCCATGAGGATAGTATGCTCTCATTCCGTCAGCCCTGACTGGGTAAAAGTCCTAAGCAATTCATAATTGTATGTTAAATGTCACTTACACAGAGGATTGAACATCCAACCTCCAGGAGAATGTAACTTACAATTAGATTTTAAAAAGTATTTTATCCACTATGTCACATGTTCTTGCAAAATACACAGGATACATCTGAAGAAGGTCGGAAGTTACATTGACCGTAACATTGTAAAAATAATACGCAATATAAGAACAGAAGTCCGAAGAATCCAAATAATAAAAAATGCACAAAGAAAATGAATAAAATATATATATATATATATATATATTAATTTTGAAATGGGATTGTTTATGTTTTACTAAACTGCACACCAGGATAGAAATAAATGTTTGTAATTTTCCCAAATCAAATGTTTCAATGAAATGAATCCATCATCATGTTTTCCTTTTTACTTGCAGGCGTTCGGCATTTCCGAGAGAAAGCATCCAATATGGTGGTCACTATTCATTCTTATCTGCTTTTATTGCAAGCAACGGCGGCACTTGCTGTCACTTTAAGCGCTGTGCACAGTGTGAAGGCTCCCCTTGGACAAGATCGACTGCGCCGAAGTCTTCGCAAAAGGGATATGGATAATATACCCTACGATCATGATGAGGTAAGCCATATGAATGTGTTGAAGAGAACGCACTCGGGGTCACCAATGTAGAATGGATTTTGATAAAAATCGAGAAAAGGACATTATAATAAGAAATGATATCTATAGAATGTTATTTAATTTTATAGACAAATTGTTAATTTAATGTAAAATAAAAAGTTTGCAATGAACAATCGTTAAAAGAGTTGAAGGAACGTTCTAGGTAAATAAAGGTGTTATCTTTAAGGAAAAAAAAAAGAGTAGTCATATTTGTTTTGCCTGGCGCTGCTTATATTTGTATGGGCATACATGTGATAGGCCTTTTGCGGGTGCGTGTATGTTAGCGTGCCAGTTTTGCCTGTAAATGTACTGTGTATATGAGTTCGTGTAGCAGTGTGTATATGCTGTTACTATGCTTAGTAGTTCGTGTGTACGTTTCATTATTATGTGTGCTACTTGTCTTTCGGTCCCAAAGGACCTAGCCTACATTGTTCTTCTCTGAAAACTAAATCCTTGTTGAGGATAAGACATTATCAAAAGAAAGAAATATTAAGTCTATGCACAATAATAAATAATTTTATTGACAACTTGTTAAAACAATGCAAAATAAAATGGTGACAATTAATGAGAGTTCAAACAGCACGCAAACGTTCAAATTAAATGAATAAAGCATTGTAGAAGCGTGTGTATATCAGCATGCCTGTGTTGAAAGTGAAAGCGCATGTGCATGAGTTTGATTAACAGTGTGTATATATTGTTGCTATGTTTAGTAGTTCGTGTGTTTCTTTGCGCGCACACACACACACACACACACACACATATATATATATCAGGATACTTACGTGTTTATATATTTGTATGTAAATGATTCACTTCTAAACTAATAAACCGATTATTATCAATTCTGTAATCACAGCAGCTAGGTATAAGGGGACAAAATATGGGTGATAATTAGTTTAATTTAATTTATGCAAATAAGGTAGGAACGAGAATGGAAGCTTTTTGTGAAAATTCAGATACCTCAAATTTTTATAAAATTTTTAAAATAGGTACTGGATATCAGAAAATAAATAGCCCACAATTTTCAGTTTCTTTCAAGTAATTTAAACAGTTTTAAGAGATATAATGTGTGCACAGTCTCCAATTTGAAAATTCAAATATTTCAAATTTGCATAAAATTTGATCCATAATCATAAGAAAACAATAAAACAAAATCCTCTGAATACCAAATTCGTCTTAAGACCTCTTAACCTTTAAACTGAGGACATTTTCTAAAATCAAAATTATATAATAGATT
This sequence comes from Euprymna scolopes, assembly GCF_053919585.1. Classification (NCBI taxonomy): domain Eukaryota; kingdom Metazoa; phylum Mollusca; class Cephalopoda; order Sepiida; family Sepiolidae; genus Euprymna; species Euprymna scolopes. The sequence goes on from NC_136492.1 coordinate 102,104,512, forward strand.
TGGAATAAGTATTCTATACACAAGTTTTGTGTCATGATTAGGGCTATGACAACAGCATATTCTTTTTATTGTTTTGACTCTCGAGCGTGTATCCGTTGATATCTTATATGCTATTATATAAAGTGGTGTGCTTCTCGGTTGATTAACTGTGTCTAACTGTGTCGGATATATACTCGAGAGTCAAAACAATGATAAGAATATGCTGTTGCCATAGCCCTAGTCATTATATATTGAGTGTAATGTCCGTAAAGGGGGCATAAAAATTGGTGAGGAACTGTTTTATTCGAAATGAATGAGGTGAACTTAAAGATGTGGCTCTAAAGTGATCAGTTTAGTGGAAATGTGTCTTTGACGGTTGCGGAAATTCTGAAGCAAATCGTACAGAGTAATCCATCTTGGAATGTGCCTTGCAGAAGCAACGCTCAAAACACTCTTCACCATGTGCGTGACCCATGTGACAGGGCATGCATGTCAAAGGATGTTCTAACGAACCACAT
>NC_136492.1:102107508-102160008 GCF_053919585.1 Euprymna scolopes
TACCATCGTATTGGCAGAGAGAGACAGCGAAAGAGAGAAAGAGAGAGAGGGGGTACATTTGTTTCTTTTTCTTACGATGATATCTAACATTATTGTAAACAGGTATTGCAGTTAATACAAAAAACATATTAACTGCTAAATACGCAAAATAAACGAAGTGAGAGAAACAGAGTGAGAGAGACACACACACACACACAGAAAGAGAGAGATAAAGCGAGAGAGAGAGAGAGATTTTAAAATCATCATATCGACAGAGAGAGAAAAACACAGAGAGATAGATTTGAGAGAGAGAGAGAGAGGGGGAGAGAGGGGGAGAGAGAGATTTTAAAATTATCGTATTGGCAGACAGAGAAAGACAGAGAGATTAAATTATCGTATCAACACAAAGACACGTTTCACCTTTACATGGGATTTCATATACACAGTTCTTAGTCATGATTTTTTCTGTAGGGGGCTTGACTCTCGCAAGCTGTTTCCGGAGAGTTGAATCACTCCTGAATACTATCCTGATGTCATATGGATTACATATTCGTTGAAGTTTTTCAGACAAGCCCTTCATATATGATATACAAACTGTGGTGAGTTTCTGAGTCATGTCCTTTTGTTTGTGGTCCAGATTTCTTGGAGCTGATATTATGCTCTCTGGATAGTTGTTTCGGTGGAGGTTTTCGTAGCCGTAGTACGTGAAGAGACTGAAATGTCAGGTATAGCTGACCATATCTGGAAAGAAAATGGAAACCATCTACCATTATGGGACGAAGTAAAAATTATAGACAGAGAGGAACGGTGGAGAGTAAGACGACTGAAAGAAGCAGCACATATGCTGGGGAATAACCAACTGCTAATAGACCTAGTATAGAATTCAATACGATATGGGAATCAATGATTATAAACAATAGATAATATATACAAGTAATAAGTAAAAACATTAATATATACAAGTAATAAGTATAGAGATAGATATACATTAATATATAGTAATACTTAGTAATAAATAGTGATGTTTACAATTAGAAATAAAAAGTAGGTTTAAGGCTCCTAAAATTAGAATTGACCGCAAGGACCCGTGGCACAGTGGTTAGAATACTGGGAAGAATCAATTCTAAAAGTGATATTCTCCTGAAGGTTGAAGGTTCAATTCTCAGTGTGGCCGATCCAAATATACATTTGCGAATTACTTAGGACCTTTATCCAGTCATGACTAACGGAACAAGAGCACGCTGTCCCCGTGAAGTAAATAATGGGTTCTGCTCGAAATTCCGTCCAAATTCCCGAGTTCGACAAAATACACCTGAAGAAGGTCGGAGGTTATATCGACCGAAACGTCGTGAAAATCACACTCAAGATGAGAACAGTAGTCCGATGAATAATAATACAAATTTTCAATATCGTTTCACAATATAAATCACCTTTTCGAACATTACAATTTTCCAAGTTTTCAATTTTTATGCTGACGAGTATAACAAAGAAAATTGATGAAAACAAAATTCAAGTGCAATTGTCTGCATTTCACTCATATGTCGGGTTTAATAGTACCGTTTCCTTGGTACGGAGCTGTAGGAATTGCAATCATGGTGGATGGTGTATGACTTTATTTGCAACTGTTATTTCTGTTATATGTTCCCAAAAGTTGCTGCTACATTTGATATTCAACTTTTTACAGATGGTACTGTAGACATATCTATTTATATTAGCTTGGTGCAAAAAATAATGTCGTTTCGTTTTTCGTATATATAATTGATTAACCAACCTAATATAACAGCATCCCCCCAGCAGAACCTTACGACTGGATCTCCGATGGCTCACATTATCTACTTCTGTGTAGCAGAACCTACATTTGTTGCCATTCCTGTAGTAAAAAAAAAAAATCGTGCAAACCTTTTACCACTGGCAACGCCCGCTTCAGAGAGTGAAAGAAGAAGAGAATGGCCACTGCGTCTATTTATAGACTAGAGATCATGGGAAGAGTATGCAAATAACTTTGGACGGTTTTGTCCTATAAAAAGCCTGTATTTAGGAGAGAGGGTGTCTTTTTTGTTTGGCAGAAGCAATTGCTGTCAGAAGTGCATTGGACTGCAGGATTGAAGAGTGAAGATTGAGTTGTGGGGTCATTGTATTTAACCACAAGCTATTTCGGCTAAGAACAGATCATGGAATCTGGGATGTTGAGATTGGGAAAAGATGTGATACCACCTTTTAGTGGAGAAGGTGATGTAGTCGGATGGATAAAGAAAGTAAAACTGGTGGCTAAGCTTCAACATGTGCCAGACCTTGCCAGTTTTATTCCACTTTTTTTGCAGGGAGATGCACTCGCTCTCTATCTTGAGATGAATAATGCAGAACAAGAAGATGCAGAACTGATAGAGATGAGACTCGTGACCGCCTTCACTGAGGGGCCTTTTGAGGCATACGAAAAACTGCAACGATTCAAGTGGACAGGAGAATCGGTGGATGTTTATGCTAATAAAATCAAAAGATTGGCTGGACTGGCGGGATATCTGGGAAGAGGGCTGGAACATACAGCCAAACTGGCATTCATAACTGGATTCCCAGACGATGTATCTGTGGCATTACAGCAGCTACCGAACATAGAGAGAATGGATGTCAGCAAACTGATACCGACTGCACGGCTTTTAGTCAGCAAAAGGGTCGTAGAAACTCGGACATTGGTCGCAAGTGCGCAAACTAATGAGACTAATAAGGGAAAGAAAGAATCAAGCCTTCAGTGCTTTAGATGTCAAGGACCGCACCTAAAAAAAGATTGCACAGAGATCTCTAGGGCCAGGGCAACATGCTACAATTGTGGAAAATTTGGCCACATTGCGAGATATTGTCCTCAGATTCAGGGAAACGGGCAAGGGGGAGCTTCTGCGCCGCAAGCTACCCTAGCAATGAAATGAAGGCGCGATACTGGCCTCTTCCTATAATAGAAGTAGAGGTGAATGATTCTGTAATCACTGCACTTGTCGATACTGGGTGCACCACTACTTTAATCAATTCCAAACTTTTGAAGGGATATGGAAGGAGCGGTACAGTGAAAGCAGTTGATGGGAGGAATATAGAATGTAAAGGAGCCAGACGTGGAGATAAAAGTCTGTGGAATGCACGTAAAGGTGAGGGCAATCTTGATGAATCACATCGTTGATGGGATCGACGTCATAATTGGAAAGGACGTGATTAATGAGCTGGGAGGTGTAACTATAAAGAAAGCCAAAGTGAAGTTTGGAGATATACAATGTGCCGTGGCTGCCCATCAGCTGAATGTTTGCAAAATCGAGGATAAAGACTTTGAAGCAAACTTCGATGGAGATAAATGGACAGTAAGATGGACATGGAAGGGAGAGCCTCCAGTATTGCAGAACAAAGTCCAATATTATAAAAACTCTCTGGAAGGCAATAAGAAATTAGAATTCGAGAAAGAGGTGGAAAGATGGATATCGGATGGTATTCTGTTACCATGGAAAGGAGAAAGAAAAGGCGTGTTGCCATTGATGGCAGTATTTCAGGCCACAAAAGGGAAAGTTAGGCCAGTGTTCGACTTTCGTGAGTTGAACCGTTTTGTGGCGTGTCATACAGGGAGCGACATAATAGATGTATGTGATGAAAAGATAAGAAAGTGGAGACAGTTGGTAGGAGGGACCGCAATAGTGGACCTTAAGTCTGCCTACCTGCAACTACATGTGGCAAAGGAACTATGGCATTACCAGCTGGTCTGTTATAAAGGAAAAACCTATTGCCTAACACGATTAGGATTCGGACTTAATGTCGCACCAAAGATTATGGCAGCCATTTTAAAAACAGTATTAAAGAAAGGAAGTAGGAAGAAAGAGGCCACTGATTCATACATTGATGATATAATGGTAGACGTAACGAAAATATCGACACAGGAAGTTGTGGAACATTTGAAGGGGTTTGGGTTAGCAACAAAATCTCCGGAATCCCTGGACTGAGGAGCGGCACTGGGCCTTAAGCTTATGAAAAATAAGATAGGTGCACTAATGTTCAGGAGAGGCAACAAGATCCCAGAGATGGGAGGAGAAATTAGTAGGCGGGAGCTATTTTCGATCTGTGGTAAATTATTGGGGCACTATCCAATTGCTGGATGGCTGCGATTAGCATGCAGTTATGTGAAAAGAAGAGCAAATGGAATGGATTGGGAAGAAAAAGTTGATTGCAGAACCATAAAAGTGATGCAGGAGGTTCTAGCTGAGGTGAAAAAAGAAGACCCTGTTAATGGCGCTTGGCACATACCTGAAGTGAGCACAGGAGTCGTGTGGTGTGATGCAAGCAATGTTGCAACTGGCGTGGTTGTCGAGATTGGCGGTGTGGTGGCGGAAGATGCAACTTGGCTGAGGAAAAGTGATGACTTTAATCACATTAACATAGCTGAATTAGATACTGTTCTAAAGGGTGTCAATTTAGCTATCAAATGGAGACTGACAAATATTGAAATAAGAACTGATTCAGCCACTGTACTCAGTTGGGTGAACTCTACTGTGGAGGAGAGTTGCAGAATACGAACAAAGGGTGCCGGAGAAGTGATAATAAAGCGGAGATTAGGGATGCTTAGAGAGTTGATGTCTGAATTGAAACTGCAAATAAAAGCAGTGTTTGTGCCTTCTGAAAGAAACAAGGCAGATGCGCTAACACGGATAAAAAAACAGTGGTTAGTTGAGAAAGAGGAGGCGCCGATATGCTGTCTTGGAATTGGAGAAATTAAAGAGTTGCATGACATGCATCACATGGGAGTGGAGAGAACATTATATTTGGTGAGGCAAGTGGATCCGAATGTAAAACGGGAAGAAATTCAGATGATAGTAAAGAACTGTGTTCGGTGTCAATCGATCGATCCTGCCCCAAATATACATAATCCTGGGGAAATTGGAGTTTTAACGAACTGGACGAGACTAGCTATTGACATAGCACACTACCGAGGGGGAGCGTACTTATCAATAATTGATTGTGGGCCAAGTAGACTGGCGATATGGAAGGAACTGCGAGTGGAAGCCGCATCTGCAGTTGCAACTGAATTAGAAAAGGTGATGCTTGAACGAGGTCTAGTAAGGGAGGTGATAATGGACAACGGCACTGTTTTTCGCTCAGAAATCTTTCAGACGATGCTAAAAAAATGGAAGATTAAAAGCTATTACAGGGCAGCCTACAGACCTGGAGGAAATGGCATTGTGGAGCGACATCATCGGACCGTGAAAGCAATAGCTGAGAGAGGAAGAATATCGCCTGAAGTGGCCACATTTTGGTACAACATGTCCTCTAAGGTCGGGCAAAGAGATGACACAGTACCACATAGAGCAATCTTTAATTACGAATGGAGGCATCCTAGAGACATGTCACCGGAAATTAATGATCAAGGACCAGCCAGAATCCAAATAGGAGAAGAAGTTTGGGTGAAACCGCCTAATGCCCGATGCACAACGCAGTGGGGAAGAGGAGTGATAACAGGAGTGCAATCCCCAAACAACTTAAGTGTCAATGGAATGCCACGACATGTTTTAGATTTAAGGCGTGTGGTCCATTTAGGTGATGAGGATGGTGGTACTGAGCCAGGGAGTGATGAAGATGAACCGGTGCCGATGCAGAGACCGCAAAGAGAACGCAATGCGCCGATCTGGACACGGGATTATGAGATGTGAATGATCTTTAATGATCATGGGGGCGTGTAGTAAAAAAAAAAAAAAAAGAAAAGAAAAAAAATCGTGCAAACCTTTTACCACTGGCAACGCCCGCTTCAGAGAGTGAAAGAAGAAAGAAGAAGAGAATGGCCACTGCGTCTATTTATAGACTAGAGATCATGGGAAGAGTATGCAAATAACTTTGGACGGTTTTGTCCTATAAAAAGCCTGTATTTAGGAGAGAGGGTGTCTTTTTTGTTTGGCAGAAGCAATTGCTGTCAGAAGTGCATTGGACTGCAGGATTGAAGAGTGAAGATTGAGTTGTGGGGTCATTGTATTTAACCACAATTCCTTACACTACCATTTTCTTAAAAGCATTAGTCATCAATCCTTGAGCTTTGACAGCTTTATAATCCTCTTTTTAGCCAATCTACGTAGCCTTTGTTATCTATATATTCCTGGGCCAATTCATTCAGAAAATACTATGTACACTGTTGGTTGGCCCATTCTTTCAGTTTATTGCAGTCTTAGTGCATTTTTGGTGATTCTTTTGGGCTATTTTTGTATTTCCTGTAATGTCATGCTGAATCTGTACTACATTTGTGTTGCATCTCTCTCTCTCTCTCTCTCTCTCTCTCTCTCTCTCTCTCTCTCTCTCTCTCTCTCTCTTTCTGATGCATTTGAAAACAAATAAGATAAAACACAACTTTTCGTGACATCAATTTCACAAGGAATCCAATTTGACAATAATATCACGGAATCTGCAATCGCATCTGACATCCATATACAATAAACGTTTTACTTTATTTTGTTTCAAGAATAAAAATTACATTTTACATTTATGAATTCTTGAGATGGGGATTAATGACATATTTAGGTTTGTACGATCCCTGGTGTATGTATATGTGTGCGCCAGAGCTTGAATAGGGAATATAATGCTACAATATGTGCTTATTAAAAATAACACTGATGTGTTAAAGAAAAGGAAAGTTTAAAAAAATTAATAAACACATTTCTGAAATTTTGTGATGAGTATTAATAATTCGTTTAGAATTCTTTGGGCTACTGTTCTTATCTTGAGTGTTATTTTCTCAACGTTTCGGTCAATGTAAATTTGGTGTTTTGTCGAACTCGGAAATCTGCAAGAAATTTCAAACGGCACCCTTTATTTAATCCACAGGAGTAGCATACTCTGGTTACATCTTCTTTAATATAAATCGTACCTGTCTGTTTAAATGAATGTATGTATGTATGTATGTATGCATGTATGTATGTATGTATGTATGTATGTATGTATGTATGCCTAAAACTTTCAGCAGAGGCGACAGATTTTCACAAGATTGGTATCATTTTGAAGCTCGACGTCTCGGACGATAACTATCGAAAGATTGGTCAAAAAAATGAATTCCTTTACCCACAACTGGGCAGTTTTCTACAAGGATGGGGTCAATTTTTTGCAAACCATTTTTGCAAGTCATTGTATCGGTTGGATTGACTTTGACTAATTTTAACGTTCCGAACTTCTGGTCGCGTCATGGAGTAGCGGTAAGACGTCAGGTTTTCGTTCACTTTCTTTTCCTCCGCGTCACGGGTTCGAGCCTGCCTGCTGACTACTACTGTTTTTTTTCTTTTGCTCAACACACACCTCCAAACACCCGGACAACTCCGGGCACCCAGCCTAGTCAGTTATAAAAGGATAGAAGTTGTAAATAATGAATAATTGTATTTTGAGCGTCGCTCGCACTATAAGAATTTCACAATGTACTTTATCTACTGTGCCACGGATCCTTGCAAACACTTTCCGAGTTCGACATAATACACTTGAAGAAGATTGGAGTTTACATCGACAGAAACTTGAAAATAACACTCAAGATGAGAACAGTAGTTCAAAGAATTCAAAGAATAAAAATGCTTACATGTGTTCATTTTCCCCCCACGGGTAAGACTGGAATGTTTACTAGTTGCTAATATAGATGAATAGAAAATGTATTTCTCTTTGTAGATGTTTCTTTTTCTGCTAGCTTTTAAAGAACTTTTTGTTTGTGCTTTTTTTTTTCTTACAATTGTTTCAATTAGTTGCTTCATTTATCATTGTTAAGATTTTTTGTTTTCGCTGAATATAACGAACCCATTCTTTCTTTACTTTAATAATGAATGCACAAGTTCTAGCTCGCCCGAACTGTGACTTGTAAACCGCAATTGATTGTGCGAAGAATGATCGAATGTATTGAGCTGAAACTGGTTATTTATTCAGCCAATCAATTGTTTGTTAAAAGATGTGTTGCTTGGAGACTATCCCGAATAGCTGGAAATGCATCATGTGTTAATCAATGCATTTTTTTTTATTTAAGAAAACTGGCCTTTAAAAAAATAAACATATCTAATCTGTATCAAATATCTTCGCTTCATCTATTACCTATCTATATATCTATCAAAGTGAACGTGTCTGTGTATCTGTGTGTCTGTGTGTGTGTTTGTGTACATTTCTCTACGCAATAACTCTGTCAATTTTCAGTCTACACACTCGAAATTTGATATATAGGGTACTGAGATTTGGGAAAATCGATGTCATTGGTTTTCGGACAGAAATTTGGCGATTAAGGGGTCAAAGTTCAACGATTTGACTTTTGAGAACCCTACCAAACTCCTCCGACAATTTTGGGTCTAAACACTTGAAATTTTAGATTTAGGTTCATTGGACATGGATCTAACTTAATAACTTAATTTGAGCCCAAAACAATAAATGTTAAGGGGTCATAATAGGGGTCAAATTTAAAAATTTGACCACTTTTTTTTTTTTATCAACATACATCTCCAAATACCCGGGCAACGCCGGGCACCCATGCTAGTATTCATATAAAGGTGATAAGCGCTGACTCACTAGTAAAAAAAATGTTGATAACACAAATATTTCTTAATTTCGTTTTTGGCATAACTGTGACAACAGCGACGGGGATTTAACGACTTCAAAGTGCGCTGGATATTTTGCGTATCGAACACCCGTTTGCCAGAGGATAAAAAAAAAAGCTGTGCGATTGTCTTACAAAGGATAAAATAATTCCTGTTTCGATTTATAGATTTTATAGTTGTTACGAATTTTAACGCGTAGACATCAAATGACTTTTAAAAAATACCTGAAACAAATGCAGACATGGCAGCATTTTGATCTTGTTTTGAAGTACACGTTAAAACTACTACTACTACTAATACTACGAATAATAATAATAATAATTGTCGTCGTCGTCGTCGTCGTCGTCGTTGTTGTTGTTGCAGCTGCTGCCTGTTTATTTCATGATTATTTTTGTTATCTCGGTCCCGCTTTTTAAAAGTCATTGTTTTACTTCTATCATTATTTTTTCTGTTACATTTCATACTCTTTTATATGTTTCCTTGGCGATGGTTGCCTCTTGCTAAGAACCGCAGGACCCTATGAATCTACCCAATTGAAACTTCTGATCGGAGCAAATCTCCTGCCGATATCAATCTTGAAGACCAGGAAACTCATGACCATATATAATGCACTACACCCAAAGGACGATATTGACAGACTCTATGTGAAATGGAAAGACGGCGGGAGAGGACTGGTCTGCATAGAAGACTTTGTGAATGATATAAAAAAGAACTAGAAAAATACATAATGCAAAATACTGAAAGGATAATTATGGCAGCGAGAGACACTGAAAAAAAGCAACAAAACAGAAAACAGAGGGGCAAATGACAAAACGAGAAAAGAAAAATAGGAAGAGAAACGAGAAAAAAGAAATGGGAAGAGAAACAACTCCACAGAAGATTCATAAGAATGACAAAAGATGAGAATAATGAAAACACCTGGACATGGATGCGAAAAGGACATATAAACCAAGAAACTGAATCTCTAATAACTGCAGCAGAAGATAACTCGATAAGAACCAACCATATCAAAGCAAAGATCGATAAAACACAAGAAAACAGCTAATGCAGACTCTGTGAACAAATAGATGAAACGATAAACCATATAGTAAGTGAATGCAGTAAACTGGCCCAAAAGGAATACAAAAACAGGCACGACCAAGTGGGGATGGCGGTGCACTGTGAATTTAATGTACAGACAAATGGTACAAGCAACAGTACTCGAAAATGAGAACCACAAAATCCTTTGGGACATGGACATACAGACGGACAAACCTATCCAAGCAAGAAGACCAGATGTCATAATAATTAACAAGAAAGAAAAATCCTGTCAAATCATAGATATTGCTGTCCCAGCTGACCACAGGGTGAGTATGAAAGAAAAGGAGAAATGGAGCAAATACACAGAGCTAGCCAGAGTTAAAAGGGATTTAGATGATGAAGAAATCCAAAATAATACCTATAATAGTAGGAGCACTAGGAACAATTCCAAAAAACTTTGAAAAAAGAATGGGAGAAATTAGAATCAGAGGAATGGCTGCAAAGATACAATGACTAACGATAATGAAAACGGCTGAATATTAAGGAAAACCCTTGAATGTGGAGAATAATACCCATTAACCACATGCGTGAGCCAGACAAACTGCTGCAGAGACAAAACAGGAAGAAGCGTTACAGGGAATGAAGAACACTGAAGCTGCATATCAAAAAGTTCTACATCCGCATCACGCATCCACTCCCATTATTACCATGACCGTCCGCCCCCCCCCAAAGTGTGATACCAAATAGCCGAGAAGGGTCAAGGAGGATGGAAAGACTGAGGAGAAAGCGCTGACCAGACCTCCGCTGGACAAGCGCGAAGAGAACTGGGACCTTGGGGAGGCTTAGTGCTACTCAAATTCTAGTATAGGCCAATGGTCGCTGCCAGCAAGAAATCGGTGGTGAGAGGCTGTTGCGATAACGCAAATTTATTTGCAAATGCTATCGAAGGAGGTGGAGAGTGCTGGACGTCTGGGGAGATTTGTTGTCACTCAGCTTCCAGGGAACACCACAAGTTTTTCAATCAGATCTTTGATGACTTGTGTGCAAGCTCTATGTGAGCCAATAATTATAATAATATCCAACATCACATATAAAATTCTATTGACTAATAGTACTGTAATCAAATGCAACCAAACTTTAAATTAGAAGAAAAGACCATAAAAGTATTACTTATAGATGCGTATTTCCAATTGAGAATAATAATAAAATTAGACTCATTATTTACTATAAGAAATTTAAGATCCAGAATTTTATTGTAAAAAACAATCCTGCTTTTAAAGTGCTCCGTTATAAAGAACTTTGCATTCTGCTAAATAAGCAGCAGGCGCAATCATTTTACGAAACTGCTCTACTCAAGAAGGGGGAAAGCTTACACATAATCATTCACAGAAAAACTTTCGCTGTATCATAGGTAATCAATGCGGCTAGACTAGCACACACCCCCAGTCAGGAATATGAGGAAATATTAGGTGGATAAGAAAGTTCTTGTGGAATTTATGATTTGGATTTGAAATTATGTATTTTCAAATAGGTTTTCGTTATAATAACTTTACTTTATATATCATTTAAGACAGCGGTTTTCTCTCTTTCCACTCGTTTTAATTACAATCGTTTTAAAATCATTGTGTCTTCTTTTTAGAATGTTGAATACACAATGGAACAAAGCAAATGCGCACAATTTTCTTATTTCAATTCAAGCGAGGTTTGAAAAACTGCTGAAACAGTTCGCGATATCAATAAAGCGTTTGGCTCAAGAACTACTACTGAATAAATAGCACTATAGTGGCTTAAGAAATTTCGTGGCGGCTACAAGAGTTTTGAAGATGCTGAACGTAGTAGTCGGCCATCGATTGTTGACAACGATCAATTAAGAGCCTTAATTGAAGTCAATCCACGCACAACTGTTTGAGAGCTTGTTTCTGAATTAGACAACGATTTCCAACCACTTGAGAGAGATTGGAAAGATAAAATAAAAACTTGGTAAATAGGTGCCTTACGAAGTGAATGATAAACAAAAGAAACGCCGCTATGAAGTGTCATCTTTCCTTCTTTTACGCAACAAGAACGATCCATTTCTTGACTGGGTTGTGACTTGTGATGAAAAGTCTTTTTTACGACAACCGGCGACGCTCAGCTCAGTGATTAGACGTCGACGAAGCTCTATAACACTTCCCGCAGTCACAAAATTACACCAAAAGAAGGTCATATGGTCCGTGACCGATCTCATCCATTACAGTTTTTTCTTAATGCAGGCGAAGCCATTACGGGCAGAGAAGCACTGTCAACAAATGGATGAAATGTATCAGAAACTTCGACAACAACATCATCTAGCATTAGTCAACAGAAAAGGCCCATCTCCTCCACGGCAAAACCCGACCGCACATTGATAACCCAACCCTGCAGAAGTTGAACGAATTGAGCTACGAAACTCTGCCTCATTCGCCATATTCACCAAATTTCTCCCATACAGACTACCACGTTTTCAAGCATCTCGACATTGTTCTGTGTGAGAAATGCTTCAAAAACCTAAGTGATATTAAAAACGCCTTCAGCGACTTCATCACCACCAAAATGCAATATTTTTACGTCACTGGCGTAAATACACTTGTTTTGCGTTGGCAAAAGTGTGTTGATTATAATGGTGCTTATTTCGATCAATAAATTTTGGTTTTGAGCCGATATACGTACATCTGAATTTCAAAGTTAAAAACCGCACGAACTTTCTTGTCAAACTGATAAAAGCAAAAATAAATAAATAAATAAAAATTAAAATTAAAAATAATAAAAAATAACAAACACAAATGGTATGAAAGATTGGTAGACATAAAACATCCTCTAACTCTGTCTTCTGAAGAAATAAATAATCATTCGTTTTTAGTGAAAGAGGAGGGACATTAATATAAACAATTTTAAGCGAAACGCTTTGGTTTAAAGCAACAGAAGTAAAAAAATAAAAACAAAAACAAAAACAAAAAGTATTGTACGAGGAGTATGCAATAAGTAATGCCCCTGACCCACTTCCCATAGCAGTAGAGCAACGAAACTTGGCACAGTTATTAGTCTTTCTCGACATAGGAACCACCCAGAGTTATGCATTTCTCCCATCGTTTGATGCAGCTCTGGAGACCGTTTTTGTATAACACCCCACGACATGACTTCAGAAATCAAGGCTGCATCATCTGGGAAATACTTTCCTTTCAAAAACAACTTCATGGCTGGGAAGATGTGAAAGTCAGAGGGTGCAAGGTCAGGAGAGTAGAGAAGATGGAGGAGGATTTCATAACCACACACCCGTGCTTCTGATCTGGTGGCATGCAAGTTGTGAACCGGAGCGTTGTGCTGCAGGAGGAGGGTACCTTTGCTGATCTTGCCCCGCCTCTTGATTTTAATAGCTTTCCTTAATTTCCTCAAAAGTGAAGCATAATAGGCTCCTATAATTGTGGTACCCTTTGCCAGGAAATCTGCCATCACTACTCTGCCATGGTCCCGGAAGACTGTGAGCATGACCTTGCCAGCGGAGGCTGCACCCTTGCCTTCTTTGGAGGTGGTGAGCCCAATGCTTTCACTGCATTGACTGGGCTTTGGTCCCTGGATCATAGTAATGGACCCAAGTTTCATCCTATGTAATCAGTCTTTTGAAAAACTTTGACTCATCTTCTTGGCACATCTCCAAATTCATCCTCGAGCACTCAACGCGTTCTCACTTCTGGAATGGTGTGAGCAACCTGGGAATCCATCTGGCACTCACCTTATGCATATGCAAATGGTCATGAATGATAGTTTTCACAGACTCTGTACTAATCTTGACATCTTGGGCTATTTGGCGAATAGTAATGCGCCGATCTTCCAAAATAGCAGCCTCAAATTGACGGACAAATGCCTCATCAATGGCAGAAGGGGTGGGGGGATGACCAGGTCTGGGAGATGTTTCCACAGACTTTCGGCCATGTTTGAATTCACGATACCAGCGTTTTACCAGGTCATATGATGGGGCATTATCACCATGAATTTCTTTCATTTCATCAAAATTAATAATGAGAAGATAACACAGAATTAATAGTGGAAATGAAACACATACCAGTTGAGCTAGCTGTAAGAATAATAGCTAATATGGATTTAATAAACATTGAAATAAATCAACGCAATTTTTTCTGGTGTTTGTTGAGATAGAGGCGACAGATGGATTTCTTTGAATATGTCATTTTAAGCAAAAGCAATATCATTTATTTATTTGTCATGTCGAAAATAGTAATAAGTTCACGAATTCCGAAAATTCATCGAGTAGAGCAACTGCTATTCTTTTTTTTTAGTAAAAAATGTTTTAAGTTAGGGACTTCCTTCGCTTTATTTTTGAATAGGAACTACCCTCTAATATTTCAAAAGACATATTTAAAATTTATTTTTGTTGCCACCTAAATTTTGAATTAGTTGTAGGGTGAAGGGAATGTTATTTTTTGGCTGAGATTCTGTTCCCACCTGGATTTAAATGTCGACGAAGGATTTTAGAATGTCATTAAGATTAGGAAGAGGTTTAGACACAGAATGGATTTCTGAGGCATGCTGGCATTGATGTGTTTCAGACTTTAGACAATAAAGATGACGTTTTATTTTAGTTTACTTCACTTTATTTTATTTATAAACTATTAGGAGACGCCCGACCTTCCCGGTAGCAAAATACACTTAGATATATTTTGATTCATGCTGATTTCGTATATAATATTACACACACACAAACACACACACACACACACACACAAACACACACACACACAAACACACACACACACACAAACACACACACACACACACATAGATATATATGCAACTTTGTTTCTGTTTGTGCGAGTTCGTTCCTCATAGACTCTGAAACGCCTGAACAGATTTTCCTTAAAATTTACAGAACTTTAGTCTGTGAGTGATCTTAGTTATGTTTTGTCTCAGAATACCCCCGATAATTACCGATGACCGATAATCGAAACCGTTATTCTACTTTATTTATAATCGGTAAAGCCACTTTTTCCATGTCGTCATTTAGCAACAATGATAGAACAACGGGCAATGAAAATTCTACTATGGGTAAGTTGATAGCATGCTTTTTTTTTGTTGTTTTTTGTTTTTGTTTTTTTGCATGATGTGGTCTTTAGGTTCAAACTCTGCACTTAAATTCCTTACTATTTTTATTAACTGCAAAGAATTTTATTAGACTTGAAAATTTACATGTTTTTTTTTTTGTTTTTGTATTGTTGTTTTTATGACATGGTCTGTAGGTTCAAACCCTGCTCGTAAATTTCTAAATGTTTTTTTTATTGTTAACTGGAAACTCCCGGGCGATTTCACGGATTTCGATGACAATAAAACTATAGGAGTGTGAAATATTCGCTGATCATCATTCGTTGGGTCTCCCTGCTAATATATATATATATATATATATATATATATATATATATATATATATATATATAAAACTCAAATGACTTTGTAACGAGTGTTGTAACCCAACATCCGGTTTACGACTTCCGGTTGCGCATGTGTACATAAACACAAACCCATAACAGCATAAACAAATTAACACAAATCGCTACTTTTGCAGAATTTGACCTGCGCACTGAAATATTAATGTTATTATTTAGAAATTATTATTTAATATGGAAAGGGTGAGGTTGTTTTGCAACTATTCTGTATTACAAGTATACTGTCGCAATTTTCTTACAAATAAATCAACTTTGACCTGTTGACAACGTCTTGTTTTACTGTGTACGTTTTCAGCGTCCCAATTGTTTGTGGGTTTTTTTTTCGTTTAAATTATCTAAATAATTGTTAATACTGAATATTTTTTTTACATCGTTAATTTCCGTATTACGTTTAAGTTGTTTTAACGCAATTTTCTTACAAATAAATCTACTTTAACCTTTGACAACCATAAGAGCATTTTACAACGTATTGTTTTACTGTGTACATTTTTAACGTCCTAATTGGGTTTTTTCACGTTTAAATTAAACGATATATCAAAATTTGAATAGTGCAGATTTACCTATAATTATGGCAAACCACTTATAATTCAATGGCTGTAATTTTATTTTTCAAAAATAAACAATTATAAACAGAACGACTAATAGAAATCTATCTATATTCTTTTTTTTTATTTTTAATATACTTTCATAGAAATGTTTCTGTTATGTCACAAAAACTATTTTCTTTACGTCACAAGTGTCACGCTCATACATTAATTCCATAGCTAATATAACATACTGACCCAACGGGTCATTGGTAGTCTAGTATATATAAATTTAAAAAATTAAATATGTTTTTAACTCTTCTTAAAGTGTTTTAACATGTTATATTAATTCTTTGTTCTTATATATATATATTTCGGGAATCATCAGTGTAGGGTGTCACGATTTATACCAGTCGATAACTTTGAACCTGGCAACAGAAGCCATCTCTGGCTTCATTAGCAAGGACCTAATCCATTCAGCTACCTTTAACCACGAGAAATACTGTTGAAATTTAAACATTTATTTTTTTAATGTTTTTTTGTTTTGCATCTGTCAGAGTGATCTAATCATTATATGATGATCGGCGCATAAGAGCTAAATTGACCAATTTTTTATTTCAACTAAAAGTGCTCAACGATAAGAAACAATTTTCTTAAAGGGGCTGACATAAGTATTTACTATAATAATTATTAAATACCGACAGAAACTAGTGTTTCATCTTTTTAAGAATCATCAATGCAGGGTGTCATGATTAACACAGTCGATAGATTCGAACCCAGAAACAGAAGCCATCTTTGGCTTCATTAGCAAGGACCTAATCCATTCGGCCACCATTAACTGCGAGAAATACTGTTGAAATTTAACCATTTATTTTTTTAATGTTTTTTTTTTCGCCTGTCAGAGTGATCTAATCATTATATGATGATCTACGCATAAGAACTAAATTGACCGACTATATATGAATTGTGTGTATTTAGGCAGCATTCTTTCATTTAAACATATTAAAGACAACAGAAAGCTTAGTGTGTAGATCGAAAGAATTGATATTAGTTCCATGTGTAGTTTGAAGTTGGCTGTGGTGGTACTTTTCGTCTTTCCAAGAAGTCATCGTCAGGAAGGATGTGTGAATATTATTTGCGAGAAGAGCTGGTAGGTTTTTTTTTTATTTAGTAGTGGAAGTGAATGCATGCGAATGCTGTGAGGGATCGGTGTGGGGTGGGAGTGCCCAGCTCTATGGTCAGTACTAGGTCACTTAGGGTAGGGGTGTTATGACAAGCATTTGAGTGTGTTTGGGCTAGAATGAAATGTGATTTGGTTAAGAACAGGGTTTTTTTGTATTTTAATGTATATAGCTTCAAGTATTTTTAACTTCTTGACATTGGTTTCGTATTGTATTTGTCTGTACTGACTAGAATTTCTCTAACTTCGGAGGGGGCATTTATGTTTTTTTTTTTTTGTAAATATTGTAATATTGCATTAGATAGTGTATTATGCATGGTAAGGCAACGTGATAGGGTGGTGGTTGTATAACCGACGTAACCAACGTAACTATTAGTTTTATTGTTGTTATAGGAGTTACACTCTCCCAATGGCCATTTGAATTTATAAATGACGTTGGTTTGTTTTAGTGGTTTGATGATAGGGGAGGCATTGTCTTTTAAAACCCCAACTCTAGTGAAAAAAAAAAAAAAAATTTTAGAATATTAAAAGTGAGAATAAAATTGGTCACATATCTTCATTTATTCCCGGGCAACACATCAATGTCTATTAGTTACTTATATTGGGTAAATAGGAAAATACTTTTCTCCTTTTTAGATGTGTTTTTTAGTAACCGCTTTAAAAAATATTTTGTTTATATTGTTGATTTTTTTTTCATAATTGTTACGATATGTGTACACACAGCGGCCTAGAAAGAAAATGGCCGCTGGGTTAGAGTTTTATGTAAAAACTCAAACTGAAATACATTCTTACTACACATGTAAATGATAAAGATAATTATTTGTAACGAAAGTTTGCTTCGTTCAAAAAAAAAAAAGAAAAAAAAAGATTTTTTTTTTCGTATTGAACGACGAAATCCATCTTTTAAACATTTCCATCTCCACTCATCTGCGAATAATGGTCCAGTGCACACGGTAAATTACAGATTTCACACCTCCAAGAACTGGTTATTAACCGACGCTTGGCAATCCATTGAATTATTTTGGAATTGTTAAACAGCTTCATGACAAGTTGGAATATTTTTATGTCTTCAGTCTGCATGAAATCATTCTAATAGACATCATTAACAAGACTTGTTGGACGCATTCAAAGAACTTCGCGGCCATTTTATTTCTAGACCGATGTGTCTACACATTACCATCGTTACAATAGTTGTGTCATATTATTTGGATTCAGAAGTGAGCATAATTTTTTAATCTGATTTCCGTAAGAATACGTTAGCTCACAACTCACATTATAATAAAACCAAAATTACGAAAGTGAGTGCGTAAAAAAGAATAAATAAATGTATGTCAACTTTTGTGAAGATTAGCGTTGAAAGGGTTAAACCAGGGATTCTCAAAATGTGTGATTATTTTCTTAGAATGATCCAGCGAGGACAATAAGAAACAGCAAAAAAAAAAAAAAAAAAAAAAGAAGTAATATCGGTGGGTAGTATTAAATCAAAGTTATCATTATCTATATATATAAAAGGCAAAATGTGTGTGACCATTTCGTGTATGTCTTCAAAAGGCTTTTCTCGCACACGGTTCCGATGTCGTTACGATCGCTTACAACTGTTTATATGGGTCCTAAATAATAATATGTACGATTTGGGAAAGTGCGTCGCATCTAAATTTATTTACGTCGACTTTTACAAAACTATTGCTATTTTGGCTTCTCGCATGTTGATGAGGCTTTTTTTCGTATAAAAAGCGAAACTAATTCAAAGTTAACAACGAACAACGTTCTCGGCATTGCACCGGGAAATGTCCAGAAGCAATCAGCTTTGATCAATGTTGTACATCAGACAATTGTTATTCAATCTGGACAATTGGGAGCTGGTTCCCCTCCCCCCAACATCTGTTGGGGGAAAAAAACAAAAACAGTCAAACTTGGGTAAACAACTGCGTGACTTCTATTTGACCTTCTTAATGAGGTCAAATGGAAGCAGCAGAGTTAACTTTTATTGCGCACGCCTGTTTTTATAGCTTAATAAATAAATTAAAACCTGTGTATGTTGTATGTATGTCGTGGTGACCTAATGGGTAACGTCACCCGGGTTGTTTTTTCACACATTAATTTCCAACTCAAGGGTACGGGTTTGATTCTCATACTTACCTACCAAAACATTTTTTTTTATTTAACCCCCCCCCCCCGGAGTTTTGATTTACTTCAAGACCCCCCCCCTCGGAGTTTTGATTTACCTCAAGACACCCGGGCATCGCCGGCTACCCCCCGCTAGTTTTAAATAAAAGCAACAGCATCTAATTCATTTATACTTAAGAAAATACGCAGACTTAAAAGAGATGAAAACATAATAATAATTCTCGTCTCAAAAATTCAGAAGCTTCAATTAGTTGTGACATTTACTAAAACGTTATTGTTAATGTTTTTTAAAAAATGTTTTTATTTTTATTTTACTGATTATCACTAATCTTTTCTTTCTTTAAACTGATCACAAATGAACAAGTTCTACCGAGTTCGACTTATGAATTAAAAACTGCAATTGATTTTCCTGGGCAATGATCGAATATATTGAGCTGAAACTGGTTATTTATGCAGTCAATCGAGTATTTGTTATAATGTTTGGATAATTGTCCAGAATTCCTCCGTATATTAAAAACAAAAAGCACAGAAAGATCTTTATAATGTACGTACCTGTGACGGAACCAAAAGTTCATATTCCAAAAATTAAGTAAATTGATCAAGGAGTTTTATTTTTATAAAGAGAAAGGTGTTGTAGTTTGCTTGAAGCATTGCGAATTGTGTGAAAAAAATTGTTTGAAGGTTATAAACGATTTTAAGCGATTAATAGAAAACGGTAGACATTACAAGACTTATATTGAAAGTTTGTATTATTGTGGAGTTATCTGCCCTTGTTTCTTCAAGATGACGACGCTAGAAAGTTAACTTATAAAATTTGATTTTCTTACTTAAAAATATAACTACTTGATCAACTTACGTGATTTTTAGAAGATGACATTTTTGTTCCATCATAGGTATGTACATCATACAGATTTTCTTTATATTTGATTTTCAATATAGCGAAGATTCTGGACAAGAACTAATGTTTGCTGCTTGAGGATTTCCTTAAATATCCGAAAATGAAACTTCATATTCGTTTGTTAATCCATCTGGCATTTTTAGTTGTTAAACAAATTTAACCTGTATTAAACATATTCGCTTTATATTCGTTTGGATATAAAATACATAAGCGCTGACTCACTAGTTCAAAATAGCAGATAACACAAATATATTGTAATTTAGTCGATAAATCATTTACACAGTCGGTACCACAATTATAAGAGCCTATTATGTTTCTTTTTTTAAGGAAATTAAGAAACGCTAGCAAAATGAAAAGACGAGGCAAATCAACAAAGTTATCCCCCTCTTGCAAGATTCACAACATGCAAGTAGCCAGATCAGAAACATGAAATCCTCCAACGTCTACCCTACTCCTCTGGCCTTACACCCTCTGGCTTTTACCTTTTTTTAGCTCTGAAGTTGTTTTTGAAAGGGAAGTATGAATATCTGAAACCGGGGCCCTACTGGCTGAACCCATGAAAAATAACTTTGGAAGAGATATATTGCAAATAAATGTCATTTATATTATCGTTTTATTTTATAATATTGATAATTGAACGTATTTAAATATCTTTTTACAGGGAATTATCACCTAAATGCTAAAGGGAAAACATTGTTTCTTACATCAAAGTATATATATATATATATATATATATATATATATATATATATATATATATATATATATATATATGCGTGTGTGTGTATGAGTTTATGGAAAAAGGTTGCTTACTCAATTATATTTCGCCTTTTATTTATACCAATCCTTTAATTTATAAAGCTCGATGTAGCTACAGAGCATATGCAAATAAATGATAAAAAGTTTATATTCCAAATATCAAGATGTTGTCCATCTTATCGTTTATTTCTTTCAGCATGTTAAAATGTTCAGCACCTGTTTAATAGCATAGAATCATTCATGTAATTATTATGCCAATTTTTTAATTTATTCCGCCCTTAACTCATCAGAAGAATAGAAAATCAAATTTAAAAGAAAATAAAGGAACATGGCGTGATTACAAAATCTGAAAAGGGAAGAGAAGTTGTAATTGTGCGTTTAGAAAAGATTGCATAACTAAAAGAAAACATAATTGCAAATTTTTTTTCACTTTTCGGCTTTGCTCGGGTCCTATGTATTGTTCATAAGTTTATGTGCATATATATATATATATATATATATATATATATATATATATATATATATATATTTAAAAAGTCTGACTCATGTCTAGGTAACCTACATCTAAAATTTCAAGTGTTTAGACTGAAACTTGGCAGAGGAGTTTGGTAGAGTTTGCAAAGCTCTTTCAAAACTCTTTCAACTTGAACCTCTTGGCAATAAAATTTTCGCCCAAAAACTGATTAAAAAGCTTGCTGCATGTCTGAATACGCTTTATGTAAAATTTCAATTGTTTAGTCCCAACATTTGTTGAACAGTTTTTTAATAATTTTCGAAAAATCGGCAATTAAACAGCTTGCCCTATATCTAAATACACTTTATGTAAAATTTCAAATGTTTCGACCAAAAATTGGCTGAGTAATTTGATAGAGACCGCAGAGATAATCTTTTTAAACTTTGGCCCCAATTTTGACCCCTTAATATTTATTGTTTTGTACTCAAATCAAATGAAAAAGTTTAATCCATGCCCAAGTAACCTACATCTAAAATTTCAAGTGTTTAGACCCAAAATTGGAGGAGGAGTTTAGTAGAGTTTTCAAAGATCAAATCGTTGAACTTTGACCTCTTGACAGCCTAATTTCTGGTCGAAAACCGATTAAATAGATTTTTCCCAAATTTCAATATCCCTTATGTCAAATCTCGAGTCTGTAGACGGAAAATTGATAGAGTAGTTTGGTAGGGAAATGTATACACACAGACACCACAGAAACAATTTCATATATATATATATATATATATATATATATATATATATATATATAGTGTGTGTGTGTGTGTGTGTGTGTGTGTGTGTGTGTGTGTGTGTGCATCTAGTCAGCAATCTTTTATTTAAGCAAATATTGTTAAACATAACAGAATTCTTCTGCTTGATTACACTTCAAACAAATTTTCATTTCAATTTTTGTAACAATTTTTTTATTGTCAAAATTTTAAAAAATTAATGTTTAATTAGTATCACTAGTCATTTTGATTCTTCTTCGGTGACAAAAACAAACAAAATGCTGGAGATAAAATAATAATAGATTTTTCGGTTTCTAATAAATATTTTAAAGGATTTTAGGGGACATCAGGGCAAAACCTGACATTTGAAATATCAAATATTTCAGATTTGCATTAAATTTGATCCATATCAATGGACACCAATGAAGCAAATATACCTGAATTTCAATTTCTTCTTATAACCATGTTAGTTTAAGGCTTAAATTTTAGTCATTCCAAAGATATTAAATTAATAGATTGTGATAAAATTTGAATGATGATTTTAAACATAAGGTTTAGTATCACATAAAAGTTGTGTAGACATATTCTTTTTGGGGAATCAATTTTACCCATTCTACTAGTTTTTTTAAAATTTTTTATATAAAACAATATATTTTGGAACGCAACTTCAGTTCTAAATGTATTTGCAAAAGTTCCTATAACTAACTCATTTTATTTCAGTATTTTTTATCAATTATCAATTAAGATAATAAAGAATTTTCCTTTCCTTTCAGCCCTGCTACACAATAGAGGACATTGAAGGTATGTTATTATTTTATATTTATTTTTGTTTTGGATGGATTGCTATCAATATTAGTTGGAGTGCCATCTAGTCGACTCATTCTTCAAGTCATCTAAACATTGCATTCAGGCTGCTAACAAATTCTATTTTTCATACAACATTCTGTCTGAAAACTCACTCTTGGTCTGTTATGATACTGATGTCCAAACCTCTGCTCTATATCTATTATGTGATATCCAGATCATCTGAAAAGAGTTTAAAGATTAGCTACTCGAATAGAGCAGGGTATATCGGATCTGTCCTACTGTAAGCTGACTCCAAAAAGTTTACCTTTTCTTCCTTGAGCGCTGAGATCCATTATTCATTCCTGCACCAGAAAGAGGTCTACAAGGGTCTTACAAGAACTATCTCACCGCCAAATCCGATTAAGTTGAATGAGAGTTGCTTTCTTAATCAGAATCCTTGGACCTTCAAATAGACCTCCAAGAAAGGTAATGCGCACCAACAACACAACAATTCAAAGTGAATTTGGACAGATGCTGAGTTACTGTATCCTCTTCTGTGTAAATGTTTTACCATTCTTCCCTTACATGGAAATTGAAGCATTATTGTTTTATTGTTTTGCCAAATGAATTGAATTGAATGGAATGGGCAGTTCTCACTTTGATAACTTAATGGCAAATATTAGAAATGGATTCTTGTTAGAATATTCTAATTTAGGGAAAGGACTGCGTGTAAAAACAGCAGGAAACTTGTATTACCACATGTTCAAAGATACTAGAGAAGAACAGGGTGGAACAATAAAAGTGCCGCCCTAAAAAAAACAACACTACATCTTTATTTCAAAACTTCCATTGAAAAAATCAATTCAGATAACTTGATTATGTAGTGAAGCTGACATATATTCAATGTAGCTGCCTCAGCCTCAATCACCACCTTGATACGGGTCCGGAACTGGGAGCATGCTTTTTCCACAAGTTCTAGCGGGAGCTTGGCAAATACTTGGCAGATGGCAGTGATCAAGCTGGCTTTGGTGTTGTGGGAGGTTATGTTGGTGATGTTCTTCATGTAAGGCCAAACGAAGTAGTCCAGCAGGTTCAATTCGGGGAAGGAAGAGGCCAGTGAAAAAAGGATACAGTCGTAGAACTTCTGAAGCCAAGCCTGGGTCCCTTTGGACTTGTGGGCCAGCATCAAGTCCTGCTGTCACACACAGGGTCTGCCAACGGTCACATGATTGCACCAGAGGATCACCACACTCTTCAGCACATCCAACTACACTTTAGTGTTGACTTTCAGGCCGACTTCGAAGATGTGCATTAGAAAGAAGCTGGCAGGGATAAGAGTCAAGATGCTATGTTTTATTACAACAACTGTTAGTAGTACTATGTTGCATCCCAGTGAAGGATAGGCTCCTGCTACTTCAGTATTTCTGAAGATGCAGAGGAATGACATGGCTATGAATTTGTGGTGTGCATCTTGACAATAGAGTTAGTTCTGATTCATTATTTCAGCTTAAGATAACTGATATCTGCTCTTCATTGCAATCACATGCGGGTTTTCTGGACATGTTGAACGAAGATCTGGTTGAATAAATGAATGTACACATGTCACACTTTGTGGGTAAGCATGTAAAGGCATTCTGAGAAAAAACGGATATTTGCTTTTACAAACGGGTGACTGCTTATTAAGGCCCAAAGGCCATTCGAGGATAAGGGTTGTTGGGTTGAACTGGTAGATGGTAAGCCACAGAGGTGTTTAGTAACGATGATTGATTGTTTAAGAGAACTGCTCAGCAAGAGTTTGTTTACATTTCACTTGAAAATAGTAATGTTATAGTCAGACAGAAAGCAGCCTCCTGTGTAACAGAGTGTGGATGCGTGTATGGTGGCTATATGCAAATACCGAGCGTGTGCAAAATGGCGTCATGGAAAGGAAAAATAAAAATTATATAAAAGTAGAGAGAGCATGTTAGAGAGGACGATCATGTTAGAGGTGTGGGTGACGTTCGAGCAGTCAGAGAGAAGGAGCATGGAGAAAGTACTCGGAAATAAATGCCATTGTTTAACAAAAAAGAAGTTGAGTTATTACTTGCCCTATGTTCCTTGCAACACTGTGTTGCATCCCGGGCGTCTACATGTTAACACGTGTGTACAACATTGCACCTGGTATTGTATTTCATGACTGATCAGGGAAGGGAAAGAAACTTTGCTCATGGAAGTTCTGCTTAGTTCTGGATCAGCAGTGGGGGAAAAGGAATTTATTAACAGTGGTTGAAGCTTGACATGATTTTGCTGTGAATATTTTAGAGTGGGAGACCATAGAGTGAAGCTCAGTCAAACACTTGCCATAAGATTAATGATAAAGTACAGATAGAGTAGAGAAATGCTAGCAACGTCTTTTCTTTGAGAAAAAAACTGTAAGATAGATGAGAGGATATAGCCCACTAGATTTCAAAATCAGTTTTGTATTCTGTTTTGTATTGGAAATTTCCCAGGGTCAAATATTATGTTTCCAGATGTATATCCATGTGGTCTTGCTTTTGGGTAATTTTCAGCAAAATTTAATGATTGGAAGATTCTATGTCTCAGAAAGAGCTACTTTTGGCCATTTTGATCCCTTTTAACCCCCTCGGGACACAACTAGAATTTTCCCAGGATCAAATATTACGTTTCCAGGTGTATATCCATGTGATTTTGCTTTTGGGTAATTTTCTACAAAATCTAATGATCGGAAAAGATTATGTGTCCCGAAAAGTGCTATTTTGGCCCCCTTATGACACAACCAGATTTTTTATAAAAAATTCGAGAATCTTACATTTCCTCCCTTAAATAGTTGTAACTTCATGTAAAATTTCAGAAAAATGTAATGAGTAGCTATTAAGAATTTTGGTGACGAATGGACGAGAGTGAATTCTAAGGTCCAAATCCGACTAAGTCGGTGGACCAAAAAACCGTTTTGCAGATTTACCTTTATTAATACAATATATATATATATATATATATATATATATATATATATATATATATATATATATATATATATATATGCTTTTTTAATATTTTATACTTGCATTGTATTCTTACTATATAAAGGTTTATATTTTATGATATTTCGGGGAAATTTCCCTTCTTCTAACGTGTGTTCGACTTTAGTTCATACATGTATACTGGGCTATTGTAAACGTGAGTAGTTTCACAGGAATTATAAAGGAAAGGAGGAAAAGAACAAGAACAAGAAGAAACAAAAAACTGGTTGTTAAGAAAAGTTGATTTGGCGAATTGTTAAATGTTTCTTTGCAGTCATGGTTGGTCAAATTTTCAACAAAATAAGGGGTATTACTGTTGTCGGCACAGTCACTTTGGTAACATAGCAAAAATTTAACTTTGAGTACTGCTACTGTTCTCATTATCGATGTGGGATCGAACACCAGTCAAAGAGATAGTGTTAAAATGTGTCTCTTGATATAGTAATCGAACTGTATCTAGTATTGGTAATGTGATTTGTTTAGTCAATGTAGCAGAAGCAGCAATAACTAAAATGAGGGGAAAAAGAGCTTACCTCGGGTATGTCTGTTGTGTCACCAGTTGGGGGGAAAAAGAGAATTCCAAGATGGCGTCCGGGGGTTTTTATTAGCATTTACCCCATGCAACTCTCGGAAAATCACGTTTCTGTCTCATGTGATTATGCAAATGGATAATTCCCGGCCACTATAAAAGCAGGAGGCCAGAGACGAGTCGGCAGTGTCCTGCAAACTGTGTGTGTGGGTGTTTCTGGCGATTGGAGTGTGTCTTCTTTTACCACGGTTATCACGGACAGGAATTCCCTCTCTTCTGGAGGTGGGCGATATTGACTATTTTGAAGTTGTACTGTTGCTGACAGAACATCTATTTATTTATTTATTTTGCCTACTACATTTTTGTTTCAAGCTATTTCGGCCCGAATATGGCGAAGGTGCAGATAAGCAGTGATATTATCAAGCCGTTCTCTGGCGAGGGAGACGTTGTAGCATGGCTGAAAAAAGTGAGACTTGTCGCACAACTTCAGCAGGTGGATGACGTAGCGAGTCTGCTACCTTTATACCTGGAAGGCGATGCACTGGCCCTCTACATGGAAATGGAGGAGGACGATCAAAAGAAAATAGACCAGATTGAGGCTCGATTAAAGGAGGCATTTACTGATGACGCGTTTGCAGCATATAGAAAAATAACTATGGTTAGATGGGCTGGTGAACGTGTGGATGTGTACGCCAACAAAATCAGGCAGTTGGTTGGATTGGCCGGATTCACAGGAGAAAGCTCAGAGAGACTCACAAAATTAATTTTTGTCACTGGATTCCCTGACACCATCTCAATTGCTCTTCAACAGGTGCCGAACATCAAAGCCCTGACCATGGGGGAGCTAATGTCGAGAGCGAGAATTTTGACGACGACTGGCGAACAAAATCAGGATGTGGTTGCGGCCACACGCTCACCCAACAACAGAGCCCAGAATAATCCTGTTAACGTGACCTGTTTCAAATGCAATATTAAAGGCCACCTTGCAAGGGACTGTCGAAAACGTGGAACACGGTGTTACCGTTGCGGTGAGAGTGGACACTGGGCTCGGAACTGCTCGGGAAACGAGCAAGGGGAGGACGCATAAGCGCCAGTCTCCTTCCCAACCAAGATGTGAACACGACGCTCCCGGTGATAAGCATCCATGTTGACGGGACGCGATGTTTGGCGCTTATTGATACAGGATGCTCCAGGACAATTTTACATGCAGACCGGTGCCGGTCTTGGAGAAAAACAAACGTAAATGTCAACACAATTGGTGGAATGTCCCATGCGTGCTGCGGTGTTGGAACGGTCTCTGTATCCACTGATGAAGGTGTGTCTGCCAGAGTCAATGTGTTGGTGGTGCATGGCAAGCCACTGGGATTTGACTTGCTTCTAGGGATCGACGCCATAAAAGCTCTAGGAGGTGTCGTTGTCAAGCCTACAGGATCAGTGCGGCTGGGCGCCAGGAAAAGTATTAAATGCGCAGCCATTTCTATCGATGAACCAGATTTCACTGCTACCTTTGACCATCAAAACCGAACGTGGACCGCATCGTGGAAATGGTCTGTGGACCACCCCCCTGAAAGGCTGCATAATCGAGTGTCAGAGTACCCAGTGCCAGCAGAAATTCGTGAAGAATACACGCAGGAGCTCCACACATGGATAGATAATGGTTGGCTCGTGCCATACCCAGAGGATAAATTGGGACCCCCCAAAGGTCTAATTCCCCTGATGGCTGTGATACAGCAGAACAAAGCCAAAGTGCACCCGGTAATGGACTACCGGGAGCTAAATCATTACGTAGACGCATTTACGGCCAACGCAGATGTTTGTGCGGCTAAGCTGCGTGAGTGGAGACAAAAAGGTGCTAACGTGTCTCTACTGGACCTCAGAAGAGCATACCTACAAGTCCGGGTCCATGAGACACTGTGGCCATACCAGACTGTGGAAATCGATGGGAAAAAATACTGTCTGACCCGTCTGGGGTTTGGTTTGAATGTGGCTCCCTTGATAATGAGAGCAATTGTCAGCGAAGTACTATCTCAGGAAGAAGTTATAAGCCGCGCAGCATCTGCTTACATTGATGACATTTTTGTCAATGAAGATGTGGTGCCCGCGACCCGTGTGAGAGAACACCTCGCGCAGTTCGGGTTGGAGTGCAAGAACCCGGAGCAGTTGAAGGACGGTGCACGGGTGCTGGGATTGGCAGTCAGGATGGAACGCAATGAACTGCGGTGGAAGCGAGGAAATGCAATTCCGGAGGCTCCCAGTATTGTTACGCGACGAACAATCTTTTCCCTGTGTGGTCGACTTGTCGGGCACTTTCCGGTGTGCGGTTGGCTTCGTGTGGCTTGCGGAATACTCAGAAGGAGAGTAAGTTCGGTGACGAAGGGCTGGGATGATGAAGCAAGGGACGCCGTACTACATCGTATGATGTTCGAAACCTTAAAATCTGCACAGCAGAACGATCCGGCACAGGGAAATTGGTGTGTGGACGGCAAAGAGCTGAATGTATGGGTCGATGCTAGCTCCCTAGCAATTGGGGCAGCCTTGGAGATGTGTGAAACTGTGCTGGAAGATGCATGTTGGCTGCAACCTGAAGATGACTCTCAACATATCAACTTGGCTGAACTGGATGCCGTATTGAAAGGCATCAATTTGGCTCTCCAGTGGCAGAGCAAGGTGCTACACATAAAGACAGATTCTGTTTGCGTATACCATTGGGTCTCGGACACGCTAACTGGAAAGGCGCGAGTACGCACCAAAGCAGCAAGCGAGATGCTTATTAGGAGGCGATTAAGCACTCTTAAGGAGCTCGTGAAAGAGTACGGGCTGACAGTGGATGTGACGCTGGTTCCATCAGCACGAAACATTGCTGACCGACTGACACGAGTGCCACAGCGGTGGTTTGAGGCAATGAAAAAGAAAAACGGTCTTGACCCAGTGATATGCGCAGTCCACACAGACGAGCTGGATGAGAGTCAAATCATGGCTATTCACAAAGATAGTGGACATCCGGGGGTGCGACGCACTACCTACTTTGTCAGGAGAAGATGTCCAACCACGACAAAAGCAACTGTCAGAACGGTCATACAGAAATGCGAGGAATGTCAGTCCATTGACCCAGCGCCAGTCAGGTGGGAAAAGGGAAAGCTGGAAGTTAACGAGAATTGGCAGAGAATTGGAATGGATATCACGCATTATGGCACCTTCCATTTTTTAACTTTAACAGACTGTGGTCCATCGCGTTTCTCCATTTGGAGGAAATTGGCAAGGCAGGACTCGGCAAGCGTGATTCATCAGTTGGAGGCAGTGTTCCTCGAGCGTGGCGCGCCGCATGAACTCCTTTTAGACAATGACACAGCTTTCTGCAGCAATATGTTCCAAGCATTTGCATGTAAATGGGGAGTTCACTTGCGATTCCGCTGTGCATACGCTCCAGCCGGGAATGGCATAGCGGAGCGATGTCATCGTACAGTGAAATGAATAGCGGCTAGAATGTGTTGTCCCATACAGGAGGCTGTCTACTGGTATAACATCACACCAAGAGACGACACATCTCCCTCCACTGCGCCTGCCAATAGGATTTATCAATACGAAGTTCGAGTAAAGGAGACCAATCTCGCAACTGCGTCCCCAGGTCCCAAGAACAGCTTTTACCAGGTTGGAGATCGCGTATGGGTCAGAAGACCGCAAAATCGATGTACCACGAGGTTCGGCAAGGGTGAGGTGACCAAGGTGATCAGCCCTCAGTCAATTTTGGTGGACGGTGTGCCTCGTCACGTGAAGGATTTGCGCCCTTGCCATTATGTTGTTACATCGGAGGAAGAGGGAGACTCAGACAGTATGATGTCTTCTGAAAAGACAGAGAGTATGATGCAGGACGACGAAGAGGATTTTGAGCCATATAATGTACATACTGAAGAAGCGGAGGAAGGACCACCCGTCTTGCCTCTACGAAGGAGTACCCGACAGAAACGAATACTGCCCCCCTGCCCTGATTGCGAAACACCGCCTATGGAGCAGACTGGTGGCAATAATGGCGATGAGGAGGATGGCAGGGAGGAAGTGCTGCCTCCGGTTCTTCGGAGAAGTACCAGACAGAGACGACTGCCCCCCTGCCCTATTTGTGATCATGAGATCAGGGGGGAGTGTAGCAGAAGCAGCAATAACTAAAATGAGGGGAAAAAGAGCTTACCTCGGGTATGTCTGTTGTGTCACCAGTTGGGGGGAAAAAGAGAATTCCAAGATGGCGTCTGGGGGTTTTTATTAGCATTTACCCCATGCAACTCTCGGAAAATCACGTTTCTGTCTCATGTGATTATGCAAATGGATAATTCCCGGCCACTATAAAAGCAGGAGGCCAGAGACGAGTCGGCAGTGTCCTGCAAACTGTGTGTGTGGGTGTTTCTGGCGATTGGAGTGTGTCTTCTTTTACCACGGTTATCACGGACAGGAATTCCCTCTCTTCTGGAGGTGGGCGATATTGACTATTTTGAAGTTGTACTGTTGCTGACAGAACATTTATTTATTTATTTTTTTTTGCCTACTACATTTTTGTTTCAGTCAAGAAAAGATTTATCACATGAGACGAAATGTATATGGAAAGTGGATCTTCAGTTCACTATCACCAGTCTCATAACTCTCACTTTCCTAATTTTGTCCTTTAGTCCTCACATTTCATAAGCGATTTCTCTAACAAAGGTGAAAAATTGCTATTTTCTGAGTCATAATCTATCGATCTAACACTTATTGTTGGCTGCTGTTTTTTTTTTTTTTTACCTTGAAGGCGTATTTTTAGCTCCTTACATTAAGTGGCTTAATTACTTGTCCGAAGAGATATCCATTAAAAACAAATATATCTATTTCTATCAGATGCGTCATGTCTGTTGAAGAGATTACTTCTGGTTATGTTTTCAGTGTCTGAAGTGTCACCGGAACCGGATGTGCAGAATGCGATGATCTTAGATCAGTCATTGTTCTTGTCATATGGGTGGTTATTTGTCAAATTAATCACTTCCGGTTAGTGCGTTTGAATGTGATGGATACCACAAACTAGGGATATATTTGTGTGGATATAATGCTGTGGGTTCTTGATTTAGTTGTCATTCAATATTGTTTGATATAAAATACCCCCTTGTCTCCATTTACTTGCCTCCATAGAGAGAAAAATTCAACACAAGGTTGGTTTTTAATGTAGAAGATATTCACCTTCTAAAATGGAATAAAAAGTCGAGAAAGACTGATTTGGTTTTGTTTTACAACATATCAAACTTTCCCGAGTTATTTAATGCCGAATCTAATAATAGGAATCCCTTGACTTCTGAGAATTTCGACTGAAATAAAATGGAACAAAAATTCTAAAACTACATACCTAGTAAAATGGTTGACCATAGCTGAGGCCGACCTGAAGACTCCCTTTTCATTGTTACTACACTGGGATGTAAATTACTCCGCTTACCCTTGACTTTCACCTTATAATGCTGAGTGTTTAGCAAGAGGGCATCAAGTACCATTTTTTTTTTTTTAGTTTTGAGTATGACTCGACCAGCCCATTACTGAACATTCCAATAATTGTAATACAAAATAATTGCTGAAATTGATGCTCTTTTATCTCATATATGCTGGAGAGAGGGGGGAAGGGGGGTAAAGGGAGACAAAATCAATAGAATTTTAAATCAACCAATGGCTAACTCTAAACCCTAAATCCCATTAAGATATTTTACTTTAATAGCTTCTTTTCACGGACTGCTTGTCTGTAGAATTCCCTTCCTGATCTTCGTGCGACGACTGTACTAACATACAGAAATTTAAATGTAATGTGAGCACATATCTTGCTGTCTAACTCCTTATTCAGATTTTCCCCTCTATAAATCTGGCCTCTACCATAGTATTCCCTTATATTATTTCCCTCTCTAGGAGGTTAGACTTAAGATCAGGTGTTAAGTGATATCAGGATAACAAATCATTTGAATTCTGTGTTCAAAAACTCGCAACAAAAAAGTCGTATTTGTGTATGCAAAAAGAATATAAATCATCACAAATTAATAATTCGACGACCTTATCCCTATTTCCAGATCATTGCATCCCATCATCGAATTATAAGCAATATCAGGGATTTTGTTTAGCAAAACTTGATGGAACTCGAGTTGAATTCAATTACAAAAGCCTTGAAACGAAAGGGCAAAATCGCAAAATTTTCATGTTAATTTTGTTTTATTCATGAATTTGTATTTTCTGCATCTTTTCAAATGCAATCTTTTCACGCTTGTCCAGCGGAAAAAAAAGAAAAGAAAGAAAACATTAATCGGATTATTTACACAAATCGAAAATAAAACATTTGAAAATCAAATTTGTAAAAGTTAGATTTGAGAAGATTAGCACGTTTTTCTTGAATTAATTATTGATATCAAGGATGCATTAAAGAAGTTGCAGGAAAACTGCATAGCAGAAATCACAAGGTTGTCCAAAGTTAAAGAATCAAATTGAATAGGATGAGTGTACCGGATTGGAGTCAACTATAATCTGCGTTCAGTCTTAAGAGACAATGGATACCATCTGTAAACGTGACTGCACAAGTAATTGTGAAACAATGGTTGTGCTATGCTAATTATTGTGCAGTATTAATACCTCATTCTGACAGATAAAAGGCCACTGAGTTGGCCGAATCTCTCTCAGACTGATTGCTGGTAAGCGATCATCAATTGGTATATACTAGTCACCAAGTAGCGTTGCTACCCGATTCCCTGAATGGATTACACTTAGTCATGGTCTCCATTCAGTTTTCAAAAACAATGGATACCCCTTGTAAAGGTGGCTGCATGTGTAACTATGGAGCAACAGTTGTGCAATCTTCAACCACAGCTCTTCTGAATTGGCACTGCTTGATTCCAGTGGCAAAGAGAAATCTAAGATAACTGGAAACAATGCGAAGGTAAGCGAAGAGCACACACAGCACCTTTTATTCTCAAATGGTCACTCATGACCAGACTTTAAGTTGCTCAACTTTAATGATCTAATAACTTACTCACTACGATTTATATATGACATTATATATATCATAATGACTATGCATGTTGAACCAGTGTGTCCACATGATTATGCCGTATATAAATCCTAGTGAGTAAATATGTTATATAGTTGCCAAGCAAAAGTTTCAGCAGCTTACGAGAATATGGAATATTAGATCCATTACCGATGTGTTTATGTGCCTATAGTAAATGGCATAGTAGAGTGAAGCCAGGAAAAACATCCATAGCCTTGAGCCCCTGGAGGGGCATAGGCCATCTCCAACTTTTTACATGCATTTGTAGCGAGTTCTTTTTTTCCGGATGAGAGTGCTGGCCCCACACCCAACATTTCAGAAGGTACATACAGCGCCTAGCCTTCCCAAATGGTCACCCATCTGGCACTGGCCAGGCTCAACGTTGCTTAACTTCTGTGATCTGCCGAGAACTGGCGTGTCAACATGATTGTGCCGTACCCAAGCAAACACAGCTCCATGCTAAATGCTGTCTATTCATACAATGTAATGTCTAAGGATGGCATGTTGCATTCTACTGCACTAGTTGATGCAATTCATAAGTAGGGCTATGACAACAGCATATTCATTTCATTGTTTTGACTCTCGAGTGTGTATCCATTAATATTTTATATGCTTTTATATAGAGTGATGTGGTTCTCGGTTGATTAACTGTGTCTAAGTGTGTCATATATATACTCGAGAGTCAAAACAATGATAAGAATATTCTATTGGCATAGCCCCATTCATAACTACCCTGTATGAAAATGTGGTGCCCCTACTAGATATAATTGAGAGCAAGCAATCATTCTTCTTCATCAGAGATAAAGTATGGGCAAAATTTCTTGGTGGAAGATGCACAACTCGTTTTAGAATGGGTCATGTAATTGATGCTTGTGATGTACAGGTGGCATGGGATCCCATGACATGTAAAGGACTTGTAGCCTGTTGTAGAGTAGTAAAGCAGTCAAACCGATTGCAAAAGCAACAGCACTGAGTCATCAGATGGTGAAAGATTGCCACCAGCAAGTCCAGATATGCGAAACCTCCCAGATGATATTACTGACAATTTTTGAAACTAATAATCATTGATTTAGTAAAGAACTTCTTTTAAATGTGTGTAC
The DNA here is from genome assembly GCF_053919585.1 of Euprymna scolopes. Taxonomy (NCBI): domain Eukaryota; kingdom Metazoa; phylum Mollusca; class Cephalopoda; order Sepiida; family Sepiolidae; genus Euprymna; species Euprymna scolopes. Next base: position 102,141,714 of record NC_136492.1, read on the forward strand.
GAAGATAATGAATAGGATTAGGGCATTGTAATGGTAAATTTAATATGCAAATGAGTTGAAAGCGAATCATATAAATAAGCGTTAATTTTGGCATACAGAGCAGTTTGAAATTTGGCTTGTTGGAATATTTACTGACAATCGTGTAAAGAAAAACGAAAAGATATTTGTGCCTTCTAACTAGTGATAGAAAAGAGACTTGATGTTGACGACCATTATAGTCAAAGTGCGACAGACAATTTAACGGCATATTAACCCAAAGAAGAACCTCTTTTTAATTTTTCGTCGAGTGCATCGAATATATTTTTTCAAATTATCATATGCAGGATTTGTAGGTTTTATGTTCCGTTCTTTGTGAGTACTTTCGATTGATTCATTCAATCGTCTTTAGGCCGTGAATAAGTCTGGTGTGTTCATATCTGCTGAGTTCATTGAACGGTGCAGTAATGTATGTTTTCTTTTAAATAAATGCATGTGTGATGATATCTGTAAGAAATAAGTTATATATATATATATATATATATATATATATATATATATATATATATATATATATATATATATATATATATGAAAAATAGATTGGAGGTGGAAGGACCTGAACGCTCAACGTTTCGCCCGATTTATGCGGGCTTTTTCAAGAGGGATGGTCAATGAGCAAATGTTGAGTGTTCAGGTCCTTCCACCTCCAATCTATTTTTCATATCGTTGGATTTCATCCCTCTTAACAATCATATATATATATATATATATATATATATATATAACTTATTCTTTTCTAATACCACTTTTCAATAAACGCATCTCCACTTTAAATAGAACTGTTAATCTAAGTACGGTGATAATTTTAGACACGAATTCGTACAACAGCCATTTTGCTTGCCATATTGATCTGTAAAAGACAACATGACGATTCACAGTAAACCTATCAAACAGGTCACCCAATTCATTTATTTAGGGCATAAACTGATCACCAGACAACATTGAAACACATAATCGGGCTGGGTTGGGCGGCTTTCCAAAAACACGACACCATTCTAAAATGAAAAAGGGTGCCAATAATTGTTAAAGTAAAAGTTTATTAAATTTATGTCCTCCCAGTAGTTTTATATGGCCTTGATTGTATCACGTGGACTAAAAAACTAGCCAATCACATTGAGGTGTTTCAAAATCATGTAATGCGTTTCATTATGGTTCATCGCCTGATCGAAAAAAAACAACAACAAAATATCCACCCTCCGTCAGACTAGTACCCTACCCCCTCTATTTGATAAAATAAAACCTAAAACCCTTAAAAATTTTGGCCATGTCAAACGATCAACCACTGATCTGTCAAAGTTATGCTTTGAGGGTATGTTAGAAGGCCAAAGAGGTAGAGGAAAGCTAAAGAGAAAGTGGAGAGAAAATGTTTTTGATTGAACACCTTTCAACAGTTGGGCGTCCATCAACGAACTTGCTCTAGATCGGAAGGAATGGTGAAAAATAAGTCACGTGGGTTTGCAATCCACACCAAGTTGAAAATGCGACTCATGAAAATGATGATCGGTAAATGAGACTAATCCAAATTTAAGGTCTTAACCACCACTTCTGAAATATTCCGAAATTCCTGATCACCACCTCCGTGGACTTAGGGTTAGTAATTGGCATATGTGTGTGTGTGTGTGTGTGTGTGTGTGTGTGTGTGTGTGTGTGTGTGTGCGCGCGCGCGTGTGTTTATGCGTGTGTGTGCGCGTATATAAACGTAAATTACTTTTAATAAACGTGTTTATGAAAAAGTTGTCAAATTTAATTTAATTCGGCACAATAACTGTTTTTTTTTTTAAGAAAACGTGAAATTAAGGCTCTTTATTGCTTTTTTGTTTTTCAGCTCTGCAAAATCGATTCCGCAGATTCTTTGACATGAACCGAGACGGCAAAGCCACTCACAAGGAAGTTGCTAATTATTTGATGAAATACGACCCAGCTATTTCCAAACCTGCTGTAGATGCTTTTCTTGCAAACAGAGATTTAAACAGTGAGTTTTGTTTTCCTTCTTTTAAAGCCCTTTCTTCTCTTCTACAAACTCTATCTTATAGAGTCTTTTCTATAAATACTATTATGATGTAAGTTCTTTAGAATCGTCTGATCTATTCTCTGCTTCCTTTGTTCCAGCTCGTTTGACTCGTTGGTCTAGTTGTCTCCATCAATTCACCGTTTTGATACCTCATTGTAATACAGCTTCCTATTCCAGTAGCTCCTTTCTAACAACTGCAAACTTATGGAACTCTCTTCCTTCTGTCTGTTTTCCTCTTACCAATAGCTGTGATCTTTTCAAGATCAGGTCAATAGGCATCCCCTGTCTTTTCACAAGTTGCCCTGTTCATCTCGAATGCTTTAACCCCTCCTCGATTTTCTGAACAATGTTTTTTTGACTCTTCAAAAAGCTCATTTAGAGTAGTATATAAATAGAATTTGCTGACCTTCATGTGCAACAATTCTCAAAAGAGGGACATGGTATCGGCCTGTGAAAATGCATACAATATCTGGTTGACCATTTCAAACCACGATCTGACACTAGTGATGTTCGTCAGCGTCTGGAAGTTGAGAATGGCTTCAGTCATTTTTTTAGTTGGCTTTATGCCATCCGCAGTTATCAAAAAGCCGGCAAATTGAAACTTATCGGGATGGAAGACGATTCCATTTCTGCCACAATGGGTGATATAGACCACTGTGTGCCAGAAAGCAGATTTCATAGTTTTATCCCAGAGAAATGTATCATCAATGCTTTGGGGCATATCTACCATAATGTTGTCAAACCAGCAAGTGTACCCGTCACCAGAGGTGTGGAAACTTTGGAGTGCTCCAAGGCACCTATAACGGCCCCATACTGTTATGAATGTGGTTGCATCTCAGGCCATTGCGGAGAGCAGTAAACTGTGATATCCGTTCCAGGCATCTAAAGCTATTTTCTTGGTTCACATGGGCACAACAGACACTTGGTTAAATGGGGACGAAGTGGGATGGGTTTCGCTCAGCATTGCGGCATTCAATTTTTGTAGGTTCACCATATTTCTTGGTGACCTGTCCTTTTTTGGTGCAGCCACCATCCTCGAATACCACACTGTAGGCATACCTGCTGGTACTAGCTCGATGATGCCCAATGTAACATCCCTATCTTAATCTTCTTTCACCTTTTTTCAATGATGGGGCACAGGAATGGTGGTATGTACAGCCGATAGTTTCGCTCCCAGCGTGATCATTATATCTAGTGGTTTCCCTAACGCCACTTGTAATGATTGATGGGGGCAGGAATTGAATGCATTTGATTTAAAGTGCTCCCATAACCATTGTTCCAAACGTTTCCTATTATTTCCAATAGAGGTAAACGGGATTCTTGTAAGTTTGTTCGGAACCATTTCTCTTTGTGTACATCCACATGGTTCTATCCCATTATTTGCGGTTGACATATCAGCTTCCAATAAATGGTAAGGGAAGTTGCGAGGGATTAACTCTAAGTCTTTCAGTGCCGCCCCAAATAAGTAAATTTCTGACATGTTCTCTGATACATAAACGACTTGTTTGGTTTCTTTAAGACCAACTTTAATGTGTGTAAAAATTATTCCCTTAATGTGTAGTAGGTCGTCTGTAATCCTATGTATCCTATGGGTAATTGGTATTAGCATGTCGCTAGTGCATCCCAATACTTCCAGTGTTTCAGTGTCACTCGAACATGTTTGAGCACCAGTATCTGCAATAGCCTGGATATGGTGTATTCAACATCAAGTCCCTTTATCTAAAGCATGCTCAAATTCAGCATGGAACTCTGGTATCAAAGATACTTTGATTTTTATAGAGGGTGGGGCTTCTTTTGAATCTACCTCTGCTCCATGCAATTGTTCACCAAACGCTGGTCTTCCTCCTCCTCTGCTGCACAGTATTTTTGACTGGTGTCGTGTTGAATCACTCGTTGACTCCATTGTCAACCTCTTTGGGTTTCAACACACTTTTCGTAAGTGTCCAGTAATTCTGCAATTATGGTATCTGAGTTCTTTCATCCTTTTAGCCCATTGGAGTGTGATGTCCAGTTTATTTTGAGGGGTTCTGGATTCTTTCCTCTCTCGAGACGGTTCCTTCTCAGACCTGATTGAACCAAACGTCGAATGCTCATTTAGGCTACTTTGCAAATGAGGAGTTGACATATCCGTTGTCTCTTGATGTAGACCTTTCACTGCAACGAGTCGTATATGTCGTAGGAGCTGTTCTGTGGCTATATTGAGAATTTCAGGCCATACTAATTCGAACAAGTCTGTTTGCCTCGTTCAAGCAAGCTGTTCTTAATTCATTGCACATTTCCATCGGGTTGGTTAAACTGCACATTTGTTTGTAGCGGGTCTATGTGTCGATGAATATCGCCCAGTCCCTGTCAGTGTAACCATCCTCGACCATAAGTCTGAACGGTTTTTTAGTGTGGGGTCGGTTTGACGCATTTTTCTTGCCGGCGTGAGGCTCATGGTGTTCTTTCTGTAAATTCATCAACTGCTGAACAAGTTGTAAGTAATGTTCATCATTGCATTGTCCTAACGCCATTACTATTCCGATTTCAGTAAGAAAATAATCCGGTAAAAATAACTCCTGTAGAAATGGATCCTATTCGTAGCGCCATGTAAAGTGGACTTAAAAGTCTACCGAGTCCGAGACTAGCACTGAATTTATAACACCGCATGACGACTGGTGTTCCACTTTTTTCGGACTCGTCTTATTGGTCGCTCCTATACTCTACACAGTGGATGCAGTATAAAACGATAACAAGTTACACCAAAATTATTTAATTGTATTAAATCTCTAAAGTGAAGCTAAATTTAAACTAAAAAGGTAAACGAATAACTTTAAGTGGTAGAGTATTGTGTCATTTTTTTTGGGGGGGGCAATCTTTTTCATAGTCACTGCACGATATATTGGAATGTCTGCAGATTATTTTGTCCATATATATATATATATATATATATATATATATATATATATATCTAAGGTCTCTCTATACAGGGGTTTGTCAGAACAACCTGGAAAGAGGATAGTTTTCCATACAAGTAATTCAAAATCACATAGTATTCACAGCCAAAATAAGATCTCTTGGTATGTCTAACCCACACTGGCTTTTACAAGGAATGGTACATCTTGATGTCACCTTAAGTAACAGCATGAAGCTGGATACTCCACCAGACTAGATGTATTCTTGTCCTGGAATCCAGTAAGACCAAAAAGCCACAAAGAAAGATATACAATAACATATTAAAATGGTCCATTGGAGAGAGGGACATAATGTTTTCAACTTCTTTACTAATTCAGTGTTTGAGAGGTAAAGAATAACTTTAATGAAATATTCGATTATCTATGCATCTCATATAAAGTTCAAGTGTTAGTCCAAGAAAAGAGTCCCCTTGATTTGACTGAAGTAAAATGAAACAAAAAGGTGAAAGATTCTCATGCGACAGGTTTTTGGGATTTATTTTATTACATTTATTATTTACTTACACTCGAGGTCTGTGTGTGTGTGTGTGTGTGTGTGTGTGTGTGTGTGTGTCCACAGAAAGGAAGTGTCTAGGTGAAAAAGAAAGTTTGGGTAGGAAACGGGAGCGAGAGAGAGAGAGAGAGAGAGAGAGAGAGAAATTATGTCACACTTTTGCTCCGAGCAATGCCAGGTAGTCCTGCTAGTTAGAAATAAAAAAAAATAAAAGTATTTTTCTTATTGTTTTATTTTCATGCGTCAAATATACACATGCATCGAGTGTCTAAGGTCTCTCCGCACAAGGATTTGTCAGGACAACCTGGTATGAGGGGACTTTTCTCTACAAGTAAACCCTGACTAAATATTCAAAATCACATAGCGACCCAAAATAAAATTGCAACCCAAATAATATCTCCTCACTATGGCTAACCAACACTGGCTTTTACAAGGAATGGTGCACCTTATCCAAGTGATGTTACTTTAAGTAACAGTATGAAGCTGGATACTCCACCAGACTAGATGAATTCTTGTCCTGGAATCCAGTAAGACCAAGAGGCCACAAAGAAATATATAACATATTAAAATGGTCCATTGGAGAGAGGAAAATTAACATTTGTAACTTCTTTACTAATTCAGTGTTTGAGAGATATAGGATAACTTTAATGGAATATTCGAATATCTATGCATTTTATGCAGAGATCAAGTGTTTGTCCCAGAAAAGAGTCTCCTTAATTTTTGAGAAATTCGACTGAAGTAAAATGAAACAAAAAAATCAGAATTCTTTGTAAAAAAAACACCATATTGAATTATATTGCCATATACACAATTTTTCTTTAAAATTGTTAAAAGACCTTGTATTCAATTATCCTCTGCATATGTGCATGCATATACAGAATTTTTCTTTAATATTTTTAAAAGACACCATATTGAATTATACTCCCAACTAACAAACACCATTTTTTCATATCAGAGAACGGTGTAATAGATCTCATCCCTGATTACCTCATAGCCATGAGTTATCCAGATACCGACCCAATCCGCGCTCGAGAGTGGTTCGCCTTGGAAGATGCAAATAACGATCACATAATCACAAAAGAGGACATTGAGAAAATTGGAGCGCGTATGGGAATGTCACAAGACGAAATCCACGACAGCATGCAATATTATGCACTTGGAGACAATAACGAAGACGGCAAAGTTACTTGGGAAGGTAAGCAAATTTTATTTCATATCCAACACAATTTACAAACATTTATTTCTAAAACTATATTTGGATTTGACGATCGACGACCTTTTCAAAAGCTGATTGATGTAATCCAAACTATTCATTCTATGAATGATTCAGTTTTTTGTTTTTTTACTAAACTCATTTAAAATTATAGAAATTATTTACTAATCTCAAAAAATTACAAAAGAAGACTAAGCTTCTTCCTTTTAACAATTATAAGAAAACCTTTTTCAATCACCGATTGCCATAACTGACAACACTCTACCTGAAAGCTCATTGTTCAAACTCCTCAGCCTAACATTCACAGCCAACATGAATTGGAACAAATACATAGAAGACATTGCCAAGGCTGCTGTAAATAAGATGGGCTCCCGCTACCGTGCTAAAAAACTACTTACCCCTGACAGTGTCATGTATCTCTGCGAAACTACGATTCGTCCATGCATGGAGTATCCTTGCTACATCTGGGCTGATGCATCTATTACTAATCTCTCCCTCAGAGTCCAAAAAAGAGTTTCCAATCTAATAGGCTTTGTCCTACCAATCAAGATCCAACTCCTGTCCCATCGCCCCAATGTTGCATCCCTCTGTGTGTTTGACAAGTACTTTAATGGGATGTGCTCTGATGAACTTGTAGCACTTGTGCCTCCCTCAACGTAAATACCCCAACGTAACCTAACAAGCAGCAAAATTCCACCCATTCATTGTAGAGGTCCCTAGATGCTGAAAAACTTTCTATTCAAGTGGTTCTTTTGTCAGACTTATATTAATCTATATATCTATAAAAGTGAGAATGGCTCTGTATGTGAAAGTGCTTCTCAACCTATATACCCAACAAATTTTTGGATCTACAGATTTGAAATTTGGTATACAGAGGGTTCAGAGAAGTGGAAAACTTTTTAATCGACTTTCATCCGGAAAAAACGGCTGCTAATGGGTCAAAATAGAAAAAATTGTACGTGGGGGGAGGGGTCATCAAATTTTTAACTGTTTTTAACTGTTTCATGACTCTGCATGCACGATTGTGAAACATGACAGCTTCCTTATTTTAAGAATAAGTAGGTTTGAAAACACTTTTTTAAAAATCATGTCGAGCTGGTCTAATAGTTATCGTACTGGACCTACTATTTTTAGGTTTTGGTTTCTATCTCAGTTCGAGTATATATTTTTTACTTAGAAGAAGTGAACTGTTTAGAAAAAATATAATACTTGCATGCACATCTCTCAGTTACTTTCTGTTTTTTTACTATATTTTTTTAAAGGAATTTAACATTACGTTTTATACCGAGAAACGCAGAATATATCTTCTAGTAAATATATAAAATTAAGGATATATATGTATATATGTATACTAGCAGTTCAACCCGGCTTTCCTCGGGCCCTATGTACTGTTCATAAGTTTATGTGCATATGCGTATATATGCTAAAAAGTTTGACTCATATCCAGGCAACCTACATCTAAAATTTAAGTGTTTAGATCCAAAATTGGCGGAGTAGTTTGATAGTCTGTAAAGGTACATTCTTTCACCTTTGACCTTTTGGCAGCCAAAATTACACTCTTTCAACTTTGACCTCTTAGCAACCAAAAACTGATTAAAAAGCTTGCTGCATGTCTGAATACCCTTTATGTAAAATTTCAAATGTTTAGACCCAAAATTGGCTGACTTATTTGTTAGAGACTGCAGAGATCAATTTTTTTTTAACTTTCACCCCAATTATGACCCCTTAACATTTACTGTTTTGGATTCAAATCAAATTATACATGTCAAAGTAACCTATATCTAAAATTTCAAATGTTTTGACCCAAAATTGACGGAGAAGTTTGGTAGAGTTCTCAAAGGTCAAATCGTTAAACTTTGACCCCTTAACAGCCAAATTTCTGGCCGAAAACTACTTCAAAAGATGTACTCAAAGCTCAATACTCCTTATGTCAAATCTCGAGTTTGTAGGCTGAAAACTGACAGAATTATTTGGTAGGAAAGTAAGCAGACAGACAGAGAGACAGACACACACACAGACATTTTCACTTTTATAGATACATAGATAGATAGATATACAAGGGACGTTCCAGAAGCAATACCTTCTATTTTTTATTCTGTCTAAATGGATCAGAGGGGATTGTAAATTGCATTGTGATAATGATTAAACTTATGTATTCATGACCTGAAAGTTTGATCTCTCTGTTGTAAATATTGATGGTGCGAGACTCTAACAAAGCAACCTCTGTCATGAATGTGCATCAGAAACAGAGATACTTCACTGAATTCCTCCATGTAGAAAAAATTTGAAGCAATCAACATGCGTTGGCGCTTGTTGAACGTTTACAAAGTCGAAGCAATTGATCTCAGCACAATTAGGAGATGGGTTCATCGATTCCAGAGTGGTAACAGAGATGTGAGTGTGCTCTGGACTTTTACGACCAAGGCATAAAAAGAGGCTGGCAAAAGTGCATAGAGAATAGTGGTGATTATGTAAATGAATAAATTCTGGAGGACAAAAGATTACTCCCTTTAATCTTACCGCTTCCATCTTTTTAAGTAAAGCGGCACATTCCCCTTAATCTAGGAGCTATTGATTCGACCTGATCGACTTTTATGGAGAGCATTTGCATTGACCTTATTTGATAAAAGATTTTAACTCCCAAGTAAACATTTACTAATTTTTTTTTCTTCACAAAAAATCTGTCATTAAAAGTAATAAAACAGGATAAAGTATTATCCTAATTAAATCGAAGAAATTTGACAAAATATTTTAAATAAATTCTTTTTCAAACAATGTAATAACCTGTTCAAAAGAAGTTGTACTCTTGAATTGTTTCCAGTTACTAGAATCTATAGATTATATGGTCGGTCAGTCTTTATTGTATTCCAGGGACCAAGAGTTGACAACAACTATGCAACACATATGTGTATATGTGTATTCACACACACACATACACACACACACATTATCATGCCACACCTTATTTTATATATAAATAACTAGCTGCATGCATAGAGTATTGTAATCACGTCTGGGTTGGTGCGCCAACTACTGGTCTCTTCCTCTTGGACAGGGTCTAAAAAAAAGCCTCTAATATAATAGATCTCACATTGTCTACCAAGCTCTAACCCCTGTCCCATCACCACAGTGTTCCATTTCTAATTTATTTTTTTTTACAAGCACTTTAATGGAATGTGCTTCTACAAACTTCTTGCACTAGTGCCCCCACAGCATAGGTACCCTGCACAAAATCCTACCATCTTACTGTATTGCCCCCAAATACAACAAAGATGTCTACTCTAATAGCTTATTTCCTCAAACTGCTTGCCATTGGAATTCCCACCCAGCTGCTTGTTTCCTCGACTGTACCAAAATGCAAAAATTTAAATGTAATGTAGACAAACATCTTGCTGCACAACTTCCTACTTAGGATGCTCATACAAATCAGGGCTCTTATTCACACTAGTCCCTTACGCCTCACTGTTTTGAAAAAAATAAAAATTAAAAATATTTTTTAATTTTAAATTTACCCTATGATCCCCGTGTGGAGAGATACGTAGTATTGCTGGGTGGAGAGCTTTGAGAAAAATAATTAAAAATTGCGTCCTATTTCACTATATACAGCACTTTCATTTCTTAATGCTGTTACTACCTCTCTAGATATGGACCGATGGTTAAATTTAGCAGGAAGGGGGAGCATTGAGTCCATTTAGGTTGTTAAACAGACCAACCCCCGTTCCAAATAGATGCAGCAGTTAACACTTTTTATGCTTGTTTCACTCTAGAACATCAATGCATTGTCGTTCTTGACGTTCATTGTCGTTCGAAGGTCAAGATCACAGTGTAGTATCTGTTCTGATGCTACACTTCACCTTTTCTGACCTCGATCAATGGAGGAGAAATATTCTAGATTGAGGCAATTTTTATTTTTGTTTCTATCCAGAGTGACCCTTTTTGGGGATCTGGATTTTCCACACATTAAAAACCGACCTTGTGTCTAACTCTACCCCTATAGGGTGCGTTTGGTGTGTCCATGTAGTTTGTGTCAACGAACGGGGTTCTTCTTAGCACCGCCATTGTTGTCACTATCACTGCTCCTGCTGATTTTGATTTTTTTTTTATGTTAATATGGAGGGATATGTGATATAAGAACTCACCCCCCCCCCCCGATCTCGATCATATTTACATAATGAAGTCTCTGAAGCGTGTGGGGAGTTATCCTCTTGTTTTTGCTGGAAATTTCCTGGGTTGATCGACTTGTGAAGGTGGCACCTGATTATCATCAGAGTTATATGTGATGTTGTTCGAAGGGTGTTGTTTGTCGACGTCACAAGGTGGGGGTGAAAGATTTGTGATAGAAAAGTGAGGTGGGCGTGGAGCTATGCGTCAGATATGGGCACGGTGTATCCAGATTGTGGTGCCGTTCTTGTCTAGCACTTGACTCATCATGTTGTTTGTCTTGGTGATAGTAACGTTTCCTAGGTTTTGATCTGGTTCTGGTCTCAGTCGTGGTAGAAGTAGTTCCAGGTCCATAGGGTCGGCCATGTTTCTTCTTCTTAGGTGTATTGTTATTACTGTTATTATCAATGTCATCCGTTTTGGGAATGTCCGACCGATTTTGTTCCCTTTGTCTGATTTTTCTTTCAACATGACGAATTAGTTCTGTTGTGATCACATAATAATTCAACTTTCGCATGTTAATTTGCATGGTCTGCGTCGAGGTTTTTCTGGGGTGTTGTAGGTAGAATTGTGGGTTGGTGACATTTGTGGTGTGATGGTGCCCGTGTGCATCGAACCTCCTTGGATGGGTGTGCGTCTGAACACCACTTTCGCTTTCTTGCTGTCGACCACATAGGAACTGAGCATATTATGGCATAGAACATTTTGGCCAATCAGGATTGGTGTAGCCTGAGCTGTTATTATTGCATTTATGCTTTTGAATACAGAAGAGTTCCAGTCACCGATTGATGTGTCACAAGTTAGTTCGCCAAGGGCGGTGATATTGCTGTTGATGCTTTTCACTTGAAGGAGTGGGATTTTGCTGCTTTTCAGGTAAATCTGGGTGGTTTTATATCGAGGAGGCACAAGTGCTACAAGTTCATCAGAGAATATTGCATTACAGTATTTGTAAAACAGGCCCAGGGTGCAATATTGCATCGATAGGACCGGGGTTGAAGCTTTGTTGAAAGTGCTGAGATTAGAGACTCTTTTTTGAACCCTGTTTTAAAGAAAGAGACATCTGATATGTAGCAACAATACTCTCGACGTACATACCCCCAACAAACTCCCTTCCTGTTACCTACTTCCCTGACTGATATTCAGTAGTTTAAATGTAACGTTAACCAAAATCTTGTAACCCTTACATCCATGTGGTGAAGGTGAGTAAAAAAGAAAGTACAAAGACCACATAACAAATGAGAAAATGAAAAATAGACTCAGACAAGCAGATAGTTACTGTGGAATAGAGTAAAATGAAATGGTATGGGCATTGCACATGATCATCAGGTCTTGCACAGACAATCCTGCAAGGAACTGTATAGATAAAAAGGAAGAGGGACGGGACTGGAGTTGAGTAACACGCTCAAGAAAGCAGAAAATTGAGATGACTTGAGAAAACTGGTTGCCAGGTAATCTTTGGTGCTCTAACGATCATCCGCACCAAAGAACACAGATGATGATGATGATGATGATGATGATGATGATGATGAAGACCTCCAGTTTGTGGTGGAACGGGGATGAAAATGGATGGTAACATTTAATGCTAATAAAACTAAGCGTCTTTCCTCTAGCAATTACAAGAAACCTCAATAACCAATTGCCATGACTAATAATATTCCACCTGAGAGCTCATCGTTCAAACTTTTCAGCTTAACATTCACAGGAAACATGAACTAAAACAAATACATTGACAACATTACCAAGACTGCTGTAAAGAAGGTGGGCTTCCTCTACTGTGCTAGAAAACTACTCATGCCTGCCAGTATCCTGTATTTCTACAAAGCCGCCATACGCTCATGCATGAAGTATTATTGTCACATTTGGGCTGGTGCACCAACCACCAATCTCTCCCTCTTAGACATGATCCAAAAGAGAAGTCGCTAATCTAATCAAATCCCAGCCCCTGTCCCATTACTGCAATGCTGCATCATTGTGCTTGTTTTACAAATACTTCAATGGAATGTGTTCCAATGAACTTGCTGCAATTTTGCCCTCTTAACTCAAATACTCCCGACCACCAAAACAATCATGGAGTGTTGTTGTCACATTTGGACTGGTGCATCCACCGTTAGTCTCTTCCTCTTGTACAGGGTCCAAAAAAGAGTCTACAATCTAATATATCCTACACCAACCAAGTTCCCTGTCCCATCGCCATAATGTTGTATCCCTGTGCCTGTTTTACAAGTAGAGTGTGCTCTGACGAACTTATAGCACCTGTACCCCACCTCCCTGACATAAGTATCTTTCACTATAGAGGATCCTAAATACAAGCTTCTTCTCTTGAACTGCTAGATTTTGGAATTCCCTCTCTGTTTCCTGTTTCCCTGTTGAAATTTAAATGTAATACGAACAGACCTCTCACTGCTCAACTCCATACAGCCCCTTGCAGACATGGTCTCAGTGTCAATATGCCTTGTTTGGGGTGAATAAGAGTTTAATAATCATAATAATAATGATGATGGTGGTGGTGGTGGTGGTGGTGGTTGTGGGCTAAGGCAATTTATTGAACATACTCTTATATGCCATGCTGTTTTATATTTTGAATGAAATTACTAACAAAAGCTTTTTAGGCCACGAACGAAATATTTAAGTCGGTTTTATTTTTTTCTCTCTTTTTTAGAATACAAGATCCTCCACGGCATCTAAAAGACTTGGTTTTGATTACAACGTCAATAAGAACCGGAATAAAAGAATTCACCATCGTCAGATACAAAGAAATATTAGAGCAGCGACTATTAACCTTGAATCGGTATGATTTATACCGATTTAATATGTCTGCGCATGTGTATTTATTTTAGAGGTTAATTTTTCAAACATGTTCTTCGTTTGCATTCTTTGTTTTGTTATCTTTTAATAAACGCATCCACACACAATAATGTGTATTTATTGTTCATAAGAGTTGTGTCAATTTTTCTTTTTATTTCTCTGATATTTACTTTATTTTCATTTTAATTTTTCTATTCCTTTGATATATACGTGTGTGTGTGTGTGTGTGTGTGTGTGTGTGTGTGTGTGTGTGTGTGTGTGTGTGTGTGTAAGATCTTTGCTCTTTACCTGCAAAACTTTTTAACATACAGATCAGCTACCCACCAAAATCACTTTTTCATCCCTAATACTTATACAGATAAGCTACCCATCCAAAACTATTCTGAAATGAAACATAGCTTTCAATTCAAATCTTTATACATATATGCAGGGTTTACATGGGTCTTTTTTATTCTCTGCATCGTCGCTGTTTCTCTCGCTACATTTAGTGGGTGGTCATCTATCGTCTCGTCTGCTTAACTATGAGGATAAAACTTTTCATGGAAAAAGACACAAGTGAGATTTCGCTAAGTTTTCTTTGAACTTTTATCAGGGAAAACGGATTTAGAAGGAGACTAATGTTAGCTAATTGTTTATTTCTTAAGTTTATTTTCTAACTTCACAAAATGAGTGACGCAGACGGACAGACAGACAAATGTGTATCTACTTTTAATTACTATTTATCATTCCTTCATTCTCGTTTCATTTCTAAGTATCATTAAGCCAGTTTTTTATATTTACATTTTGTATAATTCTAGCCCTTCTCTTCTCCTGATGAGAAGCATTTAGCTTCGAAATGACATGGCCTAAAGAGGTTTCTTCTTAAATTTCCCCTTAACATTTCCTTATGGTTCTAATGAAGTTATAAATAACTTTTATTCTTCAGTTTTCATTTAATATGTGTGTGTGTGTGTGTATATATATATATATATATATATATATATATATAAGAAATCTGAGACAAAGTAAAATAAATATAAGTGTATATGAATTTATTTATCACCTCTATAATGAAATAACATCATATTGATCATTGAGGTTTTAAACGCTCATTATACCTAGGTATTTCGAATACTAATGCTTCTCTTCAAAAAACGGAAAGGGGGTTAGGTTACAGATATAGGGAAATGCGACATCTAGCTTAGGTTACATTAGGATGACAATGTAAAATGAAATAAACGAAAGATAAATAAAAAATAAAACAAAGAATGAATGAAAGAATAAGACAAAACGTAGGGGAATAATATGGTTTTATAACTGGAAGGTTATTAATGCTACAGGGGAGCGATGAGGGTGATTAAAATGGGATGAAATTCTACTTGAAAAATGTATGGGGGTTTAAGGCAAAGAGGTGTATAAACAATAGAAAAACATATACATCCTGATAAGTCCCTATATTCTGTAAACCGATTTGATATATATATATATATATATATATATATATATATATATATATATATATAAATTCGTATTTCTGTCTGTTTGTTTGTTTCTTTGTTCACAATTCGATTAATATATACAAAACGTGTCTTATTTTAATCTTTCATTTATATATATATATATATATATATATATATATATATATATATAGTATTATATCTTCAAAAATATACAATTAAGAGATCATCTTATTTGCATATGACATTAAGAAAAATCGATTTTACTAAATAGCGGTATCTTAGTTAATGTTTTTAGGGAGAGAATTATTTTAAGTATTCTATTTAAAATTGTTATTTAATAAATTTTAAACAACAATTATATTGATAATATATTTAATTTAATTTATTTTTGAGTTAATATTTCCTTTTTATTTTAACTTTTTTTTTAGAGTTATTTGCCCCTAGATGCAATCCATAAAATAAAACAAACGTTCACCAAATATCATTTGGTAATTTTATTAAGTTTCTAGATAGAAAAATAATTCCGTGTAGATAGAAAAATGTCTGTCTTTTATTGTTTTTTGAATATTTAAAAAAATATTCAAAAAACACTTACGAAAAAAACTGAAAAGATTTCATTTGTTTGTTTTATTTTATTCCTTAAATGGAGCGTCGTTTAATACCTACTAAAAATGAAGATGTACTGCCCCCTCCCTCTAAATTCCACAATTTACATTTTTTTTTCTTTTTTTGTGTTGATTTCATCAATTAATTACAAACTTAATTTTCTAATTAAAAAGGTAACTTTATACGATGTGACCCAGCTGCGTTTAACACCTAAAAAATGGAGATCTACTTTTTTTTAGCCTAATACATTTAAACAGCTTTATAAATATTATGAGAGAAGAAATTTTGAAAAAAAATAAAATAACATGTTAGAGTGAGGATCACTTTTCTATATAAATTTAACGTAAAATGAGTACCCACTTTTTGGCCACCAAGTTTTCAATGAGACATGTCACCTCTAGCATTTTTTCACGTTTGGCGATTGAGGGGGAGGACAAAATCTGACAAATACAATTTGTTTTTTTCTGGTGGGGGGAGGCGGGAATTACATTGGAAACATTATATAACGTTAAATTTAATTATTTTTTATGAGACCATTCTCTACTTTCACCTAACAATTTAATAAACAAAACAAACCCCAAAATATGACAAATTCAATTTTTGGAGGAGGAGAATTACATTAGAAACTTAAAACGACAAATAAAAAGCAAATCGAAAAGCCCCTCCCCCTTAAAAAAAGCAAATCGAAAATTTCCTTTATTTACAAAAAAAAGCCAGTAAAAAAAGTACCCTTACAAAAAATAAAGGTAAATGTGTAGTTTATCAGCATAATTTATTTGACAGACAAAAAAATTATAAAAGCTCTTTATTTTTATATAAAACGTTATTAGACTGAAATAAAACAAAAAAATTCATTTTTATGTTTTTCATCATTTTTCATTGTGCTTTTAATTTGGATTTTGTTATGCTCTTTCATTACAAAAAAACATATGGCGGCCAAAAACATAGTTCATGATAGAGCTTAAAAAGGCCAATCTGTCAAACCTTAAAAAGGACAAATTTTAAAAACAATATAGTGGCCTCGAATAATAAATATAAATGATAAAAAAATAATAGAAATGAAATCTTTTTCTGGTTTAATTTCAGCCTTTGGGGCTAACAATGTATTTTATATAAAAATAAATAGTTTTTATATTTTTTTGTCTGGCAAATAATTTATAACGAGGACACGATACTGTACCAACCACACCAAGTGTCCTTAACCTCGTCGGATTCCGCCCGATATGACAGATGTTCTTTCGATCGTACATTGTCCCGTCACAAGTTGGCCTGTTGATCGTCTTCACCCCTGTGTTCTCATAGTGGGGCGCTTTGCCTCTCGATCGAATCGTCTCCTACCCTGTGTAGGTAGTCTCTGGGTACATCAATCACTCCGCTGGTCCTTGTGGCTTGCTGCAAAATGAAGAGTCCTCACCACAAACAAACAGAACTCCGGTTTATAACAATAACAAACTATTTATTAGTTTCCTTATCTCATAACAGCTACTGTCTAAATTGAGGTGACTGACTATAGCAGTGAAACGATGTAAGACCAGACCAGTAAAGTCACAGATTTCCCATTAACACAAGCTAGTTAACAACATAACATCAGGCCCTGAGGGCTCCCAAATCGGGAGCGCTTGACCAGCCCAGCCATTCAGTTTGCTGGCTACGACTCTACTCTTTTTAGAACTCCTTTTTCTAAATCCAACCCCTCTTCCCCACCTCTCCTTCAGAGAGTGGTTACAAACACTCCTTCTTTCTTCTTCTTAGAACTTACCCTTCGTCTTGTTCGCTCAACACCTCTTTCTCTCTGTTCCCCTAATTTCTACTCCTCCTCCTTTGAACCTATCTCCCAAACCTCAACCCCATTGGCACTGAAGTTTCTACTTATCAAATTATGAGTGATTAATCACCCCAGGTCGAACAACACCCAGCGGCGACCCTCTCCCCTTGACCCCCATTCTAAGCTGTCAGCCTTAATCAGCCAAGAATCTCTGGATCTCTTCATACCTCTCAACAGAGGTTTTAAAAACAAACTTTCATGTTAACAGATATATAACGACAATGAGATATAAACAATTATTATTTGTTTTTTCTCTTTTCTTGTCAAAATCTCATAGACATTTCTGCCCTGTCCCAATCAGACATCAACATCCCCTCTTCTGCCCTCTCTTCCTCTATCCGGTCCGGTCAAACTCACCGCAATATGCACCTCGCTGCATGCATTTATGAGACTAATAGTGTCATAAATTTACGCCGCTATACTACACATTTACCAAAATAAAAAAAAAACACACGCATTAATGCTTATAAACGCTATTTTTTTAGGTTCACAAAATTGTGAGATTTCTTAGGACAGTGATCCCTTCTGCCGAAATATCTGGTGGAAAGGGTAGCAGATACTTCTTTTTGAGGGCGATTACATTTACATGTTTTTATCCGGTTCTTTTATTTTTGAAATTATTGTGGGGGTATCCACGTTATCCATGATGAAAATGATTAGTATAGCAGGAACATCATATCAACCCAGGCAATGCGGGGTACCCATGCTAGTATATATATATATATATATATATATATATATATATATAT